>NC_086446.1:277235837-277566670 GCF_028390025.1 Pseudophryne corroboree
GCAATCAGGAAAACAGTCCATCAAACGTCCAGGGGGTGGGCAGCGCCACAAGGTATCGCCAACGCGTTTTGGGACAGCCTGGTCCCTTCTTCAAGGCAAGATCTGTAGTGCATCAACGTCATTCAGTCGTTTAGTGTCGGCCCTACAGCAGAACCAATGCAGATATATTGGCATGTCTGGCTGGGTGTATGACTGGAACACTGACCGCCTGTACACTGACCTCAGAGACTGAATCACAGCTGGACAGACAAATTCAAATACCCGCCCAGTTGTGATATCAGGACCTACACATCAACCGTCCAAATGGTAAGTGTATATGCTTACCAAATCGGCAGTTATGTCGGCGGATCCATTGGCATGGTGTATACCCAGCATTAATCTCCTCCTACATCATTGCCTACCCTGTTTATTATGCCCATGTTTAAGGGTACAGGCTTTCTTCTCTCGGTATGCCCCCTGTTTTATCTCCATGCCTCTTCTTCCCTCCTCTTACTATACAGCGTGCTACTTTTTGATCATCATGTAATTTGTAGTTATTCTGCTCTACTCCTCGTATTCCATTGTACCGCATTGATTTTCACTGGTGATGATTATAAGTGTCATCTATTAAGAGGAGTACAGCATCCAGTTTATAATTTAAAGGACAACTAAGGTAACAAACTGTTTTCATCTGATTTAAAAAAAACAAACAAAAAAAAAGTAAAATATGATTTTTAGTATTTTTTTGACTTCACAGCAGAACAACTAAATATCATATGTTTAAGAGGTTAATAATTCAAGCAAAGTAAGCAGTACACAATAGGTTTTAATTAAAAAGTTTTTATTAACTACTATATGTAATTCAAGTATAGGAATTTATATATCCTAACAATTCACTGATAGATATAGAATTATTGGGTGTGGTTAGCTAGCGCTCTCTAAGATCTATTTGACATATTTTGAACATTTAAGTTCTTTCTAATAGAGCACCCTCTTAGAAGAGCTGCTCTGCAGTTTTAAGTGTGGTTCAGGCCCGGTGGCTCGCTTCGCTTGCCACAGGTTGTATTCCCACTCTGTTGCTGGCGTGGACCCACCAACCTAGTGGGAATACCCAGTGGTGGTTGGCATTCCGTCCGTCGGTATTAAACGGGCTGTCGGGATTCTGGTGTTGGTCTCCTAAACGGTGGGATTGCGACAGCTGGTATGTTAACTGTATCACTCCTCCCTTTCCCCTGTTTTTTCACCTTACCTCCGTCCGTATCACACTGAACTCCCTCCCTGCCCATCACCTGCAGATTCCACTCCTAGCTCTGGAGCGCGCACCATCACTACACTGTGACCCTCATTCCGAGATGATCGTAGCTGAGCTACGATCATTCACACTGACATGCGGGGGGACGCCCAGCACAGGGCTAGTCCGCTCCGCATGTCAGTGACGGCTTCCCCGCAGAAGTGGGCGATGCCTTTGCACTTCAAGAGTAGCTCCCGACCAGCGCAGCTTTAGCGTGCGCCTGCGTTAGCCAGACCACACCCATGAAACGGCGGCCAAATGCCGCCGTTCCGCCCCCTCCCGCCCAGCGACCGCATCTGACTGTCAATCAGGCAGAGGCGATCGCAGCCCAGCTACGGCCTTCGGCCGTCTGGCATGCGCCGGCGCATGAGCAGTGGGTGCCCGTTCGCTTGGCTGTGATAAAAAGCAGCTAACTGGTCAGAATGACCCCCATTCTCCATCCCTGCCCTCCAAATTAATCTCCCCTTAACAGCAACCCTGATAATCTCATTGACATCTCTCCCACATACTCTCTCCTGTGCACTCTGTAATGCCAGGCCTGTCTGTAACAAAGTGGTCCCCACCCATGACCTTTTCCACTCCAACTTATGAATCTCCTAGCAGTTACAGAAACCTGGATTTTCCCCTCTGACACCACTTCTGCCACTGCTTTTTCCGCTGTTGGCCTCGCATTCTCTCACATCCAGCCTGAGGATCACCATGGTGGTGGAGTCTGGATCCCTCTATCCTCCAGTTACTCCTCATACTCATACTTACAGAACCATCCCTTACATTCTCTACATTTTGAGGTTCATGCTTTGCACCTCTTCCAACCTGGTCACCTTCAAGTAGCTGTCATTTACCTTCCCTCTGGCTCTCCCTCCAAATTCCTTAACAACTTTGCCTCCTGGCTCCCTCACTTTCTCTCAGATCTTCTCTCCATTATATTAGGTGACTAGAACATCCCAATCGAAATCCCCACAGAATCCCTTGCCTCTAAACTCCTTACACCCAATCATCGCTTGGTCTCTCCCAATGGACCTCCTTACTCTCCCCTGTGAGTGGGCATTCACTTGATCTGGTCTTCACTCATTGTTGTGATACAGTATTTCTGATCACTACAACTCCCTATTACCCCTCTCTGACCATCATCTGCTCACTTTTAGCTTATCATTTTTCTCTGTCTCCACTTCTGCCTCCCAAATCTTCCATAACATCTAAGTGTAACATTGAGGTTATTGACACCATGGAGGTAATTCTGAGTTGATCGCAGCAGGAACTTTGTTAGCAGTTGGCCAAAACCATGTGCACTGCAGGGGGGGCAGATATAACATGTGCAGAGAGAGTTAGATTTGGGTGGGGTGTGTTCAATCTGCAATCTAAATTGCAGTGTAAAAATAAAGCAGCCAGTATTTACCCAGCACAGAAACAAAATAATCCAACCAAATCTAATTCTCTCTGCACATGTTATATCTGCCCCTCTGCAGTGCACATGGTTTTGGCCAACTGCTAAAAAATTTCCTGCTGCGATCAACTTGGAATTACCCCCCATATCCCTATCCTCCCTGCTCGACTCTCTTCTCTCCCCTATTCTCTCTCTTGTCCTGATCAATCCACTTCTCAATACAATGCCTCCCTTACATTTGCTTTTGACTCTGTTGATCCAGTGATCATTACTCACCCCAGCAGATCAACACCTCAAACTTGCCAAATGCACCAGATATCTGCAAAAGTGTTCACGAACCGCTGAGCGACAGTGAAGGAAGTCGCAATCTAAGGACTTCCTTCATTACATATCTTATGCTCTCAAACTACAGTGATACCCTTTGCCTCTCTAGACAGTCATATTTTAAGAATCTCAGCTCCTCCCGGTCCGCAAACCACTGGTACCTCTGTCACTTTAAACTCCATCCTCTGCCTACACCCCCCCCCCCTACACACACACACACACACACACTCTCTCTCTCTCTCTCTCTCTCTCTCTCTCTCTCTCTCTCTCTCTCTCTCTCTCTCTCTCTCTCTCTCTCTCTCTCTCTCTCTCTCTCTCTCTCTCTCTCTCTTCCTCCTCCTCCTCCTCGCTCTCTGCCCTTGACTTTGCCACCTACTTCACATCTAAAAATTGACTCTTCACATCCCCCCCCCGACCATCACTCCCCATCCATCTTACCAACTCAGACTTCCTTTTTCCCCTGTATCTGGAGATGAATTCACAACCTTCTTCTGAGCATTCCTTCTCTGTCTCCTTTCATGACTTCACCCCCCACTTCCACTAACTGTAGGTGTCCCCCAAGGTTCTGTTCTGGGACCTCTTCTATTCTTCCTCTATACGTCCTCTTTATCTGAGCTTGTCCGCTCTTTTGGCTTCCAATATCATCTCTGTGGTGCCATTATTCAGATCTGCCATCCTCCCCTGATCTGTCCCCCTCTCTCCTTGCATGTATACCCAAATGGATGCCCCAGTGTTTTCTTAAACTTCACATGTCAACGACTGAGCTGATCCTCTTCCCACCCTCCCGCATGATCTCACATCCCACAATTTCATTATCCAGATGGCACAACCACCTCCTCTAGTCCCCAAGTGCGATGTCTTGGAGATATATTTGACTCCTCCCTCTCCTTCAAACCACACATTCAGTTCCATACTGTGGATAATAATGGATTTTTAATCTCATTCAGAAACTTAGCATTAAAGATAGCGTACAGTATGCATTTGTTTCTCTCCATAACCGCTTCACTCTGGAATGTCGCAAAAACAGTATAGTACACATTTGGTATTCAACAACATTAATATAATATAGTGGCCAGAGGTATCCTAGAAACACTGATGCCTGTTTCACCTAAGGGTTGCTTTATCAAGTCATTTTCAACATCTGCCAGGTCAAGCGAGCCGGCATATCAACCCGGGTAGCGAGCAGGGTTGAACACGGGTTCAACCCGGCTAGCGCTGCATTGTAAACGGGTAAGTCGGGTTGATGTGACCTGGACCTGTTAACTTCATGGGGCTAGGCGGCACTAATCTCCAAGCGACACCTCTGCAAGCGGCGGCGGTGAAATCACCTTGAGTCCTGTTGGAGAATGAGCGCTATGTAAATAAAATTATTATTCTTATTAACCCGGCATATTGCCAGGTCAGACCACCCGTATGAAAGGGGTCTTGCCGAGTTGCACCCAGGAAAGAATTGTGCACAAATCCCGGGTGCGACTCGGTAATGTTGATTAAAAGTGGTATTAGTTTCTTATTGATTTTAACATCCCCTGTTTCTCTGACGTCCTAGTGGATGCTGGGGACTCCGTCAGGACCATGGGGATTAGCGGCTCCGCAGGAGACAGGGCACAAAAATAAAGCTTTAGAATCAGGTGGTGTGCACTGGCTCCTCCCCCTATGACCCTCCTCCAAGCCTCAGTTAGGTTTTTGTGCCCGTCCGAGCAGGGTGCAATCTAGGTGGCTCTCCTAAAGAGCTGCTTAGAAAAAGTTTTTAGGTTTTTTATTTTACAGTGAGTCCTGCTGGCAACAGGCTCACTGCAACGAGGGACTTAGGGGAGAAGAAGTGAACTCACCTGCGTGCAGGATGGATTGGCTTCTTAGGCTACTGGACACCATTAGCTCCAGAGGGATCGAACACAGGCCCAGCCATGGAGTCCGGTCCCGGAGCCGCGCCGCCGACCCCCTTGCAGATGCTGAAAAGTGAAGAGGTCCAGAAACTGGCGGCAGAAGACTTTTCAGTCTTCATGAGGTAGCGCACAGCACTGCAGCTGTGCGCCATTGTTGTCACACACTTCACACCAGCGGTCACGGAGGGTGCAGGGCGCTGCAGGGGGCGCCCTGGGCAGCAATGAGAATACCTTGTTCTGGCTAAAAAATACATCACATATAGCCCCTGGGGCTATATGGATGTATTTAACCCCTGCCAGGTCTCAGAAAAACGGGAGAAGAAGCCCGCCGAAAAGGGGGCGGGGCCTATTCTCCTCAGCACACAGCGCCATTTTCCCTCACAGAAATGCTGGTGGGAAGGCTCCCAAGCTCTCCCCTGCACTGCACTACAGAAACAGGGTTAAAACAGAGAGGGGGGGGCACTTATTTGGCGATATGATTACATATATTAAGATGCTATAAGGGAAAAACACTTATATAAAGGTTGTCCCTGTATAATTATAGCGTTTTGGTGTGTGCTGGCAAACTCTCCCTCTGTCTCTCCAAAGGGCTAGTGGGGTCCTGTCCTCTATCAGAGCATTCCCTGTGTGTGTGCTGTGTGTCGACATGTATGAGGACGATGTTGGTGAGGAGGCGGAGCAATTGCCTGTAATGGTGATGTCACTCTCTAGGGAGTCGACACCGGAATGGATGGCTTATTTAAGGAATTACGTGATAATGTCAACACGCTGCAAGGTCGGTTGACGACATGAGACGGCCGGCAAACCAATTAGTACCTGTCCAGGCGTCTCAAACACCGTCAGGGGCGTTAAAACGTCCTTTTACCTCAGTCGGTCGACACAGACACGGACACTGACTCCAGTGTCGACGGTGAAGAAACAAACGTATTTTCCTTTAGGGCCACACGTTACTTGTTAAGGGCAATGAAGGAGGTGTTACATATTTCTGATACTACAAGTACCACAAAAAAGGGTATTATGTGGAGTGTGAAAAAACTACCTGTAGTTTTTCCTGAATCAGATAAATTAAATGAAGTGTGTGATGATGCGTGGGTTTCCCCCGATAGAAAAT
Organism: Pseudophryne corroboree; assembly: GCF_028390025.1. NCBI lineage: Eukaryota > Metazoa > Chordata > Amphibia > Anura > Myobatrachidae > Pseudophryne > Pseudophryne corroboree. The sequence continues at coordinate 277,241,810 of NC_086446.1, forward strand.
TATTGGCGGTATACCCTTTCCCGCCAGAAGTTAGGGCGCATTGGGAAACACCCCTTAGGGTGGATAAGGCGCTCACACGCTTATCAAAACAAGTGGCGGTACCGTCTCCAGATAGGGCCGCCCTCAAGGAGCCAGCTGATAGGAGGCTGGAAAATATCCTAAAAAGTATATACACACATACTGGTGTTATACTGCGACCAGCGATCGCCTCAGCCTGGATGTGCAGCGCTGGGGTGGCTTGGTCGGATTCCCTGACTGAAAATATTGATACCCTTGACAGGGACAGTGTTTTATTGACTATAGAGCATTTAAAGGATGCATTTCTATATATGCGAGATGCACAGAGGGATATTTGCACTCTGGCATCAAGAGTAAGTGCGATGTCCATATCTGCCAGAAGTTGTTTATGGACACGACAGTGGTCAGGTGATGCAGATTCCAAACGGCACATGGAAGTATTGCCGTATAAAGGAGAAAAAGACAACGTCTTTTCAGCCTCAGTCCTTTCATCCCCATAAGGGCAAGCGGGAAAAAGGCCAGTCATATCTGCCTTGGGATAGAGGAAAGGGAAGAAGACTGCAGCAGGCAGCCCATTCCCAGGAACAGAAGCCCTCCACCGCTTCTGCCAAGTCCTCAGCATGACGCTGGGGCCGTACAAGCGGACTCAGGTGCGGTGGGGGGGTCGTCTCAAGAGTTTCAGCACGCAGTGGGCTCACTCGCAAGTGGACCCCTGGATCCTACAAGTAGTATCCCAGGGGTACAGATTGGAAATTCGAGACGTCTCCCCCTCGCAGGTTCCTGAAGTCTACTTTACCAACGTCTCCCTCCGACAGGGAGGCAGTAGTGGAAACAATTCACAAGCTGTATTCCCAGCAGGTGATAATCAAAGTACCCCTCCTACAACAAGGAAAGGGGTATTATTCCACACTATATTGTGGTACTGAAGCCAGACGGCTCGGTGAGACCTATTCTAAATCTGAAATATTTGAACACTTACATACAAAGGTTCAAATCAAGATGGAGTCACTCAGAGCAGTGATAGCGAACCAGGAAGAAGGGGACTATATGGTGTCCCGGGACATCAGGGATGCTTACCTCCATGTCCCAATTTGCCCTTCTCACCAAGGGTACCTCAGGTTCGTGGTACAGAACTGTCACTATCAGTTTCAGATGCTGCCGGTTGGATTGTCCACGGCACCCCGGGTCCTTACCAAGGTAATGGCCGAAATGATGATTCTTCTTCAAAGAAAATGGACGATCTCCTGATAGGGGCAAGGTCCAGAGAACAGTTGGAGGTCGGAGTAGCACTATCTCAAGTAGTTCTACGACAGCACGGGTGGATTCTAAATATTCCAAAACCGCAGCTGTTTCCGACGACACGTCTGCTGTTCCTAGGGATGATTCTGGACGCAGTCCAGAAAAAGGTGTTTCTCCCGGAGAAGAAAGCCAGGGAGTTATCCGAGCTAGTCAGGAACCTCCTAAAACCAGGAAAAGTGTCAGTGCATCATTGCACAAGGGTCCTGGGAAAAATAGTGGCTTCTTACGAAGCGATTCCATTCGGCAGATTTCGCGCAAGAACTTTTCAGTGGGATCTGCTGGAAAAATGGTCCGGATCGCATCTTCAGATGCATCAGCGGATAACCCTGTCTCCAAGGACAAGGGTGTTTCTTCTGCGGTGGCTGCAGAGTGCTCATCTACTAAAGGGCCGCAGATTCGGCATTCAGGACTGGGTCCTGGTGACCACGGATGCCAGCCTGAGAGGCTGGGGAGCAGTCGCACAGGGAAAAAATTTCCAGGGAGTGTGATCAAGTCTGGAGACTTCTCTCCACATAAATATACTGGAGCTAAGGGCAATTTACAATGTTCTAAGCTTAGCAAGACCTCTGCTTCAAGGTCAGCCGGTATTGATCCAGTGGGACAACATCACGGCAGTCGCCCACGTAAACAGACAGGGCGGCACAAGAAGCAGGAGGGCAATGGCAGAAACTGCAAGGATTCTTCGCTGGGCGAAAAATCATGTGATAGCACTGTCAGCAGTGTTCATTCCGGGAGTGGACAACTGGGAAGCAGACTTCCTCAGCAGGCACGACCTCCACCCGGGAGAGTGGGGACTTCATCGGGAAGTATTCCACATGATTGTGAACCGTTGGGAAAGACCAAAGGTGGACATGATGGCGTCCCGCCTGAACAAAAAACTGGACAGGTATTGCGCCAGGTCAAGAGACCCTCAAGCAATAGCTGGGGACGTTCTGGTAACACCGTGGGTGTACCAGTCGGTGTATGTGTTCCCTCCTCTGCTTCTCATACCCAAGGTACTGAGAATTATAAGACGTAGAGGAGTACGAACTATACTCGTGGCTCCGGATTGGCCAAGAAGGACGTGGCACCCGGAACTTCAAGAAATGCTCACAGAGGACTCATGGCCTCTGCCGCTAAGAAGGGACTTGCTTCAGCAAGTACCAGGTCTGTTCCAAGACTTACCGCGGCTGCGTTTGACGGCATGGCGGTGGAACGCCGGATCCTAAGGGAAAAAGGCATTCCGGAAGAGGTCATTCCTACCCTGGTCAAAGCCAGGAAGGAGGTGACCGCACAACATTATCACCACATGTGGCGAAAATATGTTGCGTGGTGTGAGGCCAGGAAGGCCCCACGAAGAAATTTCAACTCGGTCGATTCCTGCATTTCCTGCAAACAGGAGTGTCTATGGGCCTCAAATTGGGGTCCATTAAGGTTCAAATTTCGGCCCTGTCAATTTTCTTCCAGAAAGAATTGGCTTCAGTTCCTGAAGTCCAGAAGTTTGTCAAGGGAGTATTGCATATACAACCCCCTTTTTGTGCCTCCAGTGGCACTGTGGGATCTCAACGTAGTTCTGGGATTCCTCAAATCACATTTTAAACCGCTCAAATCTGTGGATTTGAAATATCTCACATGAAAAGTGACCATGCTGTTGGCCCTGGCCTCGGCTAGGCGAGTGTCAGAATTGGCGGCTTTGTCTCACAAAAGCCATATCTGATTGTCCATTCGGACAGGGCAGAGCTGCGGACTCGTCCCCAGTTTCTTCCTAAGGTGGTGTCAGCGTTTCACCTGAACTAGCTTATTGTGGTACCTGCGGCTACTAGGGACTTGGAGGACTCCAAGTTGCTAGATGTTGTCAGGGCCCTGAAAATATAGGTTTCCAGGATGGCTGGAGTCAGGAAAACTGACTTGCTGTTATCCTGTATGCACCCAACAAACTGGGTGCTCTTGCTTCTAAGCAGACGATTGCTCGTTGGATTGTAGCACATTTCAACTTGCACATTCTGTGGCACGCCTGCCACAGCCTAAATCTGTCAAGGCCCATTCCACAAGGAAGGTGGGCTCATCCTGGGCGGCTGCCCGAGGGGTCTCGGCATTACAACTCTGCCGAGCAGCTACGTGGTCGGGGGAGAACACGTTTGTAAAATTCTACAAATTTGATACCCTGGCTAAAGAGGACCTGGAGTTCTCTCATTCGGTGCTGCAGAGTCATCCGCACTCTCCCGCCCGTTTGGGAGCTTTGGTATAATCCCCATGGTCCTGACGGAGTCCCAGCATCCACTAGGACGTCAGAGAAAATAAGAATTTACTTACCGATAAATCTATTTCTCGTAGTCCGTAGTGGATGCTGGGCGCCCATCCCAAGTGCGGATTGTCTGCAATACTTGTACATAGTTATTGTTACAAAAAAATCGGGTTGTTATTGTTGTGAGCCGTCTGTTCAGAGGCTCCTACGTTTGTCATACTGTTAACTGGGTTCAGATCACAAGTTGTACGGTGTGATTGGTGTGGCTGGTATGAGTCTTACCCGGGATTCAAAATCCTTCCTTATTGTGTACGCTCGTCCGGGCACAGTATCCTAACTGAGGCTTGGAGGAGGGTCATAGGGGGAGGAGCCAGTGCACACCACCTGATCCTAAAGCTTTATTTTTGTGCCCTGTCTCCTGCGGAGCCGCTAATCCCCATGGTCCTGACGGAGTCCCCAGCATCCACTACGGACTACGAGAAATAGATTTATCGGTAAGTAAAATCTTATTTTTTTACACTGTATGATATATAAGGATGTTTGTTACCTCCCAACCCTAGCTGCTGGGGCTAACTCTGTGCTCTGTATAATCATCAACCTGTCTGCTCACTACAGACCTAAAGTCAGTGTCCTGGGCTCCCGAGAACAGCTGTGCATACATCCAGAGGTCAAGAAGCAAGAGAGTAACCATGTCAAGGTACTAGATACAGAGTGTGATGCCTTCTCTTGGTTCTCTTTGTGATTTCTAAGTGTACTTTTAAAAGGTGAAAAGAAAGCCCTGCAGAAATATTGCAGTAGACCTTATTCCTTTTTAGTCCCCAAGTTCATTTATTGATTTTCTCTGATTTTGTTATTTCTTTGATGCTGTCACATATTAAATGTGAACAATTTGTCATTTGTATATTAGAAACCACAAATATGACTACAAATAAACATTGTGATTAAACGATATCTGTAGTGCAGTTTTCAAATTAAAAAGATGGTGGGTGAGATTGATCACGGAGAGGTCAGTCGGCAGGCTATCTGGATAACCAAATTCTGGCCAGAAATTTTACACTCGAGCAGGTTACAGGTCAAGGAGAGTTTGGCTATGCCAAGAGGTCTACACTTTTTAGAAGAACGTTTAGTTCATTAGAATAATGTTTTTCCAATTGTAATGTGTACCATATCCTAGTGCAGACTGGGGTAATGGGGGAAGGAGGAAGAGTCTTCCAAGAGGAAGCAATTTGATATGGAACTGCGCTCATAATATGGCAGAACAATTTGTAGGTGTGCTTAGTGCAGTCTGAGATGGGAAGGGGAAGGTGTATATACTTTGTTTTATGCGGAACCTGTACAATAAGAATCTGAGAGGTTAGGGTAATGACCCTTTTCAAAAATGGTTGAAGTTTGAGAGCGCTCCACCAGATGTACACAAAAGATCCTGGCTGATCGCAGTTTCTCCACCAGGAGTCAGGATGGGTAACCGAATTGTTGAACAATTTAAAGTTTCCTCCACAGTTACTTTATTTTCTTCCTTCTGTAGAAACAAGGACAGGAGCCTTCTTTCTTGTATTGTTAGATTCCCTCTACTCACCAGACTTCCAATGGCTTTAAAGAATTAAGTGGGAATAGTTACAAAACTTAAGTGTTTCTGGAATAGTTTGATCACAATATACTGGAGGAGGTTATTAAGGCACTATTGGTACAGAAAGTAGATAAGGTTACAGATAGGCCTTAAAATGGAAAGAAAGTTCTGAAGCTGTAATTTCCTGTCATCCTCCATCTTTGTTTTGTCTTGTATGGGAATTACCAGCATTCTCCCATTCTTTCAGGTACATATGTGCCGCTCCAAAGTGTCCAACCGCTCTTGTCACTTCTATAACAATGTGGAGGGTAAGTGTTTCATGAGCTTTGGTCTAGGGTTGGTGATAGTGGATGCCGGGAAACAAACGTCTCCATTTGGTTAGGTTGGGGTTGTGATTGGATGTATTGAAGTTGCTCTAAAGAGAGTGGTCGCAGTAACAGACTGATAGACATGTTAAGATAGAGTTCTACATTTATAGCTGTTTTATATAGTATGTGGAAATCCTACAAATTCCTACAGACTAATAAACGTTCTTCCTAAAGAAAAGAGCACAGAGAAGGATCTAACCACTCAGATACTGGACATTGAGGATCTGGTGAAGAATGGCACAAAGCACAGGTACTACAGTAGCCTCCCCCACATGATCTTTCCAGATTGGAACTATATCCGTTAGTTTGTTACTATTTCAGCAAATTCTTTTCTCTACTCTGCAGGGCTTGTCCCTATTACCTGTCTAGGAATCTGAAACAACAAGCGGATATCATATTCATGCCCTATAATTATCTACTGGACCCAAAGGTACATGAAGTAACTTGGGTATCTTTATGCTATATTGTATGCCAGCGCTTCTCTAATCCAGTACTTGGGCACACCTAATATTTGTATTTCCTTGCTGGAGCACAGTTGTATTCAGAACTGACTGACACATTAAAAGATCCACAGGTGGTTCTAATTATTTTACTTGTGTTTCTCTGAGGAGACCTGGGAAACATTCACTGTTAGGGGTAAATGTATTATAGCAGAATGGTGCCGCTATAACACTTCTTGCTTCGCCTCATTATCAAGGTAAAGCAGGGACGGACATTGACAAGCTATATTAACATCTTGTCTGCCAAAGCGGGGGAGTGAAAACTCCCCCCTCCGGCGATGCCCACTGAGCGCACAGCGCATCAGCTCAGTGCTGATGCTGTGTGTCCCCCTGTCTGGCCGGCTCCTCTACTCATGCGCGGGATCTCACTACTCAGGCCAGATCCCCTGTGCAGTCTGGAGCCAGCGCCCGCCACAGCCAGGGACATCTCTGTCCCTGCTGTGGAGGTAGGGCATCGCCACCTGCAGGTGTTGGAACGGTCAGCGATGCTGACCCTTTCATACATTGCCCCCTCATATCAGCTTGCTGTAGCGCCCCTGTCACTGATCCCGCACTGCTTCTGTAATACATGGGGGAGAAGCAGTATCAGTGTACATAACGTGTGCTGATACTGCTTCTACCCCATAACGACCGGTTATACATTCACCCCTTGGTGTGTTCCAGAGTCTACACTGTTATATACTGTTATACACATCAGATGCTTTCAGATTGTGCTGCATTTGACATGAATGCTAAATGCAATGGAGTATATTGTGGGCTTTCTTAGGATCTGAGTAATGGCTTTGTGGCAAGGGGGTAAACTATAAGCGTTGACTGCTAAGAATGGGGAAGGCTTTGGGTTTTCAGTTTTGTTGTAGTGCTGAGCAATAATGTATAGAAGTTACTTGAAATAAATTCTATTTGTCTTCCAGAGTCGTAAAGCCCATAACATCGATCTGAAGGGCACTATTGTGATATTTGATGAAGCTCACAATGTGGTGAGTCCTATGCTTCCTCCATACGCTATCTGTCTCTCAGTGTCTTTACCCTGTGACGCTTCTCTCTCGCTTTTCTAGGAGAGAATGTGTGAGGAGTCTGCTTCCTTCGACCTGACTCCTTATGACTTGGCTTCTGGGATTGATGCTTTAGACCTGGTGATAAAGGAGCACACAGAGAACCTGGAGCAGAAACATATAAGTGCAGAGTTCAACATGCAGTCCCCAAGCACCTGTGAGCTTTATCCACTTGTTCCTGTTTTGCTTTTGGACCAGAGCCATTTCTAATATTAGTAAAATAACTTGTACAATTTTAAATCCATTCTCCCTGCTTTTATTTTGTACTGGAAAGTTGTCCGCGCATAGCATGTTCATTGATGCAGTTTTAAAGATGGTCCAAGTATTTTAACAACAAAAACATTTTATCTGTTTCTAGCTTTGAACATAGAGCTTGAAGACTTGGCCAAGATAAAGGGTGAGTGGCCATACTGCACTGTATACAGCAGAGGGCAGTTGTGCTTTCTCCAAACCTACTCTACAGTATTCTTATTGTCCTGCTAGTATTCATTTCCTAGAACTGCCTGTAGATGGAGCTAGGTTTATAGATCTTTCAGGTATGTTTGTTCTGTCATAATGAAGACAAAAGAAACAGATGCAAGCGATCCATTCAATCTAACCCAGGGGTGGGGAACCTCCGGCCCTCCAGCTGTTGTTGAACTACACATACCAGCATGCCTTACAACAGTTTTGCTATTTGGTCATGCTAAAACTGCTGCAGGGCATGCTGGGATGTGTAGTCCAACAACAGCTGGAGGGCCAAAGGTTCCCCATGCCTGATCTAACCCAATAATAAAGAAATAAAGATTACCATCGCTCTGCTGAACCAGTGTTTATTTCATACCCTCAGCTATGTTCTGCACTTGCCGCTATGCATATTTCTTGTTATGTTTTGTAAAACAGAATAACATTTATTGTCTGCGCTATCACTAGTACTGCAAATGTGTGCATATCAAAATGTTACCTAGAGTTGTCATGGCTGCTTTCAATCAAGGCTATAAAAGGCCTAGTTGGGTGTGACTCCCAAACAGTCCTTGTCTGGATGTTACCTGAGAGGTAAGTGCACTTAACTGCAATTTAATGGTGTGTTAGGCATATGTGTTGGTACAGAGATGAGGGCCCCTTGATGACGGGCTGCAAGCTTAAATGTTTTGATCAAAATATGAGCACAATCCCCATGCTTTTACTTGCTAGACACACAGCTCTTGCAGTACTAGTGATAGCACAGACAACCAATGTATTTCTGTTACGTATACATTCATATTAATAACTAGGTGCTTCATCGCGCCCTACGGGCGCTCTTCACACCGTCGGAAGGGGCTACGCCCCCTTAACCCCTGCACGCCTTTCTGGCGTTCAATATAATGGAGTATTACCTGCATTCCTAGTTTTGTTAGTGTTTGAATATTGCACAATGAAAGGGCGTCTGATGGTGAAGGGGGCGTAGTCCCTTGCAACAGGAAGGGGTTTGGGGAGTGGGGACCGCGGATGGGGGAGGGGGTATGAAGGCGCTGTGGGTGGGGTAGGAGCAGGGGTGTCGCAGGTGGGGGATGGCAGCTGCAGGGCTGTTGCGGATGGAGGAGGGGTTTCCGAAGGCGCTGCAGATGGGGAAGGGGTGGGTGCGGGTGAGCAGTGGATGGGGGAGGTGTCCAGGGGGCGCGGTGGGTGGGGGGGTAACGTGGGTGGGGGAGTGGAGGGTGCGGTGCTGTTGCGAATGGTGTAGGCGATGCGAATTGGTTAGGGCCTGCTGCGTGGGTGGGGTAGGGGATCCAAAGGTGCAGCGGGCGGGGGAGAGCCAGATGCGGGGTGTGGCGGATGGGGGAGGGGGTCCGGAGGTGATGTAGGTGGTGGAGGGGCGGGTGGCATAGGGGGTCTGGAGGCGCCGCAAGTGGGTACCGGGGGAGGGGGCCGGGGGGGCGTTGTGTGTGGGGGAGGGGCAGGTGGAGGAGGGGCAGATGCTGGGCTGGATGGGGGAGGGGTTCCAGAGGTACTGCGGGTGGGAAAGGGTGTGGCGGGTGGGTAGGAGGTGTGGAGCCGTTGCGGGTGGGAGAGGGGGGGTGCAGTGAATGGGGTTAGGGGTCCGGAGGAGGGAGGGTCCGTGTGTGTGGAGGTGTGGGGTCCGTAGGCGCTGTGGGTGGGGGTGCCACGGGTGGTGGAGGGACAGGTGTGTGGATTTGCGGTGGATGGGGGAGGGGGTCTGGAGGTGGTGGAGGGGTGTGTGCGCGGGTGGGATAGGGGGTGGGTGCGGGGGTGCAGCGGATGGTGGAGGTGGTCCGGGAGTGTGGGAGAGGTGAGGTGCTGTGGGTGGGGGAGAGGCGGGTGAGGGGCTGTTGCGGATGAGGGAGGGGTTCCGGAGGCGCTGCAGGGTGGAAGGGTGCAGGTGTCGCGGGTGAGGTAGGGGGCCTGGAGGCGCTGCGGGTGGGGGTGCGGTGGATGGGGAGGGGCTGCAGGTGGTGGAGGAGCGGGTGGTGTAGGAGGTCCGTAGGTGCAGTGGGTGGTGGAGGGGTGGGTGATGAGGGTGGGGTAGTGGGTCCGAAGGTGTTGCGGTTGCTGGAGAGGTGGGGGTGTAGGGGATGGGTCAGTGGGTGCAGCGAATGGGGGAGGGGTGAGTGCGGGGGTTCAGCGGATGGGGAGGGGGTCAGGGGATGCGGGAGGGGTGGGGGTGCTGTGGGTGGGGGAGGCGGGTGAGGGGCTGTTGCAGATGGGGGAGGGGTTCCGGATGCGCTGCTGGTGGAGAAGGGTGCAGGTGTTGCGGGTGAGGTAGGGGGCCTGGAGGCGCTGCGGGTGGGGGAGGGAGGGGGGTGAGGGTGCGGTGGATCGGGAGGGGCTGTAGGTGGTGGAGGAGCAGGTGGTGTAGGGGGTCCGCAGGTGGAGTGGTTGGTGGTGGGGTGAGTGCTGCGGGTGGGGTAGTGGGTCCGAAGGTGTTGCGGTTGCTGGAGGGGTGGGGGTGCAGGGGATAGGTCCGGGGGTGCAGCGGATGGGGGAGGGGCTGCTGCAGATGGGGGAGGGGTTTGGAAGACACTGCGGATGGGGTAGGGGGTCCGAAGGCGCAGTGGGTGGGGGTGCCACGGATGGTGGAGGGGCAGGTGCGGGGGTTTGCGGGGGATGGGGAGGGGTCATGGGGCGCTGCAGGTGGTGGAGGGGCAGATATCAGTGCACATAGTCTCTGTGGTAGTTAGTGAGGTTTGGTGATGGTGTGAGAGGGGTGAAGGCCAGTACACAGACAGGCAGTTAGAGAGCAGGATGAGGGTGACAGGGCATAGTGACGGGGAGTACTTAGCAGATATAGGGGTGGGCTACTGGTGTGATGTCACAGTGTGTGTACCTTTGCTATCATGTGTGAGGTACATGTGAGATATGTGTGAGGTGTGTGTGAGGTAAGGCTGTGCGGGTCGTGGTGGCCACTAACCTCCAGGCTGCTGCTGTGAGATGGTGACTGCAGAGGGAGGGAGCTCAGACCCAGCAGCAATGGGTCGTGGTCAGCATTCCTTCCTGGCCCCGTTCCGCTGCACACTGTCCGCCCCGTCTGACGGGCGTCATTCCTCCATCCTGCCTGGCAGTGTCAGCTGCCGTGATCGCGGAGCATAGGTAAGCGTCCGGAGCTCTGTGGGCGGGCAGGCATGGTGTTTCCCTGGAGAGGTGCGGCGCGCGTCCTTAGGCTGCAAACGGAGGGAGCTGCGGCCCAGCAGCAATGTTGATTAGTGCGTGTCCCGTCCTGGCGCTGTCCCGCTGCACATGCTCCGCACCGCTTGCCGCTGAGCATGGCAGCCCTTGTCTGTATGCTGCAGATGCTGATCTAGCGGTGCCTGAGCTAGCGCCCTCTCCCTGGGGTGTGGGTGTCAGGCGGCAGGTATGGTGTGTAGGTGGGAGAGGAGCTGGCTGCAAGAACCCTCCATATCAGCGCTGTTCCCCTCCCTGCAGATAGTGTCAGTGGCCGTGGTGTACTTTTGCTACTGGTGGCCAGGGCCGGTGCTAGGGTGTTCGGCGCCCCCCTGCAAACTATGAATTTTGTGCCCTCCCATATTCCTTTGTTGTGCATCGGGAAAAGTGGTGTGGTCTCGCAACTAAGGGGCATGGCCACACAATAGTACCCCCATTTAAAATTACGCCACAATGTAGCACAATCTTATTCATCTTATACGTAATGCCCCACCTGTAGTAGTAGCGTCCTTATACGTAATGCCCCCCCAATAGTAGTAGTGTCCTTATACATAATGCCCCCCCAGTAGTAGTAGCGTCCTTATACATAATGCCCCCCCAGTAGTAGTAGCAGTTATATGTAATGCTCTCCAACAGTAATAGTAGCGTCCTTATACATAATGCCCTCCCAGTAGTAGCAGCAGTTATATGTAATGCTCCCCAACAGTAATAGTAGCGTCCTTATACATAATGCCCCCCCAGTAGTAGTAGCGTCCTTATACATAATGCCCCCCCAGTAGTAGTAGCAGTTATATGTAATGCTCCCCATCAGTAATAGTAGCGTCCTTATACATAATGCCCCCCCAGTAGTAGTAGCATCCTTATACATAATGCCCCACCCGTAGTAGTAGCGTCCTTATACGTAATGCCCCCCCAATAGTAGTAGTGTCCTTATACATAATGCCCCCCCAGTAGTAGTAGCAGTTATATGTAATGCTCCCCAACAGTAATAGTAGCGTCCTTATACATAATGCCCCCCCAGTAGTAGTAGCATCCTTATACATAATGCCCCCCCAGTAGTAGTAGCGTCCTTATACATAATGCCCTCCAGTAGTAGTAGCAGTTATATGTAATGCCCCCCAACAGTAATAGTAGCGTCCTTATACGTAATGCCACCCCTGTAGTAGTAGCATCCTTATACGTAATTTTCCCCCAGTAGTAGTACCGTCCTTATACATAATGCCCCCCCAGTAGTAGTAGTAGCATCCTTACATGTAATGCCCTCCCAGTAGTAGTAGCCTCCTAATATGTAATGCCCCCCCTATAGTAGTAGCGTCCTTATACGTAATGGCCCCCCTATAGTAGTAGCGTCCTTATACGTAATGCCCCCCCTATAGTAGTAGCGTCCTTATACGTAATGCCCCCCCATAGTAGTAGCGTCCTTATACGTAATGCCCCCCCTATAGTAGTAGCATCCTTATACGTAATGGCCCCCCTATAGTAGTAGCGTCATTATACGTAATGCCCCCCCTATAGTAGTAGCGTTCTTATACGTAATGCCCCCCCTATGGTAGTAGCGTCCTTATACGTAATGCCCCCCTATAGTAGTAGCGTCCTTATACGTAATGCCCCCCCTATATTAGTAGCGTCCTTATACGTAATGCCCCCCCTATAGTAGTAGCGTCCTTATACGTAATGCCCCCCCAATAGTAGTAGCGTCCTTATACGTAATGCCCCCCCTATAGTAGTAGCGTCCTTATACGTAATGGCCCCCCTATAGTAGTAGCGTCCTTATACGTAATGCCCCCCCTATAGTAGACGTAATGCCCCCCCTATAGTAGTAGCGTCCTTATACGTAATGCCCCCCTATAGTAGTAGCGTCCTTATACGTAATGCCCCCCCCCCCCTATATTAGTAGCGTCCTTATACGTAATGCCCCCCCTATATTAGTAGCGTCCTTGCATGTAGTGGCCCCCCCAGCAGTGGCGTCCATAAAGTGCGCACACACAAACATACCTCACACACACACAATTCACACATATATACAAACACACACACCCCACCATATATATACACACATGCACACCCCCATCCCCCCACTATACACACACACACACACACACACACACACACACACACACACACACACACATTTCTCTCTCACCCTCCACTTACCAAGTCTGGCTGGCCGTCACTGCAACGCTGATTCCACCATTGTTCAGCTGTCTGGTCCTGTGTAGCTCCGCCCCTCTATTCCGTGTAGCCCCGCCCCCTCGTGACGCCGTAGCTCCGCCCCCTTTTCGGGACCCGCACACAGCCCGCTGTCACAGGTGATTGGGGGGGGAGGACAGGCACAGCAGTCGTGGGGGGGGGGGGGGGGGGAGGACAGGCACAGCAGCCGGGGGGGAAGGACTGGCACAGCAGCCGGGGGAGAAGGACAGGCACAGCAGCCGGGGGAGAAGGACAGGCACAGCAGCCGGGGGGGAGGACAGGCACAGCAGCCGGCAGCTAGTGGCCATCCTCACCTCCTATACTGTAAGGTAGGGTCTTGCACCTGACTGCTGCTGGCACTGGGTATGGGGTAGCTCCCTGCAGCAGATGCAGTTGACTCCACCCAGCTCTGTGACTCCGCCCAGCGTTACGAGCACAGAGTCACAGATTAAGGCAAATATATAGGAGATTATATTGTGGCATTAATATTGCCACACATCTGCTACCATGTTCAACAGTAAAAACAGGTGTGGACATATTTATTTTCCATTATGTTTTACACCTGGCCACATGTATACGTGAAAGAATGAGACCATTCGATGATATAGGGAAAGCACTAGCATTTGTTATGTAGATCCAATCATATTGGGGAAAGGCACGTAATCAGCATAACTAGAAATATTTGTGTTACTTTACCCATACTAATTTTATATGGACTTTTTGTGGCAATTTGTAAGTGATTGGTATTTCTGTTATTTGTGCGTATTCTGCTATGGAGCCGATGTAGTCCATCTTGATAAACAGTTTGAAGATTTTTTTTTTTTTTAAACGGTCTTTCCTCTGCCATCGCTTGACAGATTCTGAAACAGTGGGGAAAGTTGGCACTCTGAATGAAGTCTGAGTTCCTCATCCTCTGAATCCCCTTTACAGAGAACCTTCAGTTATTTCAAGTGCCCATAGGAGCAGGGCATTTTTGTTAGCGCTGCCTAAATACCATTATTTATTAATATATTTTAATGTATAATAATACAATATTCCCTCCTTTTGCACTAATTAATTTCTGTGATATATATATATATATATATATATATATATATATATATATATATATATATATATATATATATATATATATATATATATTTTTTTTTTTTTTTTTTCTCTAACGTCCTAGTGGATGCTGGGGACTCTGTAAGGGCCATGGGGAATAGACGGGCTCCGCAGGAGACTGGGCACTCTAAGAAAGATTTAGTACTACTGGTGTGCACTGGCTCCTCCCTCTATGCCCCTCCTCCAGACCTCAGTTAGAATCTGTGCCCGGACAGAGCTGGGTGCATTTTAGTGAGCTCTCCTGAGCTTGCTAATAAGAAAGTTTTTTAGTTAGGTTTTTTTATTTTCAGAGAGTTTCTGCTGGCAACAGACTCTCTATTACGTGGGACTGAGGGGAGAGAAGCAAACCTACTAACTGCGGCTAGGTTGCGCTTCTTAGGCTACTGGACACCATTAGCTCCAGAGGGATCGAACACAGGAACCTAACCTTGGTCGTCCGTTCCCGGAGCCGCGCCGCCATCCCCCTCGCAGAGCCAGAAGACAGAAGCCGGCGGGTTGAAGCAAGAAGACTTCAAAATCGGCGGCAGAAGACTCCTGTCTTCATATGAGGTAGCGCACAGCACTGCAGCTGTGCGCCATTGCGCCCACACACTCCGGTCACTGTAGGATGCAGGGGGGGGGGCGCCCTGGGCAGCAATTAGATACCTCCTGGCAAAAGCAGCATATATACAGTTGGACACTGTTATATGCATGAGCCCCTGCCATTAATTTCACACAAAATCGCGGGACAGAAGTCCGCCGCTGAGGGGGCAGGGCCTTCTTCCTCAGCACTCACCAGCGCCATTTTCTCTCCACAGCTCCGCTGAGAGGAAGCTCCCCAGGCTCTCCCCTGCAGACTCACGGTAGAAAGGGTAAAGAGAGGGGGGGGGGGGGGGGCACATAAATTTAGCGCATTAATCATATATACAGCAGCAACTGGGTAAACACTAAGTTACTGTGTGATTCCTGGGTCATATAGCGCTGGGGTGTGTGCTGGCATACTCTCTCTCTGTCTCTCCAAAAGGCCTTGTGAGGGTCCTGTCCTCATATAGAGCATCCCCTGTGTGTGTGGTGTGTCGGTACGCGTGTGTCGACATGTTTGACGAAGAGGGCTATGTGGAGGCAGAGCAAGTGCAGATGAATGACGTGTCTCCGCCGACGGCGCCGACACCTGATTGGATGGATATGTGGAAGGTGTTAAATGATAATGTAAACTCCTTACATAAAAGGTTGGATAAAGCTGATGCCTTGGGACAGTCGGGGTCTCAGCCCATGCCTGATCCTACAGCGCAAAGGCCGTCGGGGTCAGAAGCGCCCACTATCCAAAATTGTTGACACAGATATCGACACGGATTCTGACTCCAGTGTCGATGAGGAGGATGTAAAATTGCAGCCTAAAATGGCTAAAGCCATCCGCTACATGATTATAGCAATGAAGGATGTATTGCACATATCAGAGGTAAACCCTGTCCCTGACAAAAGGGTGTATATGTATGGGGAGAAAAAGCAAGAGGTGAATTTTCCCCCTTCACATGAGTTAAATGAATTATGTGAAAAAGCGTGGGATTCCCCCGATAGGAAAGTGCTGATTTCCAAAAGGTTACTTATGGCGTACCCTTTCCCGCCAACGGACAGGGTGCGCTGGGAATCCTCCCCTAGGGTAGATAAAGCTCTGACACGCTTATCTAAGAAGGTGGCCCTGCCGTCACAGGATACGGCCGCCCTAAAGGATCCTGCAGATAGGAAGCAGGAAAGTATCCTGAAGTCTGTTTATACACATTCAGGTACTCTACTGAGGCCGGCAATTGCGTCGGCCTGGATGTGTAGTGCTGTAGCAGCATGGACAGATAATCTGTCTGAGGAAATGGATACCTTAGACAAGGATACCATTTTACTGACCCTGGGGCATATAAAAGACGCTGTCCTATATATGAGGGATGCCCAGAGGGACATTTGCCTACTGGGCTCTAGAATAAATGCAATGTCAATTTCTGCCAGAAGGGTCCTGTGGACTCGGCAATGGACAGGTGATGCCGACTCCAAAAAGCACATGGAGGTTTTACCTTACAAGGGTGAGGAATTGTTTGGGGACGGCCTCTCGGACCTAGTTTCCACAGCTACGGCTGGGAAGTCAAATTTTTTGCCATATATTCCCTCACAGCCTAAGAAAGCACCGTATTACCAAATGCAGTCCTTTCGATCACAAAGAAGCAAGAAGGTCAGAGGTGCGTCCTTTCTTGCCAGAGGCAGGGGTAGAGGAAAGAAGCTGCACCATACAGCTAGTTCCCAGGAACAGAAGTCCTCCCCGGCTTCCACTAAATCCACCGCATGACGCTGGGGCTCCACAGGAGCCAGGAGCGGTGGGGGCGCGTCTCCGAAATTTCAGCCACCAGTGGGTTTGCTCACAGGTGGATCCCTGGGCTATACAGATTGTGTCTCAGGGATACAAGCTGGAATTCGAAGTGATGCCCCCTCACCGTTACCTCAAATCGGCCCTGCCAGCTTCCCCCATGGAACGGGAAGTAGTGTTAGCGGCAATTCACAAGTTATATCTCCAGCAGGTGGTGGTAAAGGTTCCCCTCCTTCAACAAGGAAGAGGATACTATTCCACAATGTTTGTGGTACCGAAACCGGACGGTTCGGTCAGACCCATATTGAATTTAAAATCCCTGAACATTTATCTGAAAAGATTCAAGTTCAAAATGGAATCGCTCAGAGCGGTCATTGCAAGCCTGGAAGAGGGGGATTTTATGGTGTCTCTGGACATCAAGGATGCTTACTTGCATGTCCCCATTTATCCACCTCATCAGGAGTACCTCAGATTTGTGGTACAGGACTGTCATTACCAATTCCAGACGTTGCCGTTTGGGCTCTCCACGGCACCGAGAATATTTACCAAGGTAATGACAGAAATGATGGTGCTCCTTCGAAAGCAAGGAGTCACAATTATCCCATACTTGGACGATCTCCTCATAAAGGCGAGGTCCAGAGAGCAGTTGCTGATCAGCGTAGCACACTCTCAGGAAGTGTTGCAACAGCACGGCTGGATTCTGAATATCCCAAAGTCGCAGCTGATAACTACAACGCGTTTGCCTTTTCTGGGCATGATTCTGGACACGGACCAGAAGAAGGTGTTTCTCCCGGCGGAGAAGGCTCAAGAGCTCGTGACTCTAGTCAGAGACCTCTTAAAACCGAAACGGGTGTCGGTGCATCGCTGCACGCGAGTCCTGGGAAAGATGGTGGCATCATACGAAGCAATTCCCTTCGGCAGGTTCCATGCGAGGATCTTTCAGTGGGATCTGTTGGACAAGTGGTCCGGATCGCATCTTCAGATGCATTGATTAATCACCCTGTCCCCGAGGGCCAGGGTGTCTCTTCTGTGGTGGCTACAGAGTGCTCACCTTCTCGAGGGCCGCAGGTTCGGCATACAGGACTGGGTCCTGGTGACCACGGATGCGAGCCTCCGAGAGTGGGGGGCAGTCACTCAGGGAAGAAACTTCCAAGGCTTGTGGTCAAGTCAGGAGGCTTGTCTGCACATAAATATCCTGGAACTAAGGGCCATATACAACGCCCTGAGTCAAGCGGAGCCTCTGCTTCGCAACCAACCGGTGCTGATTCAGTCAGACCACATCACCGCAGTGGCTTATGTAAACCGCCAGGGCGGCACAAGAAGCAGAGTGGCGATGGCGGAAGCCACCAGGATTCTTCGTTGGGCGGAGAATCACGTGCAAGCACTGTCAGCAGTGTTCATTCCGGGAGTGGACAACTGGGAAGCAGACTTCCTCAGCAGGCACGACCTCCACCCGGGAGAGTGGGGACTTCATCACGAAGTCTTCACTCAGATTACAAATCGATGGGAACTGCCACAGGTAGACATGATGGCGTCCCGTCTCAACAAAAAGCTACAAAGGTATTGCGCCAGGTCAAGAGACCCTCAGGCGATAGCTGTGGACGCACTGGTAACACTGTGGGTGTTCCAGTCGGTCTATGTGTTTCCTCCTCTTCCTCTCATACCCAAGGTGCTGAGAATCGGAAGAAAAAGAGGAGTGAGAACAATACTCATTGTTCCGGATTGGCCAAGAAGGACTTGGTACCCGGAACTGCAAGAAATGCTCACAGAGGACCCATGGCCTCTGCCTCTCAGACAGGACCTGTTGCAACAGGGGCCCTGTCTGTTCCAAGACTTACCGCTGCTGCGTTTGACGGCATGGCGGTTGAACGCAGGATCCTAGCGGAAAAAGGCATTCCGGAGGAAGTTATTCCTACGCTGATAAAGGCTAGGAAGGACGTGACAGCAAGACACTATCACCGTATATGGCGAAAATATGTTGCCTGGTGTGAGGCCAGGAAGGCCCCTACAGAGGAATTCCAGCTGGGACGGTTCCTGCACTTCCTACAGTCTGGAGTGACTATGGGCCTGAAGTTGGGGTCCATAAAGGTCCAGATTTCGGCCCTATCCATTTTCTTTCAAAAGGAACTGGCTTCTCTTCCTGAAGTTCAGACGTTTGTTAAGGGAGTGCTGCATATTCAGCCCCCTTTTGTGCCACCAGTGGCACCTTGGGATCTCAACGTGGTGTTGGGTTTCCTGAAATCCCACTGGTTTGAGCCACTTAAAACCGTGGAGCTAAAGTATCTCACGTGGAAGGTGGTCATGCTATTGGCCTTAGCTTCGGCTAGGCGTGTGTCAGAATTGGCGGCTTTGTCATGTAAAAGCCCCTATCTGGTTTTCCATATGGACAGGGCAGAATTACGGACTCGTCCGCAATTTCTGCCGAAGGTGGTGTCATCTTTTCATTTGAACCAACCTATTGTGGTGCCTGCGGCTACTCGTGACTTGGAGGATTCCAAGTTGCTTGATGTAGTCAGGGCTTTGAAGATCTATGTAGCCAGGACGGCTGGAGTCAGGAAGACTGACTCGCTGTTTATCCTGTATGCATCCAACAAGCTGGGTGCTCCTGCTTCAAAGCAAACCATTGCTCACTGGATCTGTAGCACGATTCAGCAAGCTCATTCTGCGGCTGGTTTGCCGCATCCAAAATCAGTGAAAGCCCATTCCACAAGGAAAGTGGGCCCTTCTTGGGCGGCTGCCCGAGGGGTCTCGGCATTACAGGTTTGCCGAGCAGCTACTTGGTCGGGTACAAACACATTTGCTAAGTTCTACCAGTTTGATACCCTGGCTGAGGAGGACCTTGTGTTTGCCCATTCGGTGCTGCAGAGTCATCCGCACTCTCCCGCCCGTTTGGGAGCTTTGGTATAATCCCCATGGTCCTTACGGAGTCCCCAGCATCCACTAGGACGTTAGAGAAAATAAGATTTTACTCACCGGTAAATCTATTTCTCGTAGTCCGTAGTGGATGCTGGGCGCCCGTCCCAAGTGCGGACTTTCTGCAATACGTGTACATAGTTATTGCTTAATAAAGGGTTATGTTATGTTATGTGGGCATCCATTGTTGATGCTCTGTTGTTGTTTATACTGTTGACTGGGTAAGTTTCACAAGTTATACGGTGTGATTGGTGTGGCTGGTATGAGTCTTACCCTGGATTCCAAAATCCTTTCCTTATAATGTCCGCTCTTCCGGGCACAGTTTCCTTAACTGAGGTCTGGAGGAGGGGCATAGAGGGAGGAGCCAATGCACACCAGTAGTACTAAATCTTTCTTAGAGTGCCCAGTCTCCTGCGGAGCCCGTCTATTCCCCATGGTCCTTACGGAGTCCCCAGCATCCACTACGGACTACGAGAAATAGATTTACCGGTGAGTAAAATCTTATTTCTCTAACGTCCTAAGTGGATGCTGGGGACTCCGTCAGGACCATGGGGAATAGCGGCTCCGCAGGAGACAGGGCACAAAAATAAAGCTTTAGGATCAGGTGGTGTGTACTGGCTCCTCCCCCCATGACCCTCCTCCAAGCCTCAGTTAGGTTTTTGTGCCCGTCCGAGCAGGGTGCAATCTAGGTGGCTCTCTTAAAGAGCTGCTTAGAAAAAGTTTTTTAGGTTTTTTATTTTCAGTGAGTCCTGCTGGCAACAGGCTCACTGCATCGAGGGACTTAGGGGAGAGAATTTCAACTCACCTGCGTGCAGGATTGATTGGATTCTTAGGCTACTGGACACCATTAGCTCCAGAGGGAGTCGGAACACAGGTCTCACCCTGGGGTTCGTCCCGGAGCCGCGCCGCCGACCCCCCTTACAGATGCTGAAGATTGAAGGTCCGGAAACAGGCGGCAGAAGGCTTTTCAGTCTTCATGAAGGTAGCGCACAGCACTGCAGATGTGCGCCATTGTTGTCACACACTTCACACCAAGCGGTCACGGAGGGTGCAGGGCGCTGCTGGGGGCGCCCTGGGCAGCAATATTTTATTACCTTAAGGCAAAAGAATACATCACATATAGCCATTAAGGCTATATGTATGTTTCTCTATCGTCCTAGTGGATGCTGGGGTTCCTGAAAGGACCATGGGGAATAGGGGAATAGCGGCTCCGCAGGAGACAGGGCACAAAAAGTAAAGCTTTAGGATCAGGTGGTGTGCACTGGCTCCTCCCCCTATGACCCTCCTCCAAGCCAGTTAGATTTTGTGCCCGGCCGAGAAGGGTGCAATCTAGGTGGCTCTCCTAAAGAGCTGCTTAGGAAAGTTTAGCTTAGGTTTTTTATTTTACAGTGAGTCCTGCTGGCAACAGGATCACTGCAACGAGGGACTTAGGGGAGAAGAAGTGAACTCACCTGCGTGCAGGATGGATTGGCTTCTTGGCTACTGGACATCAGCTCCAGAGGGACGATCACAGGTACAGCCTGGATGGTCACCGGAGCCTTGCCGCCGGCCCCCTTGCAGATGCTGAAGTAAGAAGAGGTCCAGAATCGGCGGCAGAAGACTCCTCAGTCTTCTAAAGGTAGCGCACAGCACTGCAGCTGTGCGCCATTTTCCTCTCAGCACACTTCACACGGCAGTCACTGAGGGTGCAGGGCGCTGGGAGGGGGGCGCCCTGGGAGGCAAATGAATACCTATTTTGGCTAAAAATACCTCACATATAGCCTCCGGAGGCTATATGGAGATATTTAACCCCTGCCAGAATCCGTTAAGAGCGGGAGACGAGGCCGCCGAAAAAGGGGCGGGGCCTATCTCCTCAGCACACAGCGCCATTTTCCCTCACAGAAAGGCTGGAGGGAAGGCTCCCAGGCTCTCCCCTGCACTGCACTACAGAAACAGGGTTAAAACAGAGAGGGGGGGCACTAATTTGGCGATATGCTTATATATATATTAAGATGCTATAAGGGAAAACACTTATATAAGGTTGTCCCTATATAATTATAGCGTTTTTGGTGTGTGCTGGCAAACTCTCCCTCTGTCTCTCCAAAGGGCTAGTGGGTCCTGTCCTCTATCAGAGCATTCCCTGTGTGTGTGCTGTGTGTCGGTACGTGTGTGTCGACAGGTAGGAGGACGATGTTGGTGAGGAGGCGGAGCAATTGCCTGTAATGGTGATGTCACTCTCTAGGGAGTCGACACCGGAATGGATGGCTTATTTAGGAAATTACGTGATAATGTCAACACGCTGCAAGGTCGGTTGACGACATGAGACGGCCGACAAACAATTAGTACGGTCCAGACGTCTCAAAAACACCGTCAAGGGTTTTAAAACGCCCGTTTACTTTAGTCGGTCGACACAGACACAGACAGGGACACTGAATCCAGTGTCGACGGTGAATAAACAAACGTATTCCTTATTAGGGCCACACGTTAAAGGCAATGAAGGAGGTGTTACGTATTTCTGATACTACAAGTACCACAAAAGAGGGTATTATGTGGGATGTGAAAAAACTACCATAGTTTTTCCTGAATCAGATAAATTAAATAAAGTGTGTGATGATGCGTGGGTTCCCCCCGATAGAAAATTATGGGCGGTATACCCTTTCCCGCCAGAAGTTAGGGCGCGTTGGGAAACACCCCTTAAGGTGGATAAGGCGCTCACACGCTTATCAAAACAAGTGGCGGTACCGTCTATAGATAGGGCCGTCCTCAAGGACCAGCTGACAAGGCTGGAAAATATAATAAAAAGTATATACACACATACTGGTGTTATACTGCGGCCAGCGATCGCCTCAGCCTGGATGTGCAGAGCTAGGGTGGCTTGGTCGGATTCCCTGACTAAAAATATTGATACCCTTGACAGGGACAGTATTTTATTGACTATAGAGCATTTCTATATATGCGAGATGCACAGAGGGATATTTGCACTCTGGCATCATGAATAAACGCGATGTCCATAACTGCCAGAAGATGTTATGGACACGACAGTGGTCAGGTGATGCAGATTCCAAACGGCACAGTATGGCCGTATAAAGGAAGAGGACTTGTTTGGGGTCGGTCCATCGGACCTGGTGGTCACGGCAACTGCTGGAAAATCCACCGTTTTTTACCCTAAGTCACATCTCTGCAGAAAAAGACACCGTCTTTTCAGCCTCAGTCCTCTCGTCCCTATAAGATCATATCTGCCCAGGGATAGAGGAAAAGGAAGAAGACTGCAACAGGCAGCCTATTCCCAGGAACAGAAGCGTTCCACCGCGTCTGACAAGTTCTCAGCATGGCGCTGAGACCGTACAGGACCCCTGGATCCTACAAGTAGTATCCCGGGGGTACAGATGGGAATGTCGAGACGTTTCCCCTTCGCAGGCTCCTGAAGTCTGCTTTACCAAGTCTCCCTCCGACAAGGAGGTAGTATGGGAAAAAATTCACAAGCTGTGTTCCCAGCAGGTGACAATTAAATTACCCCTCCTACTACAGAAAAGGGGTATTATTCCACACTATATTGTGGTACTGAAGCCAGAAGGCTAGGTGAGACTTATTCTAAAAAAAAAAAAAAATTTTTTTTGAACACTTACAAAGGTTCAAATTAAGATGAAGTCACTCAGAGCAGTGATAACGAACCAGGAAGAAGGGGACTATATAGTGTCCCGGGACATCAGGGATGCTTACCTCTATGTCCCAAATTTGCCCTTCTCACTAAGGGTACCTCAGGTTCGTGGTGCAGAACTGTCACTATCAGTTTCAGACGCTGCCGTTTGGATTGTCCACGGCACCCCGGGGTCTTTACCAAGGTAATGGCCGAATTGATGATTCTTCTTCGAAGAAAAGGCGTCTTAATTATCCCTTACTTGGACGATCTCCTGATAGGGGCATAGTCCAGGGAACAGTTGGAGGTCGGAGTAGCACTATCTCGGATACTGCTACAATCAGCACGGGTGGATTCTAAATATTCCAAAATCGCAGCTGATCCCGACGACACGTCTGCTGTGCCTAGGGATGATTCTGGACACAGTCCAGAAAAAGGTGTTTCTCCCGGAAGAGAAAGCCAGGGAGTTATCCGAGCAAGTCAGGAACCTCCTAAAAACAGTGCATCATTGCACAAGGGTCCTGGTAAAAATGGTGGCTTCCTACGAAGCAATTCCATTCGGCAGATTTCACGTAAGAACTTTTCAGTGGGATCTGCTGGACAAATGGTCCGGATCGCATCTTCAGATGCATCAGCGGATAACCCAATATCCAAGGACAAGGGTGTCTCTCCTGTGGTGGTTATAGAGTGCTCATCTTCTAGAGGGCCGCAGATTCGGCATTCAGGATTGGATGCTGGTAACCACGGAGCCCAGCCTGAGAGGCTGGGGAGCAGTCACACAAGGGAAAAATTTCCAGGGAGTGTGATCAAGTATGGAGACTTTTCTCCACATAAATATACTGGAGCTAAGGGTAAATTTATAATGCTCTAAGCTTAGCAAGACCTCTGCTTCAAGGTCAGCCGGTATTGATCCAGTGGGAAAAACATCACGGCAGTCGCCCACGTAAACAGACAGGGCGACACAAGAAGCAGGAGGGCAATGGCAGAAACTGCAAGGACTTTTCGCTGGGCGGAAAATCATGTGATAACACTGTCAGCAGTTTTTCATCCCGGGAATGGAAACTGGGAAGCAGACTTCCTCAGCACGACCTCCACCCGGGAGAGTGGAAACTTCATTGAGAAGTTTTTTCCACATGATTGTAAACCGTTGGGAAATACCAAAGGTGGACATGATGGCGTCCCGTCTGAACAAAAAACGGGACAGGTATTGCGCCAGGTCAAGGGACCCTCAGGCAATAGATGTGGACGTTCTGGTAACACCGTGGGTGTACCAGTCGGTGTATGTGTTCCCTCCTCTGCTTCTCATACCTAAGGTGCTGAGAATTATAAGACGTAGAGGAGTAAGAACTATACTCATGGCTCCGGATTGGCCAAGAAGGACTTGGTACCCGGAACTTCAAGAGATGCTTACAGAGGTCTTATGGCCTCTGCCGCTAAGAAGGGACTTGCTTCAGCAAGTACCATGTCTGTTCCAAGACTTACCGCAGCTGCGTTTGTCGGCATGGCGATGGAAAGCCGGATCCTAAGGGAAAAAAGGCATTCCGGAAGAGGTCATTCCTACCCTGGTCAAAGCCAGAAAGGAGGTGACCGCACAACATTATCACCACGTGTGGCGAAAATTTGTTGCGTGGTGTGAGGCCAGGAAGGCCCCACAAAGAAATTTCAACTCGGTCGTTTCCTGCATTTCCTGCAAACAGGAGTGTCTATGGGCCTCAAATTGGGGTCCATTAAGGTTCAAATTCGGCCCTGTAAATTTTCTTCCAGAAAGAATTGGCTTCAGTTCCTGAAGTCCAGAAGTTTGTCAAGGGAGTATTGCATATACAAACCCCTTTTTTGTGCCTCCAGTGGCACTGTGGGATCTCAACGTAGTTCTGGGATTTCTCAAATCACATTGGTTTAAAACCAGTCAAATATGTGGATTTGCAGCATCTCACATAAAAAGTGATCATGCTCTTGGCCCTGGCCTGGACCAGGCGAGTGTCAAATTGGTGGTTTTTTCTCAAAAAAGCCCATATCTGTTTGTCCATTCGGACAGGGCAGAGCTGCGGACTCGTCCCCAGTTCTCTCCCTAAGGTGGTGTCAGTGTTTCACCTGAACCAGCTTATTGTGGTGCCTTGCACCTACTAGGGACTTGGAGGACTCCAAGTTGCTAGAAGTTGTCAGGGCCCTGAAAATATATTCCAGGACAGCTGGAGTCAGAAAATCTGACTCGCTGTTTATACTGTATGCACCCAACAAGTTGGGTGCGCCTGCTTCTAAGCAGTCGATTGCTCGTTGGATTTGTAACACAATTCAACTTGCACATTCTGAGGCAGGCCTGCCACAGTCTAAATCGGTTAAGGCCCATTCCACAAGGAAGGTGGGCTCATCTTGGGCGGCTGCCCGAGAGGTCTCGGCATTACAACTCTGCCGAGCAGCTACGTGGTCAGGGGAGAACACGTTTGTAAAATTCTACAAATTTGATATCCTGGCAAAAGAGGACCTGGAGTTCTCTCATTCGGTGCTGCAGAGTCATCCGCACTCTCCCGCCCGTTTGGGAGCTTTGGTATAATCCCCATGGTCCTTTCAGGAACCCCAGCATCCACTAGGACGATAGAGAAAATAAGAATTTACTTACCGATAATTCTATTTCTCGGAGTCCGTAGTGGATGCTGGGCGCCCATCCCAAGTGCGGATTATCTGCAATACTTGTACATAGTTACAAAAATCGGGTTATTATTGTTGTGAGCCATCTTTTCAGAGGCTCCGCTGTTATCATACTGTTAACTGGGTTTAGATCACAAGTTGTACGGTGTGATTGGTGTGGCTGGTATGAGTCTTACCCGGGATTCAAAATTCCTCCCTTATTGTGTACGCTCGTCCGGGCACAGTACCTAACTGGCTTGGAGGAGGGTCATAGGGGGAGGAGCCAGTGCACACCACCTGATCCTAAAGCTTTACTTTTTGTGCCCTGTCTCCTGCGGAGCCGCTATTCCCCTATTCCCCATGGTCCTTTCAGGAACCCCAGCATCCACTACGGACTCCGAGAAATAGAATTATCGGTAAGTAAATTCTTATTATTTAACCCATGCCAGTTATCTAAATCCACGGGAGGAAAGCCCGCCGAAATAGGGGGCGGGGCTTATTCTCCTCAGCACACAGCGCCATTTTCCTGCTCAGCTCCGCTGTGAGGAAGGCTCCCAGGACTCTCCCCTGCACTGCACTACAGAAACAGGGTAAAACAGAGAGGGGGGGCATTTTTTGGCGATATACTGGATATATTTAAGCTGCTATAAGGAACAACACTTATATAAGGTTGTTCCCATATATATTATAGCGCTTGGGTGTGTGCTGGCAAACTCTCCCTCTGTCTCCCCAAAGGGCTAGTGGGGTCCTGTCTTCGATAAGAGCATTCCCTGTGTGTCTGCTGTGTGTCGGTACGTGTGTGTCGACATGTATGAGGACGATGTTTAGCGTGGAGGCAGAGCAATTGCCGATAATGGTGATGTCACCCCCCAGGGAGTCGACACCGGAATGGATGGCTTTGTTTATGGAATTACGTGATAATGTCAGCACATTACAAAAATCAGTTGACGACATGAGACGGCCGGCAAACCAGTTAGTACCTGCCCAGGCGTCTCAGACACCGTCAGGGGCTGTAAAGCGCCCTTTACCTCAGTCGGTCGACACAGACCCAGACACAGACACTGAATCTAGTGTCGACGGTGATGAAACAAACGTATTTTCAAGTAGGGCCACACGTTATATGATCACGGCAATGAAGGAGGCTTTGCATATCTCTGATGCTGCAAGTACCACAAAAAGGGGTATTATGTGGGGGGTGAAAAAACTACCTGTAGTTTTTCCTGAATCAGAGGAATTAAATGATGTATGTGATGAAGCGTGGTTTAACCCAGATAGAAAAATGCTAATTTCAAAAAAGTTATTAGCATTATACCCTTTCCCGCCAGAGGTTAGGGCGCGCTGGGAAACACCCCCTAGGGTGGATAAGGCGCTCACACGCTTATCAAAACAAGTGGCGTTACCGTCTCCGGATACGGCCGCCCTCAAGGATCCAGCAGATAGGAGACTGGAAACCACCCTAAAAAGTATATACACACATACTGGTGTTATACTGCGACCGGCCATCGCCTCAGCCTGGATGTGCAGTGCTGGGGTCGTCTGGTTGGATTCCCTGACTGAAAATATTGATACCCTGGATAGGGACAGTATTTTATTGACTATAGAGCAATTAAAGGATGCTTTCCTTTATATGCGAGATGCGCAGAGAGATATTTGCACTCTGGCATCGAGAGTAAATGCGATGTCCATATCTGCCAGAAGGAGTTTATGGACGCGACAGTGGTCAGGTGATGCGGATTCCAAACGACATATGGAAGTATTGCCGTATAAAGGGGAGGAATTATTTGGCGTCGGTCTATCGGATCTGGTGGCCACGGCAACTGCCGGAAAATCCACCTTTTTACCTCAGACCCCCTCCCAACAGAAAAAGACACCGTCTTTTCAGCCGCAGTCCTTTCGGTCCTATAAGAACAAGCGGACAAAAGGACAGTCATATCTGCCTAGGGGCAGAGGAAGGGGTAAGAGAGGGCAGCAAGCAGCCCCTGCCCAGGAACAGAAGCCCTCCCAGGGTTCTGCAAAGCCCTCAGCATGACGCTGGGGCCTTACAAGCGGACTCAGGAACGGTGGGGGGTCGACTCAAGAATTTCAGCGCACAGTGGGCTTGCTCACAGGTGGACCCCTGGATTCTGCAGGTAGTATCTCAGGGTTACAGGTTGGAATTCGAGAAGTCTCCCCCTCGCCGGTTCCTAAAGTCTGCTTTGCCGGTATTGGAAGCCATTCACAAGCTGTTTGCTCAGCAGGTGATAGTCAAGGTACCCCTCCTACAACAGGGAAAGGGGTATTACTCCACGCTATTTGTGGTACCGAAGCCGGACGGCTCGGTAAGACCTATTCTAAATCTGAAATCTTTGAACCTGTACATACAAAAATTCAAGTTCAAGATGGAGTCACTCAGAGCAGTGATAGCGAATCTGGA
This sequence comes from Pseudophryne corroboree, assembly GCF_028390025.1. Taxonomy (NCBI): domain Eukaryota; kingdom Metazoa; phylum Chordata; class Amphibia; order Anura; family Myobatrachidae; genus Pseudophryne; species Pseudophryne corroboree. Next base: position 277,269,673 of record NC_086446.1, read on the forward strand.
AGAAGGGGACTTTATGGTGTCCCTGGACATAAAGGATGCTTACCTGCATGTCCCAATTTGCCCTTCACATCAAGGGTACCTCAGGTTCGTGGTGCAAAACTGTCATTATCAGTTTCAGACGCTGCCGTTTGGATTGTCCACGGCACCTCGGGTCTTTACCAAGGTAATGGCCGAAATGATGATTCTTCTGCGAAGAAGAGGCGTATTAATTATCCCTTACTTGGACGATCTCCTGATAAGGGCAAGGTCCAGAGAACAGCTGGAGGACGGAGTAGCACTAACCCAAGTAGTGCTGCAACAACACTGGTGGATTCTGAATTTTCCAAAATCTCAGTTGACCCCGACAACACGTCTGCTGTTCCTGGGAATGATTCTGGACACGGTTCAGAAAAAGGTGTTTCTTCCGGAGGAGAAAGCCAGGGAGTTATCCGAACTTGTCAGGAACCTCCTAAAACCAGGGACAGTGTCTGTACATCAATGCACAAGAGTCCTGGGAAAGATGGTGGCTTCTTACGAAGCGATTCCATCCGGCAGATTCCACGCACGAACTTTTCAGTGGGATCTGCTGGACAAATGGTCCGGATCGCATCTGCAGATGCATCAGCGGATAACCTTATCGCCACGGACAAGGGTGTCTCTTCTGTGGTGGTTGCAGAGTGCTCATCTGTTAGAGGGCCGCAGATTCGGCATACAGGACTGGGTCCTGGTGACCACGGATGCCAGTCTGAGAGGCTGGGGAGCGGTCACACAAGGAAGAAACTTCCAGGGAGTATGGTCAAGCCTGGAGATGTCTCTTCACATAAATATACTGGAGCTAAGAGCGATTTACAATGCTCTAAGTCTGGCAAAACCCCTGCTTCAGGGTCAGCCGGTGTTGATCCAGTCGGACAACATCACGGCAGTCGCCCACGTAAACAGACAGGGCGGCACAAGAAGCAGGACAGCAATGGCAGAAGCTGCAAGGATTCTTCGCTGGGCGGAAGATCATGTGATAGCACTGTCAGCAGTATTCATTCCGGGAATGGACAACTGGGAAGCAGACTTCCTCAGCAGACACGATCTACACCCGGGAGAGTGGGGACTTCATCCAGAAGTCTTCCACATGATTGTGAACCGTTGGGAAAAACCAATGGTGGATATGATGGCGTCCCGCCTCAACAAAAAACTGGACAGGTATTGCGCCAGGTCAAGAGATCCTCAGGCAATAGCTGTGGACGCTCTGGTAACACCGTGGGTGTTCCAGTCAGTGTATGTGTTCCCTCCTCTGCCTCTCATACCAAAAGTACTGAGAATTATACGGCAGAAGGGAGTAAGAACGATACTAGTGGCTCCGGATTGGCCAAGAAGAACTTGGTACCCGGAACTTCAAGAGATGCTCACGGAGGATCCGTGGCCTCTACCTCTAAGACGGGACCTGCTTCAGCAGGGACCGTGTCTATTCCAAGACTTACCGCGGCTGCGTTTGACGGCATGGCGGTTGAACGCCGAATTCTAAAGGAAAAAGGCATTCCGGAAGAGGTCATTCCTACACTGGTAAAAGCCAGGAAGGAGGTGACTGCACAACATTATCACCGCATTTGGAGAAAATATGTTGCGTGGTGTGAGGCCAGGAAGGCCCCCACGGAGGAATTTCAACTGGGTCGATTCCTACATTTCCTGCAAACAGGATTGTCTATGGGCCTCAATTTGGGGTCCATTAAGGTTCAAATTTCGGCCCTGTCGATTTTTCTTCCAGAAAGAATTGGCTTCAGTTCCTGAAGTCCAGACTTTTGTAAAAGGAGTACTACATATACAGCCCCCGGTTGTGCCCCCAGTGGCACCGTGGGATCTTAATGTAGTCTTGGATTTTCTCAAATCCCATTGGTTTGAGCCGCTCAAATCGGTGGAGCTGAAGTATCTCACATGGAAAGTAACCATGCTACTGGCCCTGGCTTCAGCCAGGAGAGTATCAGAATTGGCGGCTTTATCATATAAGAGCCCATATCTGATTTTCCATACGGACAGGGCAGAACTGCGGACGCGTCCTCATTTTCTGCCTAAGGTGGTGTCAGCGTTTCACCTGAACCAGCCTATTGTGGTGCCTGCGGCTACTAACGAGTTGGAGGATTCCAAGTTGTTGGACGTGGTCCGGGCATTGAAAATATATATTTCAAGAACGGCGGGAGTCAGAAAGTCTGACTCACTGCTTATATTGTATGCACCCAACAAGATGGGTGCTCCTGCTTCTAAGCAGACGATTGCTCGTTGGATTTGTAGCACAATTCAACTTGCACATTCTGTGGCAGGCTTGCCACAACCTAAATCTGTCAAGGCCCATTCCACAAGGAAAGTGGGCTCATCCTGGGCGGCTGCCCGGGGAGTCTCGGCATTACAACTCTGCCGAGCTGCTACTTGGTCAGGGGCAAATACGTTTGCAAAATTCTACAAATTTGATACCCTGGCTGAGGAGGACCTTGAGTTCTCTCATTCGGTGCTGCAGAGTCATCCGCACTCTCCCGCCCGTTTGGGAGCTTTGGTATAATCCCCATGGTCCTGACGGAGTCCCCAGCATCCACTTAGGACGTTAGAGAAAATAAGAATTTATTTACCGATAATTCTATTTCTCGTAGTCCGTAGTGGATGCTGGGCGCCCATCCCAAGTGCGGATTGTCTGCAATACTTGTACATAGTTATTGTTACAAAAAAATCGGGTTGTTATTTGTTGTGAGCCGTCTGTTCAGAGGCTCCTACGTTTGTCATACTGTTAACTGGGTTCAGATCACAAGTTATACGGTGTGGCTGGTATGAGTCTTACCCGGGGTTCAATATCCTTCCTTATTGTGTACGCTCGTCCGGGCACAGTATCCTAACTGAGGCTTGGAGGAGGGTCATGGGGGGAGGAGCCAGTACACACCACCTGATCCTAAAGCTTTATTTTTGTGCCCTGTCTCCTGCGGAGCCGCTATTCCCCATGGTCCTGACGGAGTCCCCAGCATCCACTACGGACTACGAGAAATAGAATTATCGGTAAGTAAATTCTTATTTTTTTTAGTTATAGGTAGCAACTCTCAATTAGTTCCCTGTTAGTCGGAACCTAGTTAAAAACAATACCAAACAGAAATGAGTGTGCACGCCAGGTTAATAGAATTATTAAGGTCAACCTTGGGCTTAAATGTCAGACGGTTTTGTTGTTCCTACACACTTTAATTCACAGAGGCAGTTGCACCATGGACAATATTTATTCAAACAAAATTTACATAAAAGATTAGATGAACGTTTTAGAAGTTTTCAAATGTTCGTTTTTGACAATGATTCTCCTTCCCCGCTTATTGTTACTGAAGATCGGGGATCACAGATTATAAAATAAAACCAACGCGTTTCATCTGGTATAGAGACTTCTTCAGGGGTAAATCTTCATTTTTAGTAAGGCCTACATAAGTTGGTGTACATCATATGTAGATCCGTAGAGCAATTAATAATCAGAGGGACACACTTTTCATTTACAGCAATAACCTTCAATAAATGTTTAGATAGAATTCTGAGTCCGTTGACAATTAGTCAGTAGTAGGGCTCCTTCCGTACAACAGTGACCTTTGTACATCTAAGATGAATAGGAAGCTTTTGGAGGAGCACTACACCAGTGACTAAGGGTGGTATTTTGATCTCTCCTGCTCCATTTATCTGAATATTTGATCAGTGCTCTAAGCAGCACATCTCCACCCTATTGTCCCAGGGTCCCTTATTGGACTTCTATAAAAGAATTTCATGTACACTGCATCCGGAAAGTATTCACAGTGCTTCACTTTTTTCACATTTTGTTTTGTTACAGACTTATTCCAAAATGGAATAAATTAATTTTTTCCCTCTAAATTCTGCACACAATACCCCATAATGACAACGTGAAAAAAGTTTTTTTAGATTTTTGCAAATCTATTAAAAATAAAAAAAACTAAGAAATCACATGTACATAAGTTTTCACAGCCTTTGCTCAATACTTTATTGATGCACCTTTGGCAGCAATTACAGTCTCAAGTCTTTTTGAGTATGATGCCACAAGCTCGGCACACCTATCTTTGGGCAGTTTCGCCCATTCCTCTTTGCAGCACCTCTCAAGCTCCATCAGGTTGGAATGGAAGCGTCGGTGCACAGCCATTTTCAGATCTCTCCAGAGAAGTGCAATCAGATTCAAGTCTGGGCTCTGGCTGGGCCACTCAAGGACATTCACAGAGTTGTCCTGAAGCCACTCCTTTGATATCTTGGCTGTGTGCTTAGGGTCGTTGTCCTGCTGAAAGATGAACCGTCGCCCCAGTCTGAGGTCAAGAGCGCTCTGGAACATGTTTTCATCCAGGATGTCTCTGTACGTTGCTGCATTCAACTTTCCCTCTATCCTGACTAGTCTCGCAGTTCCTGCCGCTGAAAAACATCCCCACAGCATGATGCTGTCACCACCATGCTTCACTGTAGGGATGGTATTGGCCTGGTGATGAGCGGTGCCTGCTTTCCTCCAAACATGACGCCTGCCATTCACGCCAAAGAGGCCAGAATTTTTTTTTTCATGGTCGGAGAGTCCTTCAGGTGCATTTTTTACAAACTCCAGGCGGGCTGCCATGTACTTTTTACTAAGGAGTGGCTTCCGTCTGGCCACTCTACCATACAGGCCTGATTGGTGGATTGCTGCATAGATGGTTGTCCTTCTGGAAAGCTCTCCTCTCTCCTCAGAGGAAAGCTGTAGCTCTGACAGAGTGACCTTTGGGTCCTTGGTCACCTCCCTGACTAGGGCCCCGATCGCTCAGTTTAGACGGCCGACCAGCTCTAGGAAGAGTCCTGGTGGTTCCGAACTTCTTCCATTTACGGATGATGGAGGCCAACGTCGCTCATTGGGACCTTCAAAGCAGCAGATATTTTTCTGTACCCTTCCCCAGATTTGTGCCTCGAGACAATCCTGTTTCTGAGGTCTACAGACAATTCCTTTGACTTCATGCTTGGTTTGTGCTCAGGCATGCACTGTCAAGTGTGGAACCTTGTTATAGACAGGCGTGTGCCTTTCTAAATCATGTCCAATAAACTGAATTTCTCTGATGTCCTAAGTGGATGCTGGGACTCCGTAAGGACCATGGGGAATAGCGGCTCCGCAGGAGACTGGGCACAACCTAAAAGAAAGCTTTTGGTCTAACTGGTGTGCACTGGAATCTTGTGCCCGGCTGAGCTGGATGCACACTAGGGGCTCTCCTGAGCTCCTAGAAAAGAAAGTATATTTTAGGTTTTTTATTTTCAGTGAGATCTGCTGGCAACAGACTCACTGCTACGAGGGACTAAGGGGAGAAGAAGCGAACCTACCTGCTTGCAGCTAGCTTGGGCTTCTTAGGCTACTGGACACCATTAGCTCCAGAGGGATCGAACACAGGACCCGACCTCGATCGTCCGGAGCCGCGCCGCCGTCCCCCTTACAGAGCCAGAAGCATGAAGATGGTCCTGAAAATCGGCGGCAGAAGACTTCGGTCTTCAACAAGGTAGCGCACAGCACTGCAGCTGTGCGCCATTGCTCCTCATGCACACCTCACACTCCGGTCACTGATGGGTGCAGGGCGCTGGGGGGGGGGGGGCGCCCTGAGCAGCAATATTAATACCTTGGCTGGCAAAGAATCACAATATATAGTCCCAGAGGCTATATATGTGAAAAATACCCCTGCCAGAATCCATAAAAAAGCGGGAGAAAGTCTGCCGAAAAAGGGGCGGGGCTATCTTCCTCAGCACACTGGCGCCATTTTTCCCTCACAGCTCCGCTGGAAGGATCGCTCCCAGGCTCTCCCCTGCAGTTTTCAAGCTACAAAGGGTAAAAAAGAGAGGGGGGGCACTAAATTTAGGCGCAGATATATATATTTAAGCAGCTTTAAGGGAAAATCACTCAGTTATAGTGTTCATCCCTGTGTTGTATAGCGCTCTGGTGTGTGCTGGCATACTCTCTCTGTCTCCCCAAAGGGCTTTGTGGGTGCGGTGTGTCGGTACGGCTGTGTCGACATGTTTGATGAGGAGGCTTATGTGGAGGCGGAGCAGATGCCGATAAATGTGATGTCACCCCCTGCGGGGTCGACACCTGAGTGGATGGTTATATGGAAGGAATTACGTGACCGTGTCGACTCCTTACATAAAAGGTTTGACGACATACCAAATATGGGACAGCAGGCTTCTCAGCCTGTGCCTGCCCAGGCGTCTCAAAAGCCATCAGGGGCTCTAAAATGCCCGCTACCTCAGATGGCAGACACAGATGTCGACACGGATACTGACTCCAGTGTCGACGACGATGAGACTAATGTAACTTCCAATAGGGCCACACGTTACATGATTGAGGCAATGAAAAATGTGTTGCACATTTCTTATGTTACCCCAGGTACCACAAAAAAGGGTATTATGTTTGGAGAGAAAAAACTACCAGTAGTTTTTCCTCCATCTGAGGAATTAAATGAAGTGTGTGTGAAGAAGCGTGGGCTTCCCCCGATAGGAAACTGGTAATTTCTAAAAGGTTACTAATGACGTACCCTTTCCCGCCAGAGGATAGGTCACGTTGGGAAACATCCCCTAGGGTGGATAAAGCGCTCACACGCTTGTCAAAGAAGGTGGCACTACCGTCTCCGGATACGGCCGCCCTAAAGGAACCTGCTGATAGAAAGCAGGAGGCTATCCTGAAGTCTGTATATACACACACAGGTATTATACTGAGACCAGCTATTGCTTCAGCATGGATGTGCAGTGCTGCAGCTGCGTGGTCAGATTCCCTGTCGGAAAATATTGATACCCTAGACAGGGACACTATATTGCTAACTGTAGAGCATATTAAAGACGCAGTCTTATACATGAGAGATGCACAGAGGGATATTTGCCGGCTGGCATCTAAAATAAGTGCAATGTCCATTTCTGCCAGGAGAGGGTTATGGACTCGGCAGTGAACAGGTGATGCAGATTCTAAAAGGCACATGGAAGTTTTGCCTTATAAGGGTGAGGAGTTGTTCGGGGATGGTCTCTCGGACCTCGTTTCCACAGCAACAGCTGGGAAGTCTGCATTTTTACCCCATGTTCCCTCACAGCCAAAGAAAGCACCGTATTATCAGGTACAGTCCTTTCGGCCCCATAAGGGCAAGCGGGTTAAAGGCGCGTCCTTTCTGCCCAGAGGCAGAGGTAGAGGGAAAAAGCTGCAGCATACAGCCAGTTCCCAGGAGCAAAAGTCCTCCCCCGCTTCCTCTAAGTCCACCGCATGACGCTGGGGCTCCACAGGCGGAGCCAGGTACGGTGGGGGCCCGTCTCAAAAACTTCAGCAATCAGTGGGCTCGCTCACGGGTGGATCCCTGGATCCTTCAAGTAGTATCTCAGGGGTACAAGCTGGAATTCGAGACGTCTCCCCCCCGCCGTTTCCTCAAATCTGCCTTACCAACAACTCCTTCAGGCAGGGAGGCAGTGCTAGAGGCAATTCACAAGCTGTATTCCCAGCAGGTGATAGTCAAGGTGCCCCTACTTCAACAAGGACGGGGTTACTATTCCACAATGTTTGTGGTACCGAAACCGGACGGTTCGGTGAGACCCATTTGAAATTTGAAATCCTTGAACACATATATAAAAAAATTCAAGTTCAAGATGGAATCGCTCAGGGCGGTTATTGCAAGCCTGGACGAGGGGGATTACATGGTATCACTGGACATCAAGGATGCTTACCTGCATGTCCCCATTTACCATCCTCACCAGGAGTACCTCAGATTTGTGGTACAGGATTGTCATTACCAATTCCAGACGTTGCCGTTTGGTCTATCCACGGCTCCGAGGGTATTTACCAAGGTAATGGCCGAAATGATGATACTCCTTCGAAAGAAGGGAGTTTTAATTATCCCGTACTTGGACGATCTCCTGATAAAGGCGAGGTCCAGGGAGCAGTTGTTGGTCGGGATAGCACTATCCCGGGAGGTGCTACAACAGCACGGCTGGATTCTAAATATTCCAAAGTCACAGCTGGTCCCTACGACACGTCTACTGTTCCTGGGGATGGTTCTGGACACAGAACAGAAAAAAGTGTTTCTCCCGGAGGAATAGGCCAAGGAGCTGTCATCTCTAGTCAGAGGCCTCCTAAAACCAAAACAGGTGTCGTTGCATCACTGCACGCGGATCCTGGGAAAGATGGTAGCTTCCTACGAAGCAATTCCATTCGGCAGGTTCCATGCAAGAACTTTTCAGTGGGACTTGTTGGACAAGTGGTCCGGATCGCATCTTCAGATGCATCGGCTGATAACCCTGTCTCCAAGGACCAGGTTGTCTCTGCTGTGGTGGCTGCAAAGTGCTCATCTTCAAGAGGGCCGCAGATTCGGCATACAGGACTGGGTCCTGGTGACCACGGATGCCAGCCTTCGAGGCTGGGGGGCAGTCACACAGGGAAGAAACTTCCAAGGACTATGGTCAAGTCAGGAGACTTCCCTACACATAAATATTCTGGAACTGAGGGCCATTTTCAATGCCCTAAGTCAGGCAAAACCCCTGCTTCAAAACCAGCCGGTACTGATCCAGTCAGACAACATCACGGCAGTCGCCCATGTAAACCGACAGGGCGGCACAAGAAGCAGGACGGCGATGGCAGAAGCCACAAGGATTCTCCGATGGGCGGAAAATCACGTGTTAGCACTGTCAGCAGTGTTCATTCCGGGAGTGGACAACTGGGAAGCAGACTTCCTCAGCAGGCACGACCTCCACCCGGGAGAGTGGGGACTTCATCCAGAAGTCTTCCAACTGATTGTAAACCGTTGGGAAAGGCCACAGGTGGACATGATGGCGTCCCGCCTAAACAAAAAGCTAGAAAGATCTTGCGCCAGGTCAAGAGACCCTCAGGCGATAGCTGTGGACGCTCTAGTGACACCGTGGGTGTACCAGTCGGTTTATGTGTTCCCTCCTCTTCCTCTCATACCAAAGGTACTGAGGATAATAAGGAGAAGAGGAGTAAGAACTATACTCATTGTTCCGGATTGGCCAAGAAGAGCTTGGTACCCGTAACTTCAAGAAATGATCTCGGAGGACCCATGGCCTCTGCCGCTCAGACAGTACCTGCTGCAGCAGGGGCCCTGTCTGTTCCAAGACTTACCGCGGCTGCGTTTGACGGCATGGCGGTTGAACACCGGATCCTGAAGTAAAAGGGTATTCCGGAGGAAGTCATTCCTACGCTGATTAAAGCTAGGAAACAAGTGACCGCAAACCATTATCACTGCATTTGGCGAAAATATGTTGCGTGGTGTGAGGCCAGGAAGGCCCCAACGGAGGAATTTCAGCTGGGCCGTTTTCTGCACTTCCTACAGTCAGGGGTGACTATGGGCCTCAAATTGGGTTCCATTAAGGTCCAGATTTCGGCTCTATCGATTTTCTTCCAGAGAGAACTGGCTTCACTACCTGAAGTTCAGACTTTTGTTAAGGGAGTGCTGCATATTCAGCCCCTTTTGTGCCTCCAGTGGCACCTTGGGATCTCAACGTGGTGTTGGATTTCCTAAAGTCACATTGGTTTGAGCCACTTAAAAAGGTGGAATTGAAATATCTCACGTGGAAAGTGGTCATGTTGTTGGCCTTGGCTTCGGCCAGGCGTGTGTCAGAATTGGCGGCTTTGTCATGTAAAAGCCCTTATCTGATTTTCCATATGGATAGGGCAGAATTGAGGACTCGTCCCCAGTTTCTCCCTAAGGTGGTATCAGCCTTTCATCTGAACCAACCTATCGTGGTGCCTGCGGCTACAAAAGTCTTGGAGGCTTCCAAGTTGTTGGACGTATTTGTTGGACGTAGTCAGGGCCCTGAAAATGTATGTTTCCAGGACAGCTGACTCGCTATTTATCCTGTATGCACCCAACAAGTTGGGTGCACCTGCTTCAAAGCAGACTATTGCTCGCTGGATCTGTAGTACGATTCAGCTTGCACATTCTGCGGCTGGATTGCCGCATCCAAAATCAGTGAAAGCCCATTCCACGAGGAAGGTGGGCTCTTCTTGGGCGGCTGCCCGGGGGGTCTCGGCTCTACAACTTTGCCGAGCAGCTACTTGGTCGGGGTCAAACACATTTGCTAAATTCTACAAGTTTGACACCCTGGCTGAGGAGGACCTAGAGTTTGCCCATTCGGTGCTGCAGAGTCATCCGCACTCTCCCGCCCGTTTGGGAGCTTTGGTATAATCCCCATGGTCCTTACGGAGTCCCAGCATCCACTTAGGACGTCAGAGAAAATAAGAATTTACTCACCGGTAATTCTATTTCTCGTAGTCCGTAGTGGATGCTGGGCGCCCATCCCAAGTGCGGATTGTCTGCAATACTTGTATATAGTTATTGTTTAACTAAAGGGTTATTGTTGAGCCATCTGTTGAGAGGCTCAGTTATTGTCATACTGTTAACTGGGTATTGTATCACGAGTTATACGGTGTGATTGGTGTGGCTGGTATGAGTCTTACCCGGGATTCAAAATCCTTCCTTATTGTGTCAGCTCTTCCGGGCACAGTATCCTAACTGAAGTCTGGAGGAGGGTCATAGAGGGAGGAGCCAGTGCACACCAGTTAGACCAAAAGCTTTCTTTTAGTTGTGCCCAGTCTCCTGCGGAGCCGCTATTCCCCATGGTCCTTACGGAGTCCCAGCATCAACTACGGACTACGAGAAATAGAATTACCGGTGAGTAAATTCTTATTTTACCATAGGTGGACCCCAATTAAGCTGTAGGAACATCTCAAGGATGATCAATGGAAACAGGATGCACCTGAGCTCAATTTTGAGCTTCATGGCAAAGGCTGTAAATACTTATGTACATGTGATTTTATTTTTAATAAATTTACGAAAATCTCAAACACTTTTTTCACGTTGTCATTATGGGGTATTGTGTGTAGAATTTTGAGGGGAAAAACTGAATTTATTCCATTTTGAAATAAGGAAGTAACCTAACAAAATGTAGAAAAAGTGAAGCGCTGTGAATACTTTCCATATGCACTGTATTTAACCAGTGGAATGCAATATGTTATTTTATTTGCCATGTAACTGTTAAAGGGAAAAAAAAATGTAATAATGCAATAAAAAAAAAAAAAGGTCTTGCAGCATGTGTGATGCCTATGACTGCTGCATCTTTTAGTAATCCTGCTCATAGGTGGAATTTTCTTGGGTGTTCTTATGTTATTTTCTGCTTAGCTGGTTTATACAGATTGCTCAAGTTTTAACTTAAGTCATGCTCCACCGAGTAAATTTTCCAGGCAAGCTTTCCCAACTCCAGGGATCAAGCTTTCACCGAAATTCACATGAAGGCAGACAGTGTTGCAACTCCCAGTCTGGTACAAAAGAAATATATTTTTGCTGCTCTGCTGAAACTCTGACTCTGGCATTGTAAGGTGACACCCTCTCTAGAGAATATTTACAGTTAAAATAGGCTACATACTCCCGTGCCCATTGTCTGTTACTTACTCTTATGCTTTTCTGAAATGAAAAGCCCAATTATATATGTTTTATAGGAAAATGTATTCTAGCGGCACGATACACTGCCTGCTCTCCTCATTACCGAGGCGAAGCAGGAACGGACATTGACAAGATGTATAAACATCTTGTCTGCCGAAAAGCTCCCCTTTCCTGATGCGCTGTGTCTTCTTCCCAGCCGGTTCAACTGTGCATACGCGGCATAACGCGAGATCCCCAGCGCATTCTGGAGCCGGTACCCACCACAGGCTGGGACCGCTTTATCCCTGCTGTGGTGAATGGGCATTGCCACCTGCAGCTGTCAAAATCGACAGCTGCAGGGGTCGGAACGGTCAGCGATGCTGACCGTTCATACATTACCCACGCTTATCAGCCTGCTATCTATAGCGCCCCTGTCACCTTGCAGACACTGCTGCCTACATACATGGGTGAGAAGCGACATAGCGTGCGCTGAAACTGCTTCTCCTCCATATTGACACATAATACATTTACCCCTTTATTTGTTTCCTTTGAAGAAATGCAGTCTGCAAGTCAGATCTGCTCCTGCAAGTTATTTGCAACAGAAAGGCAGTTAGTGTTCATTTCCCTTTGGTTGCACCCCTCTAGGCCTTTTGATGGTAGTATCCCCCTTAATACATGCAGCATTGTTCTCTCTCCTGTTTTTAGGAGCGTTGCTTCAGCTGGAGCGGTCCATTGATGCCATTGTACTTCCTGCAAGTGGGGCTGGCATCACTAAAGAGGGGAGGTAAGTGACCCTGTAAGATTTTTTTTTTTGATGTATACATTTTATTTATTACATTTAAATAATAACAAAACTGTAGTACCAAACAACCTATATCACACGGATACTCAAAATCCTGAAGGCATTAATACAGTAATTTCAATCGCAGCCAAATAATAGTGACCTCCTCAACCGGCGTAATGTATGGAGAAGTTAAAAAACACAGCAGTTTGTGAACTGTTTGCTCGCTGCTGTAGTGAAGGTGTATCGTGACTGGACAAATGGCACCATTGCGAATAACATACATGGAAACTGCCATTGATGTGAGAGATGAATGTCAGCTGCAAAGGCGCATGAGGACTGACCGACACACTACAGTGGAGCAGCTCACCGTCAAAATGAATCTGGGGGTTACCAGACGTGTGAGTAAAGGGTCCCATACATCAGCAATCAATTGGGACAATCTGACGTTTTGCAGATGATTGTGTCAGTAAATCTGCAATGTATGGGGTTCGCAGATCGCAGATTATGGCTACAAACCTTTTGGGATTGTTAAATCGGGGTTTTCAACATGTTTAATTTCACACATCAATTGGGACTGTAGATTGCTAGTGTATGTAACAATCAGCAGACCTGCAAACCGTTTCTGATAAACTGATGAGTCTTTCAAGACTGGCAGATCTGTTTAACTGAAAATGATCTGCAAATCACTGAAAAATCTGTAATGTATGGGCAAAATTAGATGAATTGGGGGAACAATATATCTAGGAAAAAAAAAATCACAAGATTTGTGAAACGATAAATTGTGATTGCTGATGTATGAGCCCCTTAAACCAACAGTTCAGTGAACCCTGCTGCGTATGGGGCTCTAAAGCGGTTACTCTGGCTATCAGCTGGCGGTCATAATAATGTGTCTTTGCTCCGTGCGCTACAGGTCACAATGCGTGAGCGCCACGTGAATCGGTAGTGCCGAGCGCCCCCCCCCCCGCCATGAAATGTGTCTTAGAAGTAATGTAATAGGATGCACAAGCATACTCTGTTGATTAAAATGATATGCAGCATGCCTATGCTTTGCATGTGACTCAAGGCAGCAGTCTCTCCTGGCTGCGGCAATCTCTGCCAGACACTCTGTACTTTCTAACATCAATTAGTTGTTCACACCTGCCTCTTTTTCCCTGTGTGGGCAGATCTCTTCAGCACCACGCAGAATCCACTATACTGAGAGCGGTATCCCGTCTGCCGGAATCCCAGCAGCGAGTCTCCGCAAAGGCTCGCTGCGCTCGCCGCGCATCGGACCAGGTTCTATTCCCACTCGGTTGGTGGCGTGGACCCAACCGAGTGGGAATACAGAGCGTGTGTTGGGATTCCAGGTGTCTATATTTCACTGGCTGCCGGGATTCCGGCGTTGGTCTTCTGAACGCTGGAATCCTGACAGCCGCTATATAAACAGTTCTTGAAGTTGTTATGTTGGAAGCGTAAGGAATTGAGCGACTTTGACAAGGGACAAATTGTGTGTTGGCTAGACAGCGGAGTCAGAGCATCTCCAAAACAGCAGGTCTTGTAGGGTGTTCCCGGTATGCAGTGGTTAGTACCTACCAAACAAGGTCTTAGGAAGGACAACCAGTAAAACGCCCACAGGGTCATGGGCACCCAAGGATCATTGATGAGTATGGAGTGCAAAAGCTAATCCACCTGGTCCTATTCCATAGAAGAGCTTAATGTAGTACAAATTTGCTGGAAAAGTTAATTCTGGCTATGATAAATAGGTGGCAGAACACACAGTTTATCGCAGCTTGCTGCCTAGCCACAGACGGAGTGCCCATTCACCGCCGGTAGCACCTACAATGAGCTGTACCAGGGTGCAATGGGAAGAAGGTGGCTTGGTCTTATGAATTATGTTTTCTTTTACGTCATGTGAACAGCCAGGTTAAGAGATGGCACCAGGATGCATTATGGAAAAAAGGCAAGCCGGTAGAGGCAGTGTGATGCTCTGGACTAAGTTCTGCTGGGCAACCTTGAGTTCCAACCTGCATGTGGGTGTTACTTTGACACGTACCACATACCTAAACATTGTTGCAGACCAAGTATGCCACTTCATGTCAGCGGTATTCAGTGATGGCCGTGGCCTCTTTCAGCAATATAATGCACTTTGCCACACTGCAAAACTTGTTTAGGAATGGTTTGGGGAGAATGACAAGAGTCTTAGGTGTTGATTTGGTCTCCAAATTCCCCAGATTAAAGTCCAATCGAGGGTCTTTGGGATATGCTGGAAAAACATGTCTGAACCACGGAGCCTCATCTCCACAGCTTACAAGACTTCTTTATTATGATGGCCAAATTTAAAAAAAAAAATACTTAGGCTGTACTGGGGTCAGGGACATCCACACTGGCAATAGGCTGAGGTGTTATTCATCTGCAGCCACTACCGTCCACCTACATCCACCCGCCATTCTGCCCTTGCGCCTGCTCAAGCCTCACACTGAAAATTCCAAAGTGACCTGCAGCATCTAATAGTGCCTGTTCAGTCAGGTACAGGCCCAAAGCATTCAGCAAGGGTCTGGTCTGCTCCATATCCTACCAGTACAACTATGTGCTGCCCAAACTCTGGTGTCTTGCAGTCGCAGGATGTCCCCAGCTTGTATAGGTTGGGCTGCTGGCAGCATGCAGTGGAAGCCATGGGTTCCACCCTCCTCTGTGTGAGCCTACCGGGGGCTGCGTTGAGTGGGTGTTTATTTTGCTCCACTGCTGTCATACAGTGTGTGTATATGTATGTGCTCTGAGAAACAATAGCTGCAAATGTGTATATTACTCGTTTGTATCCAGTTTCCATTTATGAAAGAAGCAGAGTAGAACAGTAGTAAAATAGAGGCATAGAAGGTTTGGGGCACCGACTCCTCAGCCCTGGTATACAGTCTGTTTCTCATACGTCCTAGAGGATGCTGGGGACTCCAAAAGGACCATGGGGTATAGACGGATCCGCAGGAGCTTGGGCACACTAAAAAGACTTAATACTGGGTGTGAACTGGCTCCTCCCTCTATGCCCCTCCTCCAGACCTCAGTTAGACTTTGTGCCCAGAAGTGAATGGACACACACTAGGGGAGCTCTCCTGAGTTTCTCTAAAAGACTTTTTGTTAGGTTTTTTATTTTCAGGGAGACCTGCTGGCTACAGGCTCCCTGCAGCGGGGGAGTGAGGGGGGAGAAGCAGGACCTACTTCTGTGAGTTTCAAGGCTCTGCTTCTCGGCTACTGCACACCATTAGCTGCAGAGGGTTCGATCACTTGGTGCGCCTAGCTGCTTGTTCCCGGAGCCACGCCGTCACCCCCTCACAGAAGCCAGAAGTCGGGTGAGTATGAGAAGATCAGAAGACTTCAGGACGGCAGAAGACTTCAGTGACTGAAGGTGCAGCACAGCGGTAACGCTGTGCTCCATGCTCCCACACACATCACCAGCGGTATATTACTGGGTGCAGGGCGCTGGGGGGGGGGCGCCCTGGGCAGCATGCTCCTGAAGTTTTTTAGTGCGGCAGATGATTGTGGGTGCCCCGCACCGACTACAGACCCCCGCCGGCATCTTTTTACATTTTGAATTTGGCGGGCCGGAGCGCGCCGGGAAGGGGGCGGAGCTTTGGGCCGCAGCTCACCGGCGCCATTTTCTCTGCACCACGCGGCTGAGGAATGAAGACGCTGCAGGGACCTCCACGCTTCCAGTTTCTCCAAGTAACGGGGGGCTTACTCTGTGGGGGGGCCGCAGTGTTTGGTGCTTATTTGTATATAGGCAGCGCTGGGTACATATATCGTTTTTACGATATATGGGCGCTGGGGGGGGGGTGAGCTGGCATACTCTCTCTGTGTCCTCTGTCTGGGCTCTCTTGTAGGCCTGTCACCTAGAAGGGACGTTCTGGGTGTTGGAGTGTGTCGTTACTGTGTGTCGACACGTCTGAGGCGGAAGCTTATTCTTCAGAGGCGGTTATTGGGGGAGTGGATGCAGAACTAGAATTGGGAATGTCGACGCAGCCGACACCAGATTACTAGCATTACTCAGTACGTTAAACTTGAGTGTAACTTCATTATCAAGAGGTTAGTCAAGTCTGAGGAACAGACCCGGGTGTGTAAAAAGTCCATGAAAGAGGCTGTGTCTCAGGTTTAAACCCCATCTGGGTCCCAAAAACGGCCATTTAATCAGGTGGGAGATACTGATACCGACACGTACTCTGATTCCGAAGTCGATTTCACTGACGCAGCGTTACATCCACGTTTAGTTAAGATGATGGTGGCTATAAAAAATGTGTTACACATTTCTGATGAACCTGCGGTACATGTTCAAGGGAAAGAAACCTGAGGTAAAATTTCCCCCCTCTCATGAAATGAATACTCTTTGTGAAAGAGTCACCGGTTAAGAAATGGCAGATTCCCAAGAGAAATTACATGGCGTATCCTTCCCCCTATGACTGGGGAAAAATGGGAGACATCTCCAACTGTTGATAAATCTCTATCCCGTTTGTCTAAAGGGGTGTTTGTATAAAACATGATAGGGGAGATACAATTGTTTATGGATGCCCTGTCGGCATCAACGGTATTGCCTGGGTAATAAATTATCTCGCGGATCTGGCCTAGTACCTGTAAATATATGTATAGGTATATGGGCGGGGAGTGTCATCAAAATTGTATTTGTATACTTCCCTCAGACCCCTCGGGGTTCCGTTATTATTATTTTTATTTTTTGCCAACTTACGATTAATTGCTGTCGACATTTACTAAGTTTAAGTTCCTGGTAGATCCACATCAGGGGCATGTCAGTACAGGGTCATACACATTTGCAACACATTACCGTCACTAGGGACCTGACAGGTCTGGACAATCCACTTGCGTATAGGTTATATCTATATGTGTATATATGTAGATATAGATTTATATATGCATGGTTAGGATATATGTGTTTTATTGTGTATGACATGATGTATATCCATGAATGCTGAATTAATGGTATTCTTATCATGTGCTGGTCGCTCTGTTGATTACGCTCTAGATTGGCCGTGACGAGTTGGTTTCGATCCTCTCAAGGAGTCCGAATATTATTCTCTTCACAACGGGGAGAGAAAATTATGACAGTCAACTCCTGGTCGACGCGGAGTCTGGTCGCAAAGGATCATACACAGACCGCTAAGTGAAAATGTATTTCTATACTTTGACCTTATTTGCATTCTATGCACTTGAGGGAGTGTTGTAGTCGGGTAAACATCCGATAGAATATCCTACCCAGAGTGGGTAGGCTTGTCTATATTTATTTTTTCCTTATAACATTACAGCAGGCTGCCACGGGACAGCAGGTGGTGTGACCGGGAAAAAATTGCGGAGAAGGTCTCCGGGAGATGCTGGTGGGAGGTATACAGCTGGTTGGTGTGGCCTCTCTTCAGTCAATCTCGGCGGTATCCGCTGGTAAGTCTAAATTCGTGAGTTAACCTACTTCACAACGGTTGGCGACGCATTCTTTTGTGGGTTGCAGTCGTTTTCACCGGTTCGATACCGTTCTTTTTTCCTTTTCTCTGTAGACAGTGGAAGGTGAAAAGGTAAGTGTTCTGCAGCCTTGTTAGGTTCGCAGAAGTGGAAGTAGTTTTCTGTTTCCACTACATACACCACTTGTCGCTGAGTCTATCTGACTGGTCCCCGCTCCGGTGACCACTTGTCTACTAATTTTCAGTTAGTCCAGGAATAGACTAGGACCTGTGAGTTATTTATAGAAGCCAAAGGGGAACATTCTGAGTTGCGGTTGTTTCCCCTTGCTATTTTTTCTAATAGTTCTTGCCTTTCCCCCATGGAAGGGGAGGTAGCACGCAACGCCATACAGAGGTGCGTCACGTTCAGGACATTGTCTGGTTGTCCCTGTAAGAAGGTGCATATCATTGTTTATCTCTGACTGTTCTTCGGAGCAGGGATTGGCCTGGTGTTTCCGACGACGCAGATGTCTGAAGTGGGTTTCAGAGTTGATACTGACCGGTTAAGGTTCGGTGTGTTTCCTGTGGAAAGAGGTCTGAGGATCCAGAGTGGGATCGGCTTTGAGGTTACACCTCATCAATAAGTTCCATTAATAAGGCAGATGGATGCGGCATAAGAAGCCTTTTGCGGTGATCAGGTCTAATACCAGAACGGGTTTCATGGGACCAGTTAGAAATGTGGTCCGGGTCTCACCTGCGCATGCACCGGACTATAATCAAAACGGTCAGGACGTCGCTCCCGTGCTGTCTGCTCGGTTCTTTCCTTCTAGAGCAGTGGTTCTCAAACTCGGTCCTCAGGACCCCACACAGTGCATGTTTTGCAGGTAACCCAGCATGTGCACATGTGTATTAATTACTCACTGACACATTTGAAAAGGTCCACAGGTGGAGCAAATTAGTTCACTTGTGATTTTGTGAGGAGACCTGCAAAACATGCACCGTGTGGGGTCCTGAGGACCGAGTTTGAGAACCTGTGTTCTAGAGCAGGGGTTCTCAGACTCGGTCCTCAGGACCCCACACAGTGCATGTTTTGCAGGTAACCCAGAAAGTGCACAGGTGTATTAATTACTCACTGACACATTTTAAAAGGTCCACAGGTGGAGCTAAGTATTTCACTTGTGATTCTGTGAGGAGACCTGCAAAACATGCACTGTGTGGGGTCCTGAGGACCGAGTTTGAGAACCTGTGCTCTAGAGGAATGAAGGTTGGGGATCCAGGTTTAGATCCTGGTGTCCGTACATTCAGATCTCCGAAGCTGGAGAGCAGTCCTTTGCAAGGGACGTATTTCCAGAGGATGTGGTCAAGTTGGGAAACTTGTCTGCTGTAAGTTTTCTTGAATTAAGAGCTATTTTAGGTGAACATATTCTTCGTGTTCTGCCCGTGTTAATTCTACCAGACGACTTGTCAGCAATGGCATAAGTAAGCCGCTAGGGCGGAACAAGGAAAAAGCGGAACTGACAGAAGATGCATAGTTTGCAGTTGAGTGGGAAGTCTGGTGAACGCTATATCAGCAGCTTTCGTTCCGGAGGCAAACGACGGAGAAATAGCCGGGAAAGATTCTGTCATCATCGAGATGCTTTCCCAGACGTGACAAGTCTTTGTGGAGTGTCGCAATTGGTCATGTTGGCGTCTCTCTTCAACGAGAGGCCTTGAGGTGATTGTTCCAGGTTAAGGGACACTCCAGATATAGCAGTAGACATCCTCGTGACACCGTGGGTGTTTTTAGTCGGTCTAGGTGGCCTCTCCATTTTCACCTTTCTGACAGTGGTAAGCGTAAGATGATCTGAGGCTCCGATGATCCTCTTAAAATACGGTTTAGCCAGCGAGGGTTGGCTATCCAGTTTTTCATGATTTACTCATAAGAAATTACTGCCCTCTTCCTTTACGTGAGGTAATGTTACAACAAGATCAGGGCGTGTACTAGGACGTACCGCGGCTGCGTCTGGCGACGGGACGGTTGAATGTCATGTCCTAAGTCGAAAGGTTGTTCCCAGTGAAGTAGTTTCTTCAATTCTTCAGGCTACGAAAGAACTGACGGCACAACGTTTCCACCGTTGTTGGAGTAATTATGTGTCTCGGTGTGTATCCAGGAAGGCTCCTTGGAGGACTTTCAGCTAGCTCGTGCTTAGCCATACAAGCTGATGTGGAGGAAAGCCTAATAAGTTCCTGTATGAAATTTCTCTCTTGGAAAGTGGTCAGGCGATTGACTTTGACGTCCGCAAGGCGGGTGTCGGAAGTGGTGATTTTGCCTCACAAGAGCCTTGTTTGATCTTTCAGGTGGATAGAGAGGAATTGAGTTCCCGGTTGGTACTTCTACCAAGAGTGGTTTCTGGTTTTCACTAAAATCGGCCTATGTTGATGCCGGGGGTTACTTAGGCATTAGCCGGTTCAAATTCCCTTGGTCTAGCCTGGGATTTGAGTATGTAGGTCATCAATTTGGCTCCGTTTGGAAAAACAGAGACCCTGTGGGTCTGGTATGCTCCCATATTGATTTGGGAGACTGTTTTATACAGTCAGTTACATGCTGAATCTGTGATGAAGTTTGGCATGTTCGGTCTAAGGCTGCTTTGCCGTCACCAAGGTCGGTGGAGATTTCTTCTTGTGGGAAGATGGGTTTTTTCTTGGGCGGATGCCCGAGGAGTCTCGGCGATTCAACTTTGCCGAGCGAATTCTTGTTCAGGGTCAGACGCTTTTACTATGCTTTACAAGTTTGATACCCTGATTTTGGGGACCTTCTGTTTGGCATGCGGGGTCCTAATTTCGCTTATGTGGACACACGGTTTGTGTTACATATTTTCTCAGCATGTGGCTGTGTTTTGCTCATGCCGTTGCTTAGTATTCTGCTGAATGCCACGTTCTACGGTGTGTTGGAGGTGTGAGCTTGTATAACACTCACTGTGTTTGTAACAATAAATTCTTTCCTCGAAATGTCCATCCCTTCTGGGCACAGTTTTCTAACTGAGGTCTGGAGGAGGGGCATAGAGGGAGGAGCCAGTTCACACCCAGTATTAAGTCTTTTTAGTGTGCCCAAGCTCCTGCGGATCCGTCTATACCCCATGGTCCTTTTGGAGTCCCCAGCATCCTCTACGGACTAAGAGAAAAGGATTTACCGGTAGGTACCAAAATCCTATTTTTTTTGTGTTTTTTTTATACTTCTAAAACTAAACGCTTCAAACTAGGATAGTCCATTTAGGATAAAACGTGTGACATTGTGTTCCTTAATGACATGAACATTTATTTGAGCATGGGTAGGGGAGACCCCTCTTGTTTAGGGCAGACTAGATGGGCCAAGTGGTTCTTATCTGTCGTCCGAATTCTATGTTTGATCAGAGGTACAAAACTTTTTATTGAAGTATTGTTAATTACTTGCCTAGTAGGTCATGTAAGATGTGACGGGGAATAATGGCGACAGCCTTCTCTTGCAATATTGTGCAAAATTCAGTTTTCGTTCTTAGGGAGGTCTCATGTCTGCGATATCTGCACCTTACGTATAACTGTTTTGAAGCATTTATCCTCCGTGTGATGCAGGCAGTGTAAATGCCATTTTGTCACACTGCTCTGGATATGCTCTGAGTACAGCTGGTTCTTGGAGCGGTTATTCACTGTATAGTCACTATTAAGTTAAGTTGTCTATAAGTGGTGATTACAGCTTTATTTGGTCCCAAAATTGGTGTGACAAACTTTTTAAAAGCCAAGTCTGCTGAATGTGGATGTTGTTTGTAGAGATTGCCACAATGACCAATGGCACTGAAGATACTTTTGGTGACCTGCATTTCTGTTGGTGCAGAGTTCTGCTATCATGTCAGAGTGGGCAGATGTTTTAGGTTGGTTGTCACATCAGAAGTGCTTGCAAATTGTGCTACTGGCAGTAGACGCATGGGCCCACTGTAGAAGCTAAAGGGTGCAGAGATATCCTGCTTAGGGTATACTAATGCTAAATTGTGGTTATATAAAAGTTGTGGGAAGCAGGAAATTTTAGTGCATACATATTGAAAGGTCTTCCCTAGAATGACATTAGAATGATGGTTGTTTAACTGCTGCGTGTTGGCAAGGTCACCGCATTCTCAAGAAGTCTTGCTGTACAAATATGTATGTAATCATGTCATGAGACAAGCCACGTACCTGTTAGACTGTAATCCTGGATTTATATGACCTGAAAAGTGCGGTGTTTCCCAGTGCTAACAGACACACAGATAACCTACTTTCCAAACATAGCACAGTGAGCTATCAGTAAACTGTACATTTCCAATGCACATACAGCAAAACATTCTTTAGTGGGGTAATAAAAAAAGAAGGAAATGTATCATAACAGGTTTGTAATCCATAACATGGCAGTCTCATCATCGGCATGTTAAGACATGTCAGAAGCAGTTACATGAGTATTCCTGGGAAGAAAATAGGGAGCACAATAATGTCAAAATATATTCCAAAGAAAGATGAAATAGTGTAAATTGTTTGTTTGTGCCAGAGAACTGTACAGAATTATTGCTTTACTGTAATTTCTCCCTTGTTTGTTTTGTAGCTGTTCGCACGTATGCCATTTACACATAAGCACTGTAGTATAAAATCGACACTTTGCTCCACTTTCCCCATTTCATTATGGCAGGTTGAAAAATTAAATTAATATAAAAAAAAATAACTACCCGGGATGGAACCAGTTGGGTACACAATTAATGTGCTGGGTTGAGTGTAGCAGTCTACTGATGAAAACTCGATCACATATAAATTAAAAATATATAACCATATTTAATGATGGCTTAATTGATTAGCACAAGGCAAACGTACAGACCAGCGAATCCCAAAACTGAAATCCAATGTTAAGTCATTGGGCTTCAGTGATTTCACAGGCTTTCATATTATCTGGGCACTTCCATTCAGCCCAGAGAAGAAGTCACAAGTCATGACAGCTAGGGCTTATATAGTCTAAACTTGATATAGCCTCTCCCAAGATGGATCTGTCTAACATGCATAATACTCTTTGTGGTAATGAGCAGCTTTTACTACTAAGCAATGGTTTTAAGTGTCTAGCACAGTATAGGACAGTGTTTCCCAACCACGGTCCTCAAGGCACACTAACAGTGCAGGTTTTAGTGATATCCAGGCTTGAACACAGGTGACTTAATGAGTACCTCAGTTATTTTGATTTAACCATCTGTGCTGCAGCCTGGATATCACTAAAACCTGCACTGTTGGTGTGCCTTGAGGACCGCGGTTGGAAATGCCTGGTATAGGAAATCATTCACAAGAACCAATTTAACACTTCTTGGACACCAGAACTAAAATGGTAATGGAACACCCACTGCTCCTAGCTAGTATAGGGACAGTACTCCACTACCCCAGACCTAACAAACAGTCCTTTTTACCCAAGAACACCGAGGTCTTTGATCTTCAGCTATTACAGTGGTGGCCAAAATTGCAGACACTTTTTTAAATGATAATGTTTTTTAACTTTGAATGCTTATAGAAACTGTTGCACTTCATGCTGTGCAGTGATTCATATATCAATCATATGATTCATATATCAAATGAACGGAAATTTAACGCTGAATTCAACACCATGAACAAAGGTCAAATATTTGCATTACATGGGAAGTTATGCAGTGAAAACAACGCTTAGGGTGGAAATCCCTGTGTACTTATGATGTCACTGTCCTATCAGTATTTGGTTGGGTTATGTGACAAGAACACTGGGATAGTGTTTGAGGGCAGGTATGTTTGTCCCAGGTTCTTGTCTTACATGTTTTAGAAAATGAAAACTTCTAGGAAAATGCTTTTGTTTTGTTAGAACCTTTTCAGTTTGCTGGAAAAGCTGGATAAGGGCCCTGAGAGAGAGATAGGGCGAGTTCCAGACATTGGGCCCAGTTCGGATCTTTGGCCTCACAGAGGGCTAATCAGGGCTTTCAGCTGTGCAAGAGTCTTATAGGGCTTCTAGCCTGATTAATGTGTGCAGACTGCCTGGGAAGACTGCAGGATCTCTGAGAGAGAAGCACGCTTCCTGATACAAGTGAGCTATACAGTGTTTACTGGAGAACTCTGTGTTTCTTGTTTAGTGATAGTTAGGAACATCTTGTGTTTAGTTAGTGCCGGACAGGCAAGGTATTTTCTTTTGGTGTTTGTTTTATTTTCTGTATAATAAAACTGGCTGGGGCCAGTTGTACCAGAAACTGGACTTGTGTGGTTCCTCAGCTGTTGCGTGCTGCCATCTACCCCAGGAAACGGCACCTTGTACCCTTACAGCATTACAACTGCCTTTATTTTTCAAGACCGCAGCACAGTGACGTGGCAGTGAGCCAGCCAATATTTGGAGCTCTTCCTTCTTTATTATGTGGTGCCATGAGACAATTATAGCCTCAATTAATTCTCTTTTATTGGATGGACGCCTCAGAAGTACCAGTTTTTTCAAATGGAACCACAAATGTTATATGGGGTTCAGGTCTGGGCTGTTCCTGGCCATCCCAGCACCTGTATGTCATTCTCTGTGAACCACTGTTTGCATATCCGTGCAGTGTGGCAGGGAGCTGAATCCTGCTGGAAAAAAAATGCGTCATCATCTGTAAAAAATTCCCTGATCGAAGGTAGAAGTTTTTGTTGTAGGATGGTGTCAATGTACTTTCTGCTGTTCAGTGTGCAATCTATGACATGAAGGCAGCCTACAGCATCTGTTGTCATACATGCCTAGATCATAACACTTGTAGGATTCTTTGTTGTCGCTTGAATTCAATCTGGATGTACCTCTTCTCCGATGCAACGTCTCACACATTTTCTCCAATCACTACCAAATATCAATATCTTAGTTTCGTCACTCCATATCACTTGTTTCCACTGACCTTCTGTCCATGCAATGTGTTCTTTTGCCCACCGTATTCGTTTCGGCTGCTGCTTTTTTTTTTTTTTCAGGAATCCTACCTTTTTTAGGCCAACCTCCGTTAGTCTTCTCCGTACCGTTCTTGTACTGACAAAAACACCACTCAGTTGACTGCTAATGGCCACAGATGACATCCGTCTGTCCTTGACGCTAATTAGTTTCATTTTTCTATCATCAACAGCTGTTGTGCACTTTTTCCGGCCTTTTCCTTCTTTGTTTTGTATGGATTGTGTTTCCTCATAGCGTAAACAAAACTTTCGTACTCCTGATGTTCTCACATTCCCACCAACTCCTCTCGCAATTGCTGCATGCGAAAGACCATTTTCACGTAACGCCACAATCCTGGATCTCTTTCTGGGTGACCAATCACCACTTTGCTGGGACGACATTGTTGTATTTATTTTTTACACCATCAATGGCACTAAACATCCAACCGTAATTGCACTTCAGTAACCAAGTTTATTCTGCAAAATGAACCAGCCAAACTGACCTTTCCCACTTTTGAACATGACCTTGCACCTGCTCATAAATGACATCTGATTGGTCCTCACAACGACGATTCCGATTGGCTGGTAGTAGCTGTTACTACAATCCGCTTCTTGAATTTCACGCATCTGTGCTGACTGAAAGTAGCATAACTTCCCTTGTAATGTAAATATTTGGTCTCTGTTTATTGTGTTGAATTCAGTATTAAATTTGCTTTCATTTGATATATGAATCATTGCACTGCGTGAAGTGAAAAAGTTTTTATAAGCATTCGAAGTTGAAAAACATTAAAATTTCAAAAAGTGTCCACAATCTTGGACACCACTGTATGTTACAAGGTCTGATTAGCCAACTTCCACAGCATCCGTTTAGTACTCTATACAGGAAGGGGATACAAAGGGGTCAATCCAATTGGCTGTGGTATTATCGCACCTGCGAATCAGCGCGCCAGCAGCCGCACTTTACGGCGGGCCGAATTCGCACAAAACTGCTCGCCACCCCATAGAGGTCCG
Source organism: Pseudophryne corroboree (assembly GCF_028390025.1). Lineage (NCBI taxonomy): Eukaryota > Metazoa > Chordata > Amphibia > Anura > Myobatrachidae > Pseudophryne > Pseudophryne corroboree. The sequence continues at coordinate 277,295,178 of NC_086446.1, forward strand.
AGCAATTTTGTGCGAATTGGGGCTGATTCGCTCCCGTGAAGGGTGTGAAATCAGGTGCCGTTGCCGGCGCTTAGATGCCGTTGCAGCGGCACTGCGCACACTTCAAAGGTTATTGGATTGACCCCAGTGTTGGAAAAACTTTCATTACCTCCTTGGCCTTTTTGTCAGACAACTGGGCAAGGGCATCCCTCTGCCAGCAGAGTACTTGGACCCCAGTATCCTGACGTTTTGTTAGAGTAGATTGTCACCATAAAATTTTAATTCTCAGTGAAAACCTTCCTTAATGTTAATCATTTAATCTACCCAAGGTTAATAGAATTGGGAATGAAATGTAAAGTAGATGGTGAAGTATTATGCCCCCGTGGTAATGGTAAAGTTAGAATGTGTTTGCATTAGTTGCTTGGGTCTGCATTTAGGCACAATGGGGCTGATTCATAGATGGGCAATATTGCACAGCCACTGTGTTCTTGTATACAGGGGCTGTGTGCTTATATGCTAATGCCGCATGAGACATCTTGTGTAAATGGACGCTTTGGTGATCCACTGCGCTATCCGAAGACTCAGCATCTGATCATCTGCCTGAGCAATGGACGTATAAATAAGTATCTGGTTACTGAGGATGGCAAAGAAATTCACACTGCTGAAGCCAGTGAAGCCGCGTCCAAGGACACTGCCACTCACTACAGCACGCCCAGGCAACGGGCGTGCCCCCATTTTCTGTATTGCCTGTCTTTAACCCCCAACCGCTGGCAGCATGTCAATTGTGCTGCGGCATTTGGGGCACAGTGAGCAACATCACGGCCCTGTACCTGCACATGCGCAGATCACAAAACATCAGAGATGTACGTACATTTGTGCACATCTCTGAATCTGGCACCTATGTGTGATAGCAACATGCCTTAGTTTCTTTGGGCTTGTAGTTATTGCACTCTCTTCCAGATGGGGTTTATGAGAGCTCATACAATACAAAATTCTTCTCTCCTCTCTATCCAGTTACATCTTTGACCTCTTTGCATCTGCGGGAATCACATATGAATCAAAGTCTGGCCTACTGGAATTACTGGACCAAATTATACAACACGTGGGTGGAAGTAAGGACATCTCTATTGGGGATATTTAGTGGGCCTGGTCCTTGTTATACCCAAATTAATATCTGTGGTTTTCAGGTTCTGGGGTCTTCACCAACACTCTAGGCCTGCAGAAGTTGGCTGATATCATCCAGGTGAGAAAGCTGCAGCTAATGGCTTAGTGATTTTGCCCCTAAACTAGACACCTGCTGATTTGAATTCCTTGTATTTGTCATGAAGACCTTTTCCTAATTTTAATAGGCGTTACACCTATAGGTCTTGTTTTGTGTTTTTCTGCAGATTGTGTTTAATATTGAGATCCCTGAAGGTGCCGCAGCCTCTGTCAGAAGCCCCCAAGTCTCAAAATACTACAAGGTCAGTCTCTCATCCAGTAAATCTCCTAAATATCTTCATGCACAGAGAACATAATTCCGTGGTTCTGTATTAGATTATGGGTGGAATCCGTTGTCCGCGAAAATGTGTTAATTTATCGTAGATTAACTTTTCGAGCATATCGCGCGAAAAGTGCCATCACAATGTCTTTTGCCAGTATGTGCACTCCCATTTCTCTTACGTCCTAGAGGATGCTGGGGACTCGGTAAGGACCATGGGGAATAGACGGGCTCCACAGGAGACATGGGCACTAAAAAAAAACCTTAGGTATGGGTGTGCACTGGCTCCTCCCTCTATGCCCCTCCTCCAGACCTCAGTTTAATACTGTGCCCAGAGGAAACTGGGTGCACTACAGGGAGCTCTCCTGAGCTTCCTGAAAAGAAAGTATTTTGTTAGGTTTTTTATTTTCAGGGAGACCTGCTGGCAACAGACTCCCTGCATCGTGGGACTGAGGAGAGAGAAGCAGACCTACTTAAATGCTAGGCTCTGCTTCTTAGGTTACTGGACACCATTAGCTCCAGAGGCAGTCAGAACGCAGGTCTCCCCTAGCGGTTCGTCCCGGAGCCGCGCCGCCGTCCTCCTCGCAGAGCCGGAAGATAGAAGCCGGGTGAGTATAGGAAGGCAGAAGACTTCAGATCTTCACTGAGGTAACGCCATTGCTCCCACACAGAACACACAGCGCACACTGTTGGGGGCGGGGGGGGGGGGGGGGGGGCAGGCGGGCGCCCTGGGCAGCAATGTATTCCTCTAGGACTGGCTGTAAGTTAAGTACATATACACTTATTTGTGTGTTTTGGTATCCCCGCCAGTTTGTTCAAAGAGCGGGACCGAAGCCCGCCACTGAGGGGCGGGGGTTCTCCCTCAGCACTTACCAGCGCCATTTTCTCCACAAGCACGCTGAGAAGCTGGCTCCCCGGACTCTCCCCTGCTGATCACCGGTGACAGAGGGTTTTAAAGAAGGGGGGGTGGGGCACATAATTTGGCGCAGTGAATATACAAATAGCGCTGTATCTGGGTAATTTTTTTGTCCAGGGTTATTGGCGCTGGGTGTGTGCTGGCATACTCTCTCTCTCCAAAGGGCCTTGTGGGGAAACTGTCTCCAGATAGTCTTCCCTGAGTGGGTGGTGTCTCAATACGTGCGTGTCGGCATGTCTGAAGTGGAAGGCTCTCCTAGGGATGAGGTGGAGCGCATGAGTGTGGTGTCTCCGTCGGCAACGCCGACACATGACTGGATGGAAATGTGGAATATTTTAAATGCAAATGTGAATTTATTGTGCAAACGTTTGGACAAAGCAGAGTCCAGGGACAGTACAGAGGGTCATACCCTGCCTTTCCCTATGTCACAGGGGCCTTCGGGGTCTCAAAAACGCCCACTTTCTCCGGTAGTTGACACTGATATCGACACAGATTCTGAATCCCGTATCGATTATGATGATGCGAGGTTGCAGCCAAAATTGGCAGAGAGTATTAATTATATGATTATTGCTATAAAGGATGTGCTGCATATTATAGATGACCCCGCGGTGCCTAATCCAAAAATCCACATGTTTAAAGAAAAGAAGCCCGAGGTTACTTTTCCACCTTCTTTTGAATTAAATGAGTTATTTGAAAGTGCTTGGGAAACTCCAGACAAGAAACTGCAGATTCCCAAAAGGATTCTTATGGCATATCCCTTCCCGATCAAGGACAGGATACGGTGGGAATCCTCCCCAAGGGTGGACAAGGCGTTGACGCGCCTTTCCAAAAAGGTGGCACTGCCGTCTCAGGATACCGCTGCCCTCAGGGATCCTGCGGATCGTAAGCAGGAAACTACCTTGAAGTCAATTTACACTCATACCGGTACCTTACTCAGACCGGCAATAGCGTCGGCCTGGGTTTGTAGCGCTGTTATAGCGTGGACCGATACCTTATCTACTGATATGGATAAGGAAACTATTTTTCTCTATCGTCCTAAGTGGATGCTGGGGTTCCTGAAAGGACCATGGGGAATAGCGGCTCCGCAGGAGACAGGGCACAAAAGTAAAGCTTTTACAGGTCAGGTGGTGTGTACTGGCTCCTCCCCCTATGACCCTCCTCCAGACTCCAGTTAGATTTTTGTGCCCGGCCGAGAAGGGTGCAATTCTAGGTGGCTCTCATAAAGAGCTGCTTAGAGAGTTTAGCTTAGGTTTTTTATTTTACAGTGATTCCTGCTGGCAACAGGATCACTGCAACGAGGGACAGAGGGGAGAAGAAGTGAACTCACCTGCGTGCAGGATGGATTGGCTTCTTGGCTACTGGACATGAAGCTCCAGAGGGACGATCACAGGTACAGCCTGGATGGTCACCGGAGCCACGCCGCCGGCCCCCTCACAGATGCTGAAGCAAGAAGAGGTCCAGAATCGGCGGCTGAAGACTCCTGCAGTCTTCTTAAGGTAGCGCACAGCACTGCAGCTGTGCGCCATTTTCCTCTCAGCACACTTCACACGGCAGTCACTGAGGGTGCAGGGCGCTGGGGGGGGGCGCCCTGGGAGGCAAATGAAAACCTTTAAAAAGGCTAAAAATACCTCACATATAGCCCCAGAGGCTATATGGAGATATTTACCCCTGCCTAAATGTACTAAATAGCGGGAGACGAGCCCGCCGAAAAAGGGGCGGGGCCTATCTCCTCAGCACACGGCGCCATTTTCTGTCACAGCTCCGCTGGTCAGGAAGGCTCCCAGGTCTCTCCCCTGCACTGCACTACAGAAACAGGGTATAACAGAGAGGGGGGGCAAAATAAATGGCAATATATTAATATAAAAGCAGCTATAAGGGAGCACTTAATCATAAGGCTATCCCTGTCATATATAGCGCTTTTTGGTGTGTGCTGGCAGACTCTCCCTCTGTCTCCCCAAAGGGCTAGTGGGTCCTGTCTTCGTATAGAGCATTCCCTGTGTGTCTGCTGTGTGTCGGTACGTGTGTGTCGACATGTATGAGGACGTTATTGGTGTGGAGGCGGAGCAATTGCCAAATATGAGGATGTCACCTCCTAGGGGGTCGACACCAGAATGGATGCCTTTATTTGTGGAATTACGGGATAGCGTCAACTCGCTTAAGTAGTCGTTTGCCGACATGAGGCGGCCGGACACTCAATTAGTGCCTGTCCAGGCGCCTCAAACACCGTCAGGGGCTGTAAAACGCCTCTTGCCTCAGTCGGTCGACACAGACCCAGACACAGGCACTGATTCCGGTGGTGAAGGTGACGAATCAACCGTATTTTCCAGTAGGGCCACACGTTATATGATTTTGGCAATAAAGGAGATGTTACATTTAGCTGATACTACAGGTACCACTAAACAGGGTATTATGTGGGGTGTGAAAAAACTACCAGTAGTTTTTACCGAATCAGAAGAATTAAATGACGTGTGTGATGAAGCGTGGGGTGCCCCGATAAAAAACTGCTAATTTCAAAGAAGTTATTGGCTTTATACCCTTTCCCGCCAGAGGTTAGGGAGCGCTGGGAAACACCTCCTAGGGTGGACAAAGCGCTAACACGCTTATCAAAACAAGTGGCGTTACCCTCTCCTGAGACGGCCGCACTTAAAGATCCATCAGATAGGAGGATGGAAAATATCCAAAAAGGTATATACACACATGCAGGTGTTATACTACGACCAGCTATTGCGACTGCCTGGATGTGCAGTGCTGGGGTAGTTTGGTCAGAGTCCCTGATCGAAAATATTGATACCCTGGACAGGGACAATATTTTACTGTCGTAGAACAAATAAAGGATGCATTTCTTTATATGCGTGATGCACAGAGAGATATCTGCACACTGGCATCACGGGTAAGTGCTATGTCCATTTAGGCCAGAAGAGCTTTATGGACACGACAGTGGACAGGCGATGCGTAGAGGAGTTATTTGGGGTCGGTCTATCGGATTTGGTGGCCACGGCTACGGCCGGGAAATCCACTTTTCTACCTCAAGTCACTCCCCAACAGAAAAAGGCACCGACCTTTCAACCGCAGCCCTTTCGTTCCTTTAAAAATAAGAGAGCAAAGGGCTATTCATATCTGCCACGAGGCAGAGGACGAGGGAAGAGACAGCAACAGGCAGCTCCTTCCCAGGAACAGAAGCCCTCCCCGGCTTCTACAAAAGCCTCAGCATGACGCTGGGGCTTCGCAAGCGGACTCGGGGGCGGTAGGCGGTCGTCTCAAGAATTACAGCGCGCAGTGGGCTCACTCGCAGGTAAATCCCTGGATCCTGCAGATAATATCTCAGGGGTACAGGTTGAAATTAGAGACAGAGCCACCTCGCCGTTTCCTGAAGTCTGCTTTACCAACGTCCCCCTCAGAAAGGGAGACGGTTTTGGAAGCCATTCACAAGCTGTATTCTCAGCAGGTGATAGTCAAGGTACCTCTTCTACAACAAGGGAAGGGGTATTATTCCACTCTTTTTGTGGTACCGAAGCCGGATGGCTCGGTAAGGCCTATTCTAAATCTGAAGTCCTTGAACCTGTACATAAAGAAGTTCAAGTTCAAGAGGGAGTCACTCAGAGCAGTGATAGCGAACCTGGAAGAAGGGGACTTTATGGTATCCTTGGACATCAAGGATACGTATCTCCACGTTCCAATTACCCCTCACACCAGGGGTACCTCAGGTTCGTTGTACAAAACTGTCACTATCAGTTTCAGACGCTGCCGTTTGGTTTGTCCACGGCACCTCGGGTCTTTACAAAGGTAATGGCCGAGATAATATTTCTTCTTCGAAGAAAAGGCGTATTAATTATCCCATACTTGGACGATCTCCTAATAAGGGCAAGGTCCAGAGAACAGCTAGAGATGGGTTTAGCACTATCTCAAGAGGTGCTAAAGCAGCACGGATGGATTCTGAATATTCCAAAATCCCAATTAATGCCGACAACTCGTCTGCTGTTCCTGGGGATGATTCTGGACACAGTTCAGAAAAAGGTTTTTCTTCCCGAAGAAAAAGCCAAGGAGTTATCTGACCTGGTCAGGAACCTCCTAAAACCAGGAAAGGTGTCTGTACATCAATGCACAAGAGTCCTGGGAAAAAATGGTAGCTTCTTACGAAGCAATCCCTTTCGGCAGATTCCATGCAAAGGGATCTGTTGGACAAATGGTCAGGGTCGCATCTTCAGATGAACCTGCGGATAACCCTGTCGCCGAGGTCAAGGGTATCCCTTCTGTGGTGGTTGCAGGAGGCTCATCTATTGGAGGGCCGCAGATTCGGCATGCAGGATTGGATCCTGGTGATCACGGATGCCAGCCTGAGAGGCTGGGGAGCAGTCACACAGGGAAGAAATTTCCAGGGAGTGTGGTCGAGCCTGAAAAAGTCTCTTCACATAAGCATTCTGGAACTAAGAGCAATCTACAATGCTCTAAGCCAGGCGGAACCTCTGCTTCAAGGAAGACCGGTGTTGATCCAGTCGGACAACATCACGGCAGTCGCCCATGTAAACAGACAGGGCGACACAAGAAGCAGGAGGGCAATGACAGAAGCTGCCAGGATCCTTCGCTGGGCGGAGAATCACGTGATAGCACTGTCAGCAGTATTCATCCCGGGCGTGGACAACTGGGAAGCAGACTTCCTCAGCAGACACGACCTTCACCCGGGAGAGTGGGGACTTCATCCAGAAGTTTTCCACATGCTATTAAACCGTTGGGTAAAACCAATGGTGGACATGATGGCGTCTCGCCTCAACAAAACACTGGACAGGTATTGCGCCAGGTCAAGAGATCCGCAGGCAATAGCTGTGGACGCGCTGGTAACACCTTGGGTGTACCAGTCGGTATATGTGTCTCCTCCTCTGCCTCTCATACCAAAGGTATTGAGGATTATACGGCAAAGAGGAGTAAGACTAGTGGCTCCGGATTGGCCAAGAAGGACTTGGTACCCGGAACTTCAAGAGATGGTCACGGACGATCCGTGGCCTCTACTTCTGAGAAGGGACCTGCTTCAGCAGGGTCCTTGTCTTTTTCAAGACTTACCGCGGCTGCGTTTGACGGCATGGCGTTTGAATGCCAGATCCTAAAAGGAAAAGGCATTCCAGAAGAAGTCATTCCTACCTTGATAAAGGCAGGGAAGGAAGTCACCGCGAAGCATTATCGCCGTATTTGGCGAAAATATGTTGCGTGGTGCGAGCAGCGGAGTGCTCCGATGGAGGAATTTCAACTGGGTCGTTTTCCTACATTTCCTGCAATCAGGATTGTCTATGGGTCTCAAATTGGGATCTATTAAGGTTCAACTTTCGGCCCTATCAATATTCTTCCAAAAAGAATTGGCCTCAGTCCCTGAGGTCCAGATTTTTATCAAAGGAGTACTGCATATACAGCCTCCTGTGGTGCCTAAGGTGGCACCGTGGGATCTAAATGTAGTTTAGATTTCCTCAAATCCAATTGGTTTGAACCACTAAAGAATGTGGATTTGAAATATCTCACATGGAAAGTGACTGTTACTGGCCCGGGCTTCGGCCGGGAGAGTATCTGAACTGGCGGCTTTGTTTTATAAAAGCCCTTATTTAATTTTCCATTCGACATAGGGCAGAGCTGCGGACGCGTCCGCATTTTCTCCCTAAGGTGGTATCAGCGTTTCACCTGAACCAGCCTATTGTAGTGCCTGCGGCTACAGACGACTTGAAGGACTCCAAGTTGTTGGACGTTGTCAGAGCCTTAAAAATATACATTAAAGGACGGCTGGAGTCAGAAAATCTGACTCGCTGTTTATACTGTATGCACCCAACAAGTTGGGTGCACCTGCTTCTAAGCAGTCGATTGCTCGTTGGATTTGTAACAAAATTCAACTTGTACATTCTGTGGCAGGCCTGCCACAGCCTAAATCTGTTAAGGCCCATTCCGCAAGGAAGGTGGGCTCATCTTGGGCGGCTGCCCGAGGGGTCTCGGCATTACAACTCTGCCGAGCAGCTACGTGGTCAGGGGAGAACACGTTTGTAAATTTTTACAAATTTGATACCCTGGCAAAGGAGGACCTGGAGTTCTCTCATTCGGTGCTGCAGAGTCATCCGCACTCTCCCGCCCGTTTGGGAGCTTTGGTATAATCCCCATGGTCCTTTCAGGAACCCCAGCATCCACTTAGGACGATAGAGAAAATAAGAATTTACTTACCGATAATTCTATTTCTCGGAGTCCGTAGTGGATGCTGGGCGCCCATCCCAAGTGCGGATTATCTGCAATACTTGTACATAGTTATTGTTAACTAATTCGGGTTATTGTTTAGGAAGCCATCTTTCAGAGGCTCCTCTGTTATCATACTGTTAACTGGGTTTAGATCACAAGTTGTACGGTGTGATTGGTGTGGCTGGTATGAGTCTTACCCGGGATTCAAAATCCTCCCTTATTGTGTACGCTCGTCCGGGCACAGTACCTAACTGGAGTCTGGAGGAGGGTCATAGGGGGAGGAGCCAGTACACACCACCTGACCTGTAAAAGCTTTACTTTTGTGCCCTGTCTCCTGCGGAGCCGCTATTCCCCATGGTCCTTTCAGGAACCCCAGCATCCACTACGGACTCCGAGAAATAGAATTATCGGTAAGTAAATTCTTATTTATTGACCCTGGGCCATATTAAGGATGCGGTCCTTTATATGAGAGAGGCTCAGAGGGATGTAGGCATACTGGGGTCCAGAGCGAATGCTATGGCGATTTCTGCCAGGCGAGCACTGTGGACCCGACAGTGGACGGGTGATGCCGATTCAAAATGGCATATGGAGGTTTTACCTTAAAAGGGTGAGGAATTGTTTGGGGAAGGTCTCGCAGACCTGGTTTCCACGGCTACTGCAGGTAAATCAACTTTTTTACCTTATGTCTCCTCACAGCCTAAGAAAGCGCCACATTATCAGATGCAGTCCTTTCGGTCGCATAAATCCAAGTAAGCTCGGGGATCTTCCTTTCTTGCCAGAGGTAAGGGCAAGGGGAAAAAGCTGCCAACTACAGCCAGTTCCCAGAAACAAAGGTCCTCCCCGGCTACTACTAAATCCACCGCATGCCGCTGGGGCTCCGCTGGAGGAGTCCGCTCCTGTGGGGGCACGTCTTCGTCTTTTCAGCCAAGTCTGGGTTCACTCTCAGGTGGATCCCTGGGCAATAGACATTGTTTCCCAGGGGTACAAGCTGGAATTCGAAGAGGTGCCTCCTCTCCGGTTTTTCAAATCGGCACTGCTGACTTCTTCCGCAGAGAGGGAGGTAGTTCTGGCAGCAATTCAAAAGTTGTACCTTCAACAAGTGGTGGTCAAAGTTCCCCGCTTCAGCAGGGGATGGGCTATTACTCAACCCTGTTTGTGGTCCCGAAACCGGATGGTTCGGTCAGACCCATTCTGAATTTAAAATACTTAAACCTATACTTGAAGAGGTTCAAGTTCAAGATGGAATCGCTCAGAGCGGTCATCGCAAGTCTGGAAGGGGGAGATTATATGGTGTCCCTGGACATAAAGGATGCATACCTTCATGTCCCCATTTATCAACCTCATCAGGCAGTCCTGAGATTTGTGGTGCAGGATTGTCATTACCAATTTCAGACGTTGCCGTTTGGGCTTTCCACGGCCCCGAGGATTTTTTCCAAATTAATGGCAGAGATGATGGTGCTCCTGCGCAAGCAGGGTGTCACAATTATCCCATACTTGGACGATCTCCTGATAAAAGCGAGATCGAGAGAACGATTGATGGACAGCGTATCACTCTCCCTGAGGGTGTTGCAACAACACGGTTGGATCCTAAACCTACCAAAGTCACAGTTAGTTCCAACGACCCGATTGCCTTTCTTAGGCATGATTCTGGACACAGAACAAAAGAGGGTTTTGCTTCCAAAAGAAAAGGCCCAGGAACTTCAGAACTTGGTCAAGGACCTGTTGAAGCCAGACAGGGTGTCGGTACATCACTGCACTCGAGTGCTGGGAAAAATGGTGGCGTCTTACGAGGCCATTCCATTCGGCAGGTTCCGTGCCAGGACTTTTCAGTGGGACCTTCTGGACAAGTGGTCCGGGTCACATCTACAGATTCATCAGATGATCCGCCTGTCCCCCAGGGCCAGGGTGACTCTCCTGTGGTGGCTGCAGAGTACTCACCTTCTAGAGGGTCGCAGGTTCGGCATCCAGGACTGGGTTCTGGTGACCACGGACGCGAGCCTCCGAGGATGGGGAGCAGTCACACAGGGAAGAAACTTCCAATGTCTGTGGTCAAGCCAGGAGGCTTGTCTACACATCAACATTCTGGAATTAAGGGCCATATACAACGGCCTTCGTCAGGCGCAGACCTTACTTCAAGGTCTACCGGTTCTGGTTCAGTCAGACAACATCACAGCAGTGGCTTATGTAAACTGCCAAGGCGGCAAAAGGAGCAGAGTGGCAATGGCAGAAGCCTCAAAGATTCTTCGATGGGCGGAGAGTCATGTAAGCGCTCTGACAGCAGTCTTCATTCCGGGAGTGGACAACTGGGAAGCAGACTTCCTCAGCAGACACGATCTGCATCCAGGAGAGTGGGGACTTCATCAGGAAGTCTTCGCAGAGATTGCAAGTCAGTGGGGACTGCCTCAAATAGACATGATGGCTTCACGTCTCAACAAGAAACTTCCGAGATATTGCGCCAGGTCAAGGGACCCTCAGGCGGTCGCAGTGGACGCACTGGTGACACCGTGGGTGTTTCAGTCGGTCTATGTGTTCCCTCCTCTTCCCCTCATCTCAAAAATACTGAGAATCATAAGACGAAGAGGGGTTCAGGCAATTCTCATTGTTCCAGATTGGCCTCGAAGGGTCTGGTATCCGGATCTGCAGGAAATGCTCACAGAAGATCTGTGGCCTCTTCCTCTCAGGGAAGACCTGTTACAACAAGGGCCCTGTTTGTTCCAGGACTTACCGCGACTGCGTTTGACGGCATGGCAGTTGAACGCAGGATCCTAGCGGAGAAGGGCATTCCGGAGGAGGTCATTCCTACTCTGATTAAGGCTAGGAAGGAGGTGACATTGAAACATTATCACCGTATCTGGAGGAAGTATGTGTCTTGGTGTGAAGCCAAGACTGCTCCTCCGGAAGAATTCCATCTGGGCCGTTTTCTCCACTTCCTGCAAACTGGAGTGAATTTGGGCCTAAAGTTAGGCTCCATTAAGGTTCAGATTTCGGCCCTATCCATTTTCTTTCAAAAAGAATTGGCTTCTCTTCCGGAAGTCCAGACTTTCGTGAAGGGGGTGCTGCATATCCAGCCTCCTTTTGTGCCTCCGGTGGCACCATGGGACCTTAACGTGGTGTTACGGTTTCTTAAGTCTCACTGGTTTGAACCTCTTCAAACAGTTGAGTTGAAGTATCTCACTTGGAAAGTGGTCATGTTATTGGCCTTGGCTTCGGCGCGGCGAGTGTCGGAGTTGGCGGCTTTGTCTCACAAAAACCCTTATCTGATTTTCCATGTGGATAGAGCTGAGTTGCGGACTCGTCCTCAATTTTGCCTAAGGTGGTTTCTTCTTTTCATATGAACCAACCTATTGTGGTGCCTGTGGCTACAAGGGACGTGGAGGATTCCGAGTCCCTGGATGTGGTCAGGGCTTTGAAAATTTATGTGGCCAGAACGGCTCGGGTTAGGAAAACAGAGGCTCTGTTTATCCTGTATGCAGCCAACAAGGTTGGCGCTCCTGCGTCTAAGCAGACTATTGCTCGCTGGATCTGTAACACGATTCAGCAGGCTCATTCTACGGCTGGATTGCCGTTATCGAATTCGGTTAAGGCCCATTCCACTAGGAAGGTGGGCTCTTCTTGGGCGGCTGCCCGGGGCGTCTCGGCGTTACAACTTTGCCGAGCAGCAACTTGGTCGGGTTCAAACACTTTTGCAAAATTCTACAAGTTTGATACCCTGGCTGATGAGGACCTAATGTTTGCTCATTCGGTGCTGCAGAGTCATCCGCACTCTCCCGCCCGTTTGGGAGCTTTGGTATAATCCCCATGGTCCTTACGGAGTCCCCAGCATCCTCTAGGACGTAAGAGAAAATAAGATTTTAATCCTACCGGTAAATCTGTTTCTCGTAGTCCGTAGAGGATGCTGGGCGCCCGTCCCAGTGCGGACAACATCCTGCAAGACTTGTATATAGTTGTTGCTTACATAAGTTGGATCAGTTTTGGACTGATACTGGTTTTGTTTCATACTGTTGACTGGTTCGTATCTCCCATGTTTTATGGTGTGGCTGGTATGAATCTTGCCCTTGGATTTACAAAATCCTTTCCTCGTACTGTCCGTCTCCTCTGGGCACAGTTTCTCTAACTGAGATCTGGAGGAGGGGCATAGAGGGAGGAGCCAGTGCACACCCATACCTAAGGTTTTTTTTTGTTAGTGCCCATGTCTCCTGTGGAGCCTGTCTGTTCCCCATGGTCCTTACTACGGACTACGAGAAAAAGATTTACCGGTAGGTTTAAAATCTTATTTTTTCAACCCATTTGGAAATGTGTGAAAACGGGATTCGTGCAATGGGGGTAATTCAGACCTGATCACTACTGTGTGTTTTCGCACAGTAGGCGGTCAGGTCCAATCTGCGCATGCGTATGCACCGCAGTGTGCAGGCGTGGTACACAGGTACAAAGCGGATCGCCGCTCAGTGATGGGTTTGTGTGAAGGATCCGTTCGCACGGGCAATCGCAAGGAGATTGACAGGAAGAAAGCGTTTGTGGGTGTCAACTGACCATTTTCAGGGAGTGTCTGGAAAAACGCAGGCGTGTCCATGCATTTGTAGGGAGGGTTCTTGACGTCCATTCCGGTACCGGACAGGCTGATGTGATCGCAGCGGCTGAGTAAGTCCTGGGCTGCGTAAAGACTGCACAAAATCTCTTTGTACAGCTCTGCTACACATGCATTTGCACACTTGCACAGCTAAAATACACCTTCCCCTGTAGGGGGGACTATCTGATCGCAGCAGTGCAAAAATTGCTTGCTAGCGATCAGGTTTGAATTAGGCCCAATATTTCTTGCCGGCAAATCCAGAGAAAAGTGTAGGTGAAAATAGGGAACTTAAAGTGTGTCAAATAGCTATTATTGGTATTTAAAACAAAAAAAAAAGAAAAAAAAATTATAGAAAGCAAGTGTTTTTGTGCAAAATAAATGCTCTACGTAGGGTCATTTTAAGCCACTTTAGAAAAACTTTAAAAAAAACTATTGCTCCCATCTGGAAGCCTAAAGGTGTATACACACGGAGCGATATAACTGAGCGATTTTGACTATATAGTCAAAATCGCTCAGAAAGTTAGTGCAGATCGCTCCGTGTGTACACAGGCAGCGATAGCGATGCGCGTCCCCGCCAGGTCGCTATCGCTGGGAAAAATAGTCAGTGCAGGCAAGTCAATTTTGGCTATGTCGCTGGGAAAGTTAGTTAAAATCGCTAGAGGCCAGCGATTTTTCCCAGCGATAGCGATGTTGGCGGTGGTGCGGGCGGCGGCGGGTGGTGGCGGCGGTGCGGGCGGCGGCGGGTGGCAGTGTGGGCGGCGGCGGGTTGCGGTGGCGGTGTGGGCGGCGGCGGGTTGAGGCGGTGGTGCGGGCGGCGGCGGTGCGGGCGGGGGAAATTTACCTTTATCTTGCAGAGTTTGGCAGCGGAGCGGTACCAGTTTCAAAAATGGCGCCTCAGCGTCATTTTTGAAATTCAAGATGGCCGCCGCGAGCCAATCACGGCTCGCCGCGTCATCGCCCCGCCCCCTCCCGCTGACTTATATAAGTCAGCGCGAGGCAGCGGCTTTCAGTCCAACGGCGGAGGAGGAGCGGAGAAGAGCTCCTGAAGACGCCGTGAAAGTCCTGGATGGGCGGCGGCTATGCAAAAGAGCTTAGCAGCCGCCGCCCACCAGGTGAAGACGCCGGAGCAAGACCCCAGAAGCCCTGGGGAGGTGGCGCCCCCCCAGGTGAAGACGCCGGAAGCCCTGGGAAGGCGGCGGCCATGCAAAAGAGCTTAAAGGCCGCCCCCCCCAGGTGAAGACCCAGTTTAATAAAGGATTTTTAAAAGAATGTGTTGTGTTTTTTTTTTTTATATTTTCTTTACAGGTGGACTACAGGTGCCAGCGGGCCCTTTATGTCCGGGCATGCTGGCACTTGTGGTTCTCCAAGTGCCAACATGCTGGGGCAGGCTTGCTGGGACCTGTAGGCCTCCTGTAAAGAACAATATTACTATTGAAAGGCTATCAGCCTCCCATCCACCGGGCCACGGATGGGGGGGGACAGCCTCGGGCTTCACCCCTGGCCCTTGGGTGGCTGGAGGGGGGGACTCCTTGATTTAAGGGGTCCTCACTCCTCCAGTGTACCCCGGCCAGGGGTGACTAGTTGGGGGGGTAATGGCACGGCCGCAGGGACCAATATAAAAGTGTCCCCCGGCTGTGGCATTATCTCCCTGGCTAGTGGAGCCCGGTGCTGGTTTGGAAAATACGGGGGACCCCTATGTCTTTTGTCCCCCGTATTTTTTTAAACCAGGACCGGACGCAGAGCCCGGTGCTGGTTGTCTAAATATGGGGGAACCCTACTCATTTTTTCCTCTGTATTTTAACAACCAGGACTGGCTCAAAGAGCCCGAGGCTGGTTTTACATAGGAGGGGGGACCCCACGCAATTTTTTTTTTTTAACTTTCAGCTATTTAAATACCAGCCACCCTGTAAAATCGTCCTATATATGACACTCATCCCCTTATTTAAATGAGATAGTCAAAATCTCCCATAGCCAAAATCTCCCATAGCCAAAATCTCCCATAGCCAAAATCTCTTGCATAGTTAGACAAAATCTCTGGTAAAGTTAGTCAAAATCTCCTACTGCCAGTTCAAGGGAAAAGTTAGTCAAAATCTCTCATAGCCAAAATCTCTCCGTGTGTATGCACCTTAAGAACACTCGTCCCACTCATAAAGCACCCCAATATACCTGTCCCATAAATTTGTACTCCAATTTCCATCATTTTGCACTTTTTGACTCCAGTCATTGTTGGCCAGTTAAAAATAATTAAAAACATCTAAGTGCCTAATAAGTCATTTAGCAGGGTGTTCCAGGGGTTCTGAACCAAATCCCAACATTTTGTTCCTTTTTAAAATAGGGATTTTCTGCTAAGGAGATGGTGAAAAGAAATTTGCGTTACATCTATAAAGAATTATAGACTGTCATTTTTCTCAGACAATTGAATGGCAGCTCTTTGCGATTTGTGATAAAAGTATTTTTTATTGATTTACTTGTCACATAACTCTTCAGTGTAATGGTGTAATTTATGTTTTAGGTCCACTTCCATGCAGACAGCAGTCAGAGGAAGAAGCCGCGAGGAGATGTGTGGAGCAACAGCAGGAAACAGGGAGGTAAAAGCAAGGTCTAGTGATAGGACATGGCGTCAGGGTGACGCACAACTTCCACATCTATTTCTGTCTAGTTTCGCCTCATCCATGTAAGGCAGGTTTTGCTGGTCTGCACGCACATTCATTGACCGTAGTATAGCCACCTGAACTATGTTGACTTGTGCTACATTTACTGGGGCGGAAATTCATTTAGCGGCACTGAAAATAGGGATGTATTGATTACTGTCAAGAACACTCTGTCATTATTCACATATTGCCAGACATGCAGCAGAACTATCCAACTTCTGCATCTATATAGAACGTTTGTATTGTTGTGCAAGGTATAAAGGTCCATACACACTGGGCTGAAAAGCGCTCAGTGCATACACACTGAGAGCTTTTCCCTGCTGCCCAGCAGGGGTGAGCGGATTTCCATAGCAGGATGCTATGGAAAGCAGCCCAGCAGGGGTGAGCGGATTTCCATAGCAGGATGCTATGGAAAGCAGCTCACCCCCGCCATTCATCTGCTGGTAATACCAGTAGATGAACAGCGGCCGCCAGCGATGAAGCGGGAGCGCGCATCAGCGCTCATCGTTTGGCCATACACACTGGGCGGCTTTGAGCTGAAAGCAGCTCAACACACCAAAAGTTACCTGCTTCCAGCTCAAAATCGCCCAGTGTGTATGGGCCTTAAGACTCAACAGCACAAGACATTGCTCAAATATAACCAGATTGATTGCTGTATTGTAACATCAGTCACGTGAGTAACAATGTGATCCTTATAATGATCAATAGATCACTGTTTTAATGAATACTGCAACAGCTTTTGGTGCCAACAAGGCATAACCATCTAAATACATTTCCTAATATGGCCATTAGCCTATCTTATATATTGGTATAACTGGTATAACATTGGCCCAGTAATACTTATTTGGTGATCATTAATTGTGTTGATTGTCTTAGTTTATTTGAGCAGAACAGTGTGAAGACTGAAGGATAAGACATGATCTGTATATCCCTGTGTAGGCAGTGGGGTGTTTTGCATTTATCAGCTTCTTGCAGCTTCTCCTTTACCCTCTGTTTTCCACTGGCAGGCAATGTGCTCAGTTACTGGTGTTTCAATCCTGGGTATACAATGAATGACTTGGTGAGACAAGGAATACGAAGCATCATCCTGACCAGTGGGACTCTGTGCCCCCTTTCCTCCTTCACCATGGAAATGCAAATGTAAGTTCTAGCAAGACTGTGAATTAAAGCAGTGTCACGCATGAAGCATAGAGAGTAGTCATGTTGTCTACTTAAATGTGTTATAGCACTTTAATTGAATCTGGTGTATTTTCAGACCATTTCCTGTGTCTCTGGAAAACCCGCACGTAATTGAAAAACACCAGATTTGGGTTGGAGTTGTTCCTCAGGGCCCTGATGGATCTCAACTCAGTTCCGTATTTGACAGACGGTAATAATCGTGCTGGTAAAATTGTTCCGATAACACTGCAGTGTCTGCTCTGGTTTTTTTTTTTTTTTTTTTTCATACATACAGATCTCTTCTCAGCTTCTGAGGATTCCAGTCAGTGTGACTGTGGCTGTCTGTTTGTTATGTGATGCTTGTTTGAGTATTTGTTTTATTTTTTGATGTGTATTCATTTATGCTTTATAGGTTCTCAGTCGATTATTTATCATCCCTGGGAAAGACAATTGGTAATAGTCTAACTTCTTGTATCTCTGTAAAATATGAATGTTCTCCTGTTACTCATATTGTCTCTCTCTGTTATTCTTACTGTAGATCTCACTGTCTTTTTTTTTTTATTTTATTTTTTTCTCTCGGTCAATCACATTGTGCATCTCACTATCCTTCTGTTATTCACCCTGCCTTTACACTGCTAGTCATACTGTGCATCCCATTGTCTGGTCTTCTGTTGTTCACTGTGTAATTTTATGCTAGTCATATTGTGCTTCCCACTGTCTGTCCTCCTGTTATTCATCCTGCCTTTTCTCTCTATCAGTCATGCTGTACATCTCACAGTCTGTCCTCCTGTTATTCATCCTGCCTTTTCTCTCCATCAGTTATACTGTACATCTCACTGTCTGTCCTCCTGTTATTCATCCTGCCTTTTCTCTCCATCAGTTATACTGTACATCCCACTGTCTGTCCTCCTGTTATTCATCCTGCCTTTTCTCTCTATCAGTCATGCTGTACATCTCACTGTCTGTCCTCCTGTTATTCATCCTGCCTTTTCTCTCCATCAGTTATACTGTACATCTCACTGTCTGTCCTCCTGTTATTCATCCTGCCTTTTCTCTCCATCAGTTATACTGTACATCCCACTGTCTGTCCTCCTGTTATTCATCCTGCCTTTTCTCTCCATCAGTTATACTGTACATCTCACTGTCTGTCCTCCTGTTATTCATCCTGCCTTTTCTCTCCATCAGTTATACTGTACATCCCACTGTCTGTCCTCCTGTTATTCATCCTGCCTTTTCTCTCTATCAGTCATGCTGTACATCTCACTGTCTGTCCTCCTGTTATTCATCCTGCCTTTTCTCTCCATCAGTTATACTGTACATCTCACTGTCTGTCCTCCTGTTATTCATCCTGCCTTTTCTCTCCATCAGTTATACTGTACATCTCACTGTCTGTCCTCCTGTTATTCATCCTGCCTTTTCTCTCCATCAGTTATACTGTACATCCCACTGTCTGTCCTCCTGTTATTCATCCTGCCTTTTCTCTCCATCAGTTATACTGTACATCTCACTGTCTGTCCTCCTGTTATTCATCCTGCCTTTTCTCTCCATCAGTTATACTGTACATCTCACTGTCTGTCCTCCTGTTATTCATCCTGCCTTTTCTCTCCATCAGTTATACTGTACATCCCACTGTCTGTCCTCCTGTTATTCATCCTGCCTTTTCTCTCTATCAGTCATGCTGTACATCTCACTGTCTGTCCTCCTGTTATTCATCCTGCCTTTTCTCTCCATCAGTTATACTGTACATCTCACTGTCTGTCCTCCTGTTATTCATCCTGCCTTTTCTCTCCATCAGTTATACTGTACATCCCACTGTCTGTCCTCCTGTTATTCATCCTGCCTTTTCTCTCCATCAGTTATACTGTACATCTCACTGTCTGTCCTCCTGTTATTCATCCTGCCTTTTCTCTCCATCAGTTATACTGTACATCCCACTGTCTGTCCTCCTGTTATTCATCCTGCCTTTTCTCTCTATCAGTCATGCTGTACATCTCACTGTCTGTCCTCCTGTTATTCATCCTGCCTTTTCTCTCCATCAGTTATACTGTACATCTCACTGTCTGTCCTCCTGTTATTCATCCTGCCTTTTCTCTCTATCAGTCATGCTGTACATCTCACTGTCTGTCCTCCTGTTATTCATCCTGCCTTTTCTCTCCATCAGTTATGCTGTACATCCCACTGTCTGTCCTCCTGTTATTCATCCTGCCTTTTCTCTCTATCAGTCATGCTGTACATCTCACAGTCTGTCCTACTGTTATTCATCCTGCCTTTTCTCTCCATCAGTTATACTGTACATCTCACTGTCTGTCCTCCTGTTATTCATCCTGCCTTTTCTCTCCATCAGTTATACTGTACATCTCACTGTCTGTCCTCCTGTTAT
Source organism: Pseudophryne corroboree (assembly GCF_028390025.1). NCBI lineage: Eukaryota > Metazoa > Chordata > Amphibia > Anura > Myobatrachidae > Pseudophryne > Pseudophryne corroboree. The sequence goes on from NC_086446.1 coordinate 277,314,510, forward strand.
TCATCCTGCCTTTTCTCTCCATCAGTTATACTGTACATCTCACAGTCTGTCCTACTGTTATTCATCCTGCCTTTTCTCTCCATCAGTCATGCTGTACATCTCACTCAGGTATATGCAATTCACGGCGAATCGCGGCAATTTTTCGCCGTTTTTTAATTCGACTAAATTCGCCAGGTGAATTCCGGAAGGTGGCTTCCGGAATTCACCATATTCAATGAAAAACGGATTCGCCAGAATCGCGGGCGAAAATCGGCCGATTTGGCGGATTTTGCCGCGATTTGAAAAAACTGGAAAAACCCGGAAAAAAAAATGGCGTGGGGTCCCCCCTCCAAAGCATAACCAGCCTCGGGCTCTTCGAACTGGTCCTGGTTCTAAAAATGCAGGGGAAAAATTGGGCAGGGATCCCCCGTATTTTTAAAACCAGCACCGGGCTCTGCGCCTGGTGCTGGTGCCAAAAATACGGGGGACAAAAAGAGTAGGGGTCCTCCGTATTTTTAACACCAGCATCGGGCTCCACTAGCTGGACAGATAATGCCACAGCCAGGGGTCACTTTTATGCCGTGCCCTGCGGCCGTGGCATTAACTACCCAACTAGTCACCCCTGGCCGGGGTACCCTGGGGGAGTGGGGACCCCTACAATCAAGGGGTCCCCCCCCCCCCCCCCCCCCCCCAGCCACCCAAGGGCCAGGGGTGAAGCCCGAGGCTGTCTCCCCCCATCCAATGGGCTGCGGATGGGGGGGCTGATAGCCTTTTGTGATAATAAAAAGATATTGTTTTTTCCATTAGTACTACAAGTCCCAGCAAGCCTCCCCCGCAAGCTGGTACTTGGAGAACCACAAGTACCAGCATGCGGGAGAAAAACGGGCCCGCTGGTACCTGTAGTACTACTGGGAAAAAAATAATCAAATAAAAACAGGACACACACACCGTGAAAGTAAAACTTTATTTCATACGCCGACACACACATACTTACCTATGTTGACACGTCGACTGCCACGGTCTCCGACGATCCGAGGTACCTGTGAAAAAATTATACTCGCCTTCCAGCGTCCAGAGGTACATCCAGGTCCAGAGATAATCCACGTACTTGGCAAAACAAGAAAACGAACACCGATCCATACTGGACTAGAAAGGGGTCCAATGCTTTCACATCAGACCCCTTTCTCCCGAATGCCGGGACATCACGTGACTCCTGTCACTGAAGTCCCTTCAGCCAATCAGGAAGCGCTACTTCCGTGGCGCTCATCTGATTGGCTGTGCGCTGTCTGTGATGTGACAGCGCATCGCAAAGCCGCTCCATTACTTTCAATGGTGGGAACTTAGCGGCTAGCGGGGGGGTCACCCGCCGGTCAGCCGCTGACCGGCGGGTGACCTCACCGCTAGCCGCTAAGTTCCCACCATTGAATATAATGGACTGGGCTGTGCGATGCGCTGTCTGCTCAGACGCACAGAGCCAATCAGATGAGCGCAACGAAGTTGCGCTTCCTGATTGGCTATAGAGACCTTTCTGTGACAGCTGTCACTGACAGGTCTCTCTGCATTCGGGGATAGGGGTCCCATGTGTCAGCATGGGACCCCTTTCAGTACGTTTGGTCGGGTATTTGCGGTTTGTTATTTTCTACAAGTACGTGGATTTATCTCTGGACCATGGCTGAGGTGAGTATATTGATCTTTTTTTTCAGGTACCCCTGGATTCTACATGGAGAAGAGGACCGATGTCGGCGTGTGAACATAGGTAAGTATGTGTGTGTCGACGTAAGAAATAAAGTTTTACTCTCACGGTGTGTGTGTCCTGTTTTTATTTGGGTATTTTTTCCCCAGTAGTACTACAGGTACCAGCGGGCCCGTTTTTCTCCCGCATACTGGTACTTGTGGTTCTCCAAGTACCAGCTTGCGGGGGAGGCTTGCTGGGACTTGTAGTACTACTGGAAAAAACAATATCTTTTAATTATCACAAAAGCTATCAGCCCTCCCATCCGCAGCCCATTGGATGGGGGGAGACAGCCTCGGGCTTCACCCCTGGCCCTTGGGTGGCTGGGGGGGGGGGGGACCCCTTGATTGAAGGGGTCCCCACTCCCCCAGGGTACCCCGGCCAGGGGTGACTAGTTGGATATTTAATGCCACGGCCGCAGGGCACGGCATAAAAGTGACCCCCGGCTGTGGCATTATCTGTCCAGCTAGTGGAGCCCGATGCTGGTGTTAAAAATACGGGGGACCCCTACTCTTTGTCCCCCGTATTTTTGGCACCAGCACCAGGCGCAGAGCCCGGTGCTGGCTTTAAAAATACGGGGGATCCCCTGTCAATTTTTTCCCCGCATTTTTAGAACCAGGACCAGCTCGAAGAGCCCGAGGCTGGTTATGCTTTGGAGGGGGGACCCCACGCAATTTTTTTTTCGGATTGTACCGTTCCAGCAATAAAAAAAATAATAATAATATTTTAAATAAATTATAAATAATATTTGTGCCTCCAAAAAAAAAAAAAAAAAGTACCTAATCCCTTCTAATATAAATAGATCTGCTATTCCCAAAAAAAAACAACACAAAAAAAACCATGTTTAAATTTTTTTTATTTGTTTTCACCCTCCAAAGTGTGGCGGATTGAAAATGACGAATTTGCTGTCTAAAAGCACTGCTGTCGAATTTCCAAACTTGAATTGAATATGCTTTGGTCGAATTGCAGCACTTATATCATTGCAGAAAAGTCGAATTTGCAAAAATTCGAATTTCAAAAAGTCGAATTTTGAAAGTCCGTTTTTTGGTCGGAAAGCACTGAATTGCATAGGCAAATTTTTTTTTTGGTCGAAAATGACCCGAAATTCGACAATTTCGGGAATTCGACCGCAATTGCATATACCCAACTGTCTGTCCTCCTGTTATTCATCCTGCCTTTTCTCTCCATCAGTCATGCTGTACATCTCACTGTCTGTCCTCCTGTTATTCATCCTGCCTTTTCTCTCCATCAGTTATTCTGTACATCTCAGTCTGTCCTCCTGTTATTCATCCTGCCTTTTCTCTCCATCAGTTATACTGTACATCTCACAGTCTGTCCTCCTGTTATTCATCCTGCCTTTTCTCTCCATCAGTCATGCTGTACATCTCACAGTCTGTCCTCCTGTTATTCATCCTGCCTTTTCTCTCCATCAGTTATACTGTACATCTCACTGTCTGTCCTCCTGTTATTCATCCTGCCTTTTCTCTCCATCAGTCATACTGTACATCTCACTGTCTGTCCTCCTGTTATTCATCCTGCCTTTTCTCTCCATCAGTTATACTGTACATCTCAGTCTGTCCTACTGTTATTCATCCTGCCTTTTCTCTCCATCAGTCATACTGTACATCTCACTGTCTGTCCTCCTGTTATTCATCCTGCCTTTTCTCTCCATCAGTCATACTGTACATCTCACTGTCTGTCCTCCTGTTATTCATCCTGCCTTTTCTCTCCATCAGTCATACTGTACATCTCACTGTCTGTCCTCCTGTTATTCATCCTGCCTTTCTCCGGCAGGGCCCACAGGTTATCCACAGGATAACAATAGGATATGATGAAGCGACAGCAGATTTGCACCAATCGGTCAAAGCTTTTCGGCCTCCCAGCATGCAATGGGCCCGTTCATATATCCTCGCCTCCTGGCTCGGGAAAAATCATTTTTTTGTTTGGTGCGGCAGGAGCCGGACCATGGTCAGAGGGCTTTCTTATTTTATTTATAGTCTTACTATTTTTTCTTGAGTCATCTTTCTGAAAAGCGTCTTATACGTACTTTAGAAAGTCGCTCCAACAACTCTCCGTCGGGTCATGATAACGCTTACCCATGAGTACAGTGCTGTTTCGGCGGGCGTCTGTGTTGGATATACTAGCAGGTCCAGCAGACGTTACCAGGCTGTGGCCGGAGCACGTGGAGAAGGTAAGGTATCTGTTCCGCTTAGAAGGGGAATACGGAAGCAGCCGCTCTGTTTTGGGAGGAGTCTACCAAATAGTCGCTAACGCGGCTGCCAACTCTGGTTTACCAGCGCTAGGCCTTAGGGATCAGAGGCTCCAGGAATAGTATGAGGCCGCGATCCCTAGGGTTGATGTCAGCAGTGGGGCGTCAGATGCACAGGTGAGGAAGATACACTCACAGCAACACCAACACTCATATCATGTTTGTCTTGCAAAGCTGTGTTATCCTCTCAGTATCTGGTTCAGAATGGTTTGTGTGCAAATTGTTTTAGCTTTCACGAGGGTCTCTTGAAAAATACAAGGCAGATTCAGATGAAGGTTGATCCACCTTGGGTTATGTTTGCACAGACCAGTATAGCTGAATAGATAATTCCTCCAACTCCTGTACCGGGGATAGGTTACACGATTAACCCTTACATGCAGCTTCCCACCTGCTGTTTATCACTTCCAGCAGCAGCCTCTCAAAAGAAACAGGCTGATAAGCCAGTGGTAAGTAAATCTTCATCCTCACAGGCTACACATGTTTCAGATGAGGATTCATCGGAGGATGGAAGCTCAGTAAATTCTACTTCGGCATGCGAAGAGGAGGAAGAAGGTCTCAGCTCAGTGGATATAGCCGAGTTAATTAAAGCAATGAAAGCCATTCTATCCTTAGAGGATTCAGCAGAGCCCGTGTTAAAAACCAAGGCACCTGTGTTTAAATGTCCCAAAACAGTTAAGACTGAGTTTCCAGGGTCAGATCAGCTGACGAAAATCATGGAAGAGGCTTGGGCTATGCCCGATAAGAAGTTTAGAATTCCTAAGAAATGGAATTCCAATTATCCTCTTCCAGCTGGGGATTGTTTAAAAAGGGAGGTGGTTCCTAAAGTAGATATGCATGTGATTCGATTAGTGCGAAAATCTACATTACCTTTGGCTTCAACATCATTAAATTATGTCACGGATAGGAGAGTGGATGGATTTTTAAAAAAACATTTTTTTCCTATCTGGGGCAGTCATAAGGCCAGCTATGGCTTCAGCTTGGGTGGCAAAGGCAGTGGCTGCCTGGGCTGATGCATTGGAGGGGGATTTTTCAATAGCATCTAGAGAGCAAAAATCCCATTTAGCACTTATAAAGCAGGTTGCGATGTTCTTGGAAGAAGCAGCCTTGGATATGGGGTACTATTGCCTCCAGGGCATCAGCTTCAACAATAGCTGCACGCAGAGCAGTTTGGCTTCGTACGTGGAAAGCTGATTCAGAATTTAAGAAGGTTTTGGAATCTTTGCCTTTTTCTGGAGATATTCTTTTTGATAAAGAATTGACAGATATTTTGGAGTCAGAAGCAGACTCCAAGAAGGTAAAGTTTCCTTCCACATACAATATCAAACCTAAAGTTCTGGCTTTTCGGCTCTTTTGGTCTCAAGAAAAAGCTAAAGGAAAAAGTGATGGCAGGCAGTCCCAATACAACAAGTTGGTAAAATCGATAATAAGCCATCAGCCTGATGGTATGGGCCTCCACCTGGGGGGTCCCAGGGTGGGGAACCGACTTCTTCATTTTGCAGAGCTGGCAGCAGTCTACAACAGATGCCTGGGTGCAGGTAGGGGTATCACTAGGTTATGCTTTTGCCTTCAAGAAGCACCCTCCTCGAAAGTTTTTTTTTGTATTCAGCCCGTCTCGGGTAGAGACTAAGGCCAGGGCTTTGCAAGAGGCAGTTCAGAAATTGCTTCAGTCAGGAGTAGTCATTCCAGTTCCTCCTGTGCAATGAGGACAGGGTTTTTACTCCAACCTGTTTCTAGTTCAGAAACAAAATAGGTCATTTTGGCCCATTCTCAATATCAAACTGCTGAACAAGTACATTTGGGTACCTCGGTTTCATATGGAGACTTTACGTTCCATGATTTTGCCCATGGAGCCAAGGGATTATGTTAGGGGTGGGCAAAATACGGCCCGCGGGCCGGATGCGGCCCGCAAACCGATCCTGCCCGGCCCACTGCCTCCCACCAGCGAGCAATGACAAGCGGCCCGACCGGCTGAGCTGCTTGTCATTGCTTTGCACTGCAGTACCTCCAAGCTGCCGGCGGCGCCTCTCTTCCCTTCTGCTGCTGCGTTGTAGCAGCCTCCTCCTCCCGCCTCCAGAGTCCCCAGTAACAACGGCTGTGTTCAGCCGAAAAGGGGGCGGGGCTACATGGCGGTGAGGGGGCGGGGCTACACGGGACCTCAGGGGGCGGAGCTACACGGGACAAGAGCCAGACTGCTACAGATCCATCCTTCCTGCCACTGCCAGCCAGATCAGTAAGTTAATGGGAAAAGTGAGAGAAAGAAAGGGGTGTGTGATAGTGTGCGTATATTTGTGTGTGCGGGCAGTGGCGTCAGACTGGTTTAGGAAGAGATCTTCAGCTCTCACTGTGCCAACCCCTCCCGTGTTCTGTCACTGTCACCCCCCCCCCCCGTGTTCTGTCACTGTGTCACCCCCCCCCCACCCCCGTGTTCTGTCACCGTGTCACCCCCCGTGTTCTGTCACTGCGTCGTCGTCCCCCCCCCCCGTATTCTGTCACCCCCCCCCCCGTGTTCTGTCACTGCGACACCCCCCTGTGTTCTGTCACTGCGTCACCCCCCTGTGTTCTGTCACTGCGTCACCCCCCTGTGTTCTGTCACTGTGTCACCCTCCCCGTGTTCTGTCACTGTGTCACCCCCCCCGTGTTCTGTCACTGTGTCACCCCCCCGTGTTCTGTCACGGTCACCCCCCCCACCCCCCCCCCGTGTTCTGTCACTGTCACCCCCCCGTGTTCTGTCACGTGTCACCCCCACCATGTTCTGTCACTGTGTCACCCCCCCGTGTTCTGTCACCGTGTTCTGTCACTGTCACCCCCCCTCCCCGTGTTCTGTCACCGTGTCACCCCCACCGTGTTCTGTCACTGTCACCCCCCCTCCCCGTGTTCTTTCACTGTCACACCCCCGGTGTTCTGTCACTGTGTCACCCCCACCGTGTTCTGTCACTGTGTCACACACCCGTGTTCTGTCACTGTCACCCCCCCTCCCCGTGTTCTGTCACCGTGTCACCCCCCCCGTGTTCTGTCACCGTGTCACCCCCCCCGTGTTCTGTCACCGTGTCACCCCCCCCGTGTTCTGTCACCGTGTCACCCCCCCCCGTGTTCTGTCACCGTGTCACCCCCCCCGTGTTCTGTCACCGTGTCACCCCCCCCGTGTTCTGTCACCGTGTCACCCCCCCCCGTGTTCTGTCACCGTGTCACCCCCCCCCGTGTTCTGTCACCGTGTCACCCCCCCCGTGTTCTGTCACCGTGCACCCCCCGTGTTCTGTCACTGTGTCACCCCCCGTGTTCTGTCACTGTGTCACCCCCACCGTGTTCTGTCACCGTGTCACCCCCACCGTGTTCTGTCACCGTGTCACCCCCACCGTGTTCTGTCACCGTGTCACCCCCACCGTGTTCTGTCACCGTGTCACCCCCACCGTGTTCTGTCACCGTGTCACCCCCACCGTGTTCTGTCACCGTGTCACCCCCACCGTGTTCTGTCACCGTGTCACCCCCACCGTGTTCTGTCACCGTGTCACCCCCACCGTGTTCTGTCACCGTGTCACCCCCACCGTGTTCTGTCACCGTGTCACCCCCACCGTGTTCTGTCACCGTGTCACCCCCACCGTGTTCTGTCACCCCCACCGTGTTCTGTCACCCCCCCCGTGTTCTGTCACCGTGTCACCCCCCCCGTGTTCTGTCACCGTGTCACCCCCCCAGTGTTCTGTCACCGTGTCACCCCCCCCGTGTTCTGTCACCGTGTCACCCCCCCCCCGTGTTATGTCACCGTGTCACCCCCCCCCCCGTGTTCTGTCACCGTGTCACCCCCCCCCCCGTGTTCTGTCACCGTGTCACCCCCACCGTGCTCTGTCACCGTGTCACCCCCACCGTGTTCTGTCACCGTGTCACCCCCACCGTGTTCTGTCACCGTGTCACCCCCACCGTGTTCTGTCACCCCCACCGTGTTCTGTCACCCCCACCGTGTTCTGTCACCCCCACCGTGTTCTGTCACCCCCCCCCCCGTGTTCTGTCACCGTGTCACCCCCCCCCGTGTTCTGTCACCGTGTCACCCCCCCCGTGTTCTGTCACCGTGTCACCCCCACCGTGTTCTGTCACCGTGTCACCCCCCACCGTGTTCTGTCACCGTGTCACCCCCACCGTGTTCTGTCACCCCCCCCGTGTTCTGTCACCCCCCCCCGTGTTCTGTCACCCCCCCCGTGTTCTGTCACCCCCCCCGTGTTCTGTCACCCCCCCCCCCGTGTTCTGTCACCCCCCCCCCCGTGTTCTGTCACCCCCCCCCCCGTGTTCTGTCACCCCCCCCCCCGTGTTCTGTCACCCCCCCCCGTGTTCTGTCACCCCCCCCCGTGTTCTGTCACCCCCCCCGTGTTCTGTCACCCCCCCCCCCCGTGTTCTGTCACCCCCCCCCCCGTGTTCTGTCACCCCCCCCCCCGTGTTCTGTCACCCCCCCCCCGTGTTCTGTCACCCCCCCCCCGTGTTCTGTCACCCCCCCCGTGTTCTGTCACAGTGTCACCCCCCCCCCCCGTGTTCTGTCACCCCCCCCCCGTGTTCTGTCACAGTGTCACCCCCCGTGTTCTGTCACCCCCCCCCCCCGTGTTCTGTCACCCCCCTCCCCGTGTTCTGTCGCCCCCCTCCCCGTGTTCTGTCGCCCCCCTCCCCGTGTTCTGTCGCCCCCCTCCCCGTGTTCTGTCGCCCCCCTCCCCGTGTTCTGTCGCCCCCCTCCCCGTGTTCTGTCACCCCCCTCCCCGATGTTCTGTCACAGTGTCACCCCCCCCGTGTTCTGTCACAGTGTCACCCCCCCCGTGTTCTGTCACAGTGTCACCCCCCCCGTGTTCTGTCACAGTGTCACCCCCCGTGTTCTGTCACCCCCCCCCCCGTGTTCTGTCGCCCCCCCCCGTGTTCTGTCGCCCCCCCCCGTGTTCTGTCGCCCCCCCCCCGTGTTCTGTCGCCCCCCCCCGTGTTCTGTCCCCCCCCCCGTGTTCTGTCCCCCCTCCCCCCCGTGTTCTGTCCCCCCCCCGTGTTCTGTCTCCCCCCCCCCCGTGTTCTGTCTCCCCCCCTCCCGTGTTCTGTCACCCCCCCCCCCCGTGTTCTGTCACCCCCCCCGTGTTCTGTCAGTGTCACCCCCCCGTGTTCTGTCGCCCCCCCCCCCGTGTTCTGTCACCCCCCCCCCCGTGTTCTGTCACCCCCCCCCCGTGTTCTGTCACCCCCCCCCCGTGTTCTGTCACCCCCCCCCCCGTGTTCTGTCACCCCCCCCCCCCGTGTTCTGTCACCCCCCCCCCCCGTGTTCTGTCACCCCCCCCCCGTGTTCTGTCACCCCCCCCCCGTGTTCTGTCACCCCCCCCCCGTGTTCTGTCACCCCCCCCCGTGTTCTGTCGTCCCCACCGCGTTCTGTCACCGTGTCACCCCCACCGCGTTCTGTCACCGTGTCACCCCCACCGCGTTCTGTCACCGTGTCACCCCCCCCCGTGTTCTGTCACCCCCCCCCGTGTTCTGTCACCCCCCCCCGTGTTCTGTCACCCCCCCCCGTGTTCTGTCACCCCCCCGTGTTCTGTCACCCCCCCCCGTGTTCTGTCACCCCCCCCCGTGTTCTGTCACCCCCCCCGTGTTCTGTCACCCCCCCCCCGTGTTCTGTCACCCCCCCCCGTGTTCTGTCACCCCCCCGTGTTCTGTCACCCCCCCCCCCCCCGTGTTCTGTCACCCCCCCGTGTTCTGTCACCCCCCCCCCCCCGTGTTCTGTCACCCCCCCCCCCCCCGTGTTCTGTCACCCCCCCCCCCCGTGTCACCCCCCCCCCGTGTTCTGTCACCCCCCCCCCCCCCCGTGTTCTGTCACCCCCCCCCCGTGTTCTGTCACCATCCCCCGTGTTCTGTCACCGTGTCACCCCCACCGTATTCTGTCAGCGTGTCACACCTTTCCCCAGGGGCCATAAGACACTGGATAATTTGCTTGCTGCACAATAATTATCCTAAATAAAATGTTAATGTGTAAAAAGGCTCTCTACCTGCCGTAATGTGTGTAAAAGGGGCTCTACCTGGTGTAATGTGTGTAAGTGGTGCTGTGTGGCGCAATTTGAATAATGGAGACTATTGTGCAGCCTAATATGAATCTGTATTATTTTTTGCCCACACCCCTTCCACATGAAGCCACGTCCCTATATTTTTGGCAAGTGGGGGGAGCTGCTATTTTATATGTGGCCCTCGGATATTGACAGGAAATGTCAAGTGGCCCCTCAGGTGAAATAATTGCCCACCCCGTGGATTATATGGTATCCCTGGATATACAGGATGCTTACCTACATGTTCCTACAACACTGTTCCATCAGTGCTATCTCAGGTTCGCTATCCTCCAACAGCATTTTTAGTTCCAGGCCCTACCTTTTGGGTTAGCCACAGCCCCCAGAGTATTTACCAAGATTATGGTGGTAATGGCAGCTTATCTCCGCCAGCAGGGGATAAGAATATTTCTATACCCTGACGATCTTTTAATCCTGGCACAGGAATTGCTGCTATGTCATCTGCAACAGACAATGGGGGTAATTCTGAGTTGATCGCAGCAGGAACTTTGTTAGCCGTTGGGCAAAACCATGTGCACTGCAGGGAGGGCAGATGTAACATGTGCAGAGAGAGTTAGATTTGGGTTGGTTATTTTGTTTCTGTGCAGGGTAAATACTGGCTGCTTTATTTTTACACTGCAATTTAGATTGCAGATTGAACACACCCCACCCAAATCTAACTCTCTCTGCACATGTTACATTTGCCCCCCCCCCCCCTGCAGTACACATGGTTTTGCCCAACTGCTCAACTGCTAACAAAGTTCCTGCTGCTATCAACTCAGAATTACCCCCAATATCGTGTCTGCAAAAACACGGGTGGCTGTTCTGTCACCCCCCCCCCCCCCCCCGTGTTCTGTCACCGTGTCACCCCCCCCGTGTTCTGTCACCGTGTCACCCCCCCCGTGTTCTGTCACCGTGTCACCCCCACCGTGTTCTGTCACCGTGTCACCCCCACCGTGTTCTGTCACCCCCACCGTGTTCTGTCACCCCCCCGTGTTCTGTCACCCCCCCCCGTGTTCTGTCACCCCCCCCCGTGTTCTGTCACCCCCCCCCCGTGTTCTGTCACCCCCCCCCCCGTGTTCTGTCACCCCCCCCCCCGTGTTCTGTCACCCCCCCCCGTGTTCTGTCACCCCCCCCCGTGTTCTGTCACCCCCCCCCGTGTTCTGTCACCCCCCCCCCCCGTGTTCTGTCACCCCCCCCCCGTGTTCTGTCACCCCCCCCCCCCGTGTTCTGTCACCCCCCCCCCCGTGTTCTGTCACCCCCCCCCCCCGTGTTCTGTCACCCCCCCCCCGTGTTCTGTCACCCCCCCCCCGTGTTCTGTCACCCCCCCCCCCCGTTCTGTCACCCCCCCCCGTGTTCTGTCACCCCCCCCCCCCGTGTTCTGTCACCCCCCCCCGTGTTCTGTCACCCCCCCCCGTGTTCTGTCACCCCCCCCCGTGTTCTGTCACCCCCCCCCGTGTTCTGTCACCCCCCCCCCCGTGTTCTGTCACCCCCCCCCGTGTTCTGTCACAGTGTCACCCCCCCCCCGTGTTCTGTCACCCCCCCCCCCCGTGTTCTGTCACCCCCCCCCCCCGTGTTCTGTCACCCCCCCCGTGTTCTGTCACAGTGTCACCCCCCCCCCGTGTTCTGTCACCCCCCCCCCCGTGTTCTGTCACCCCCCCGTGTTCTGTCACAGTGTCACCCCCCGTGTTCTGTCACCCCCCCCCCGTGTTCTGTCGCCCCCCTCCCCGTGTTCTGTCGCCCCCCTCCCCGTGTTCTGTCGCCCCCCCCCCGTGTTCTGTCGCCCCCCTCCCCGTGTTCTGTCACCCCCCCCCCGTGTTCTGTCACCCCCCCCGTGTTCTGTCACCCCCCCCCCCGTGTTCTGTCACCCCCCCCGTGTTCTGTCACCCCCCCCGTGTTCTGTCACAGTGTCACCCCCCCCGTGTTCTGTCACAGTGTCACCCCCCCCCGTGTTCTGTCACCCCCCCCCCCCGTGTTCTGTCCCCCCCCCCCCGTGTTCTGTCCCCCCCCCCCGTGTTCTGTCACCCCCCCCCCCCGTGTTCTGTCACCCCCCCCCCCCCCCCCGTGTTCTGTCACACACACCCCCCCCCGTGTTCTGTCACCCCCACCGTATTCTGTCAGCGTGTCACACCTTTCCCCAGGGCCATAAGACACTGGATAATTTGCTTGCTGCACAATAATTATCCTAAATAAAATGTTAATGTGTAAAAAGGCTCTCTACCTGCCGTAATGTGTGTAAAAGGGGCTCTACCTGGTGTAATGTGTGTAAGTGGTGCTGTGTGGCGCAATTTGAATAATGGAGACTATTGTGCAGCCTAATATGAATCTGTATTATTTTTTGCCCACACCCCTTCCACATGAAGCCACGTCCCTATATTTTGGCAAGTGGGGGGAGCTGCTATTTTATATGTGGCCCTCGGATATTGACAGGAAATGTCAAGTGGCCCCTCAGGTGAAATAATTGCCCACCCCTGGATTATATGGTATCCCTGGATATACAGGATGCTTACCTACATGTTCCTACAACACTGTTCCATCAGTGCTATCTCAGGTTCGCTATCCTCCAACAGCATTTTTAGTTCCAGGCCCTACCTTTTGGGTTAGCCACAGCCCCCAGAGTATTTACCAAGATTATGGTGGTAATGGCAGCTTATCTCCGCCAGCAGGGGATAAGAATATTTCTATACCCTGACGATCTTTTAATCCTGGCACAGGAATTGCTGCTATGTCATCTGCAACAGACAATGGGGGTAATTCTGAGTTGATCGCAGCAGGAACTTTGTTAGCCGTTGGGCAAAACCATGTGCACTGCAGGGAGGGCAGATGTAACATGTGCAGAGAGAGAGTTAGATTTGGGTTGGTATTTTGTTTCTGTGCAGGGTAAATACCTGGCTGCTTTATTTTTACACTGCAATTTAGATTGCAGATTGAACACACCCCACCCCAAATCTAAACTCTCTCTGCACATGTTACATTTGCCCCCCCCCCCCCTGCAGTACACATGGTTTTGCCCAACTGCCTCAACTGCTAACAAAGTTCCTGCTGCGATCAACTCAGAATTACCCCCAATATCGTGTCTGCAAAAACACGGGTGGCTCATAAATTGGGCAAATTCGTTTGTTTCCATCACAACGGATGACTCACTTGTGGGCTGTACTGGATTCAAGTTTTCAGAGAGTAATTTTACCTCTGAACATATAATATCCAAGGTTCAGTCAAGGATTCAGAACTTACTACACAGTCAAAAAGGTATCCATTCACACAGCAATGCGTGTGATGGGATTGATGATGTCAACATTAAACATGGTAGAGTATGCACAATTCCACTCGAGGCCTCTGAAGTATCTGATTCTTGCCAAATGGAATGGATTGCATCAGATGATAAAAACGCAGACTATGGTTCTTACGATAGAAGTAAGAATGTCATTAACCTGGTGGCTACAGACATCCCATCTGGACAAAGGGGAGACCCTTTTGGATATCAGATTGGGAAATTCTGACAACAGATGCCAGTCTCCAGGGCTGGGGAGCAGTGTCAGGAAGTTGTGTTTCCAGGGAAAATAGACCAAGGAAGAAGGTTGCCTGCCAATAAATATATTGGAACTTCGGGCCATATACATGGCACTGATTCAGGCAAAGCACATTCTTCGTGAAAAACCAGTTCAGATCTGCTTGGACAATGCTACGGCAGTAGCGTACCTCAACCATCAAGGAGGAACTTCACAGCCGAAAAGCGTAAGTCACATACTAAAGTGGGCAGAACTTCATCATCCAGCTTGTCCGCAGTGTTCTTTCCAGGAGTCCTAAACTGGGAAGCGGATTTTCTCAGTCGACATGCCATTCATGCAAGCAAATGGGCTCTACACCCGGAGGTCTTCCACACTCTAGTAGACAAGTTGGGGTTGCCAGAGTTGGATCTCATGGCGTCCCGTCAGAACAAAGGATCCCAGAGCGATCTTTGTGGATGCCCTTTCGGTGAGATGGGACTTTCATCTGGCTTATGTGTATCCTCCAGTCACCCTATTACCCAGGGTGTTGAGAAAGATAAAGCATGGAAAGGGTGCTGTGATACTAATAGCTCCGGCTTAGCCCAAAAGACATTGGTACACAGATCTGCAGAGAATGTCGATGGATGCTCCACTTCTGCTCCCTCAACGTCCAGATCTACTGATGCAGGGTCCTTGTTATCACAGACATCTGGATTGACTGTCTTTGACGGCATGGCTCTTGAAACCTCTATCCTGAAGTCAAGAGGATTCTCACAACAGATAATTCAATCAATGCTCGGAGCAAGGAAACCTTCCTCCGCTCGCATTTATCACCGAATATGGCAAACCTATATTCATTGGTGCAGTGAACGGAAAATGGACACTAGGTCTTTCAGAGTTTCCAGGGTCTTAGCATTCATTCAGGCAGGAATGGATGAAGGTTTGAAGGTGGCTTCCTTGAGAGTTCAAGTGTCGGCATTGACTGTATGGTTCCAAAAGAAAATTGCCAACTTACAGGATGTGCATACTTTTTTCCAGGGAATGCTGCGCATTCAACCTTCTTTTCTTTTTCCTACAGTGCCTTGGAACTTAAATTTAGTCCTAAAGGCCCTTCAACTTGCCCCATTTGAACCACTTAATAAAGTGGATCTTAAATGGTTGACAGCTAAAGTTCTCTTTCTACTGGCCATGGCGTCAGCTAGAAGAGTGTCAGATTTAGAGGCATTGTCGTGTCGTTCCCCATTTTTTATTTCTTTATCTAAATAAAGCAGTTCTCAGAACTAGAAGGTGGTGTTTAAATTCCACCTTAATGAAGAAAGTGTAGTCCCGGCTTTCCAGGTACCAGGCGTTTCTGCGGGACATGCATCGCTGGACGTGGTCCGTGCCTCAATGAACTACGTGGATCGTACCAGTGCCATCAGAAAGACAGATTCTCTCTCCATTCTGTACGGATTTCACAAGAGAGGATGGCCTGCTGATAAGCACACACTGGCAAGGTGGCTTCGGATGACTATTTCAGAAGCATAGTCTCAGGCTGATCTCCCTGTTCCGGCTAATGTCTCTGCTCACTCTACTCGTAAGGTAGGTCCT
Source organism: Pseudophryne corroboree (assembly GCF_028390025.1). Classification (NCBI taxonomy): domain Eukaryota; kingdom Metazoa; phylum Chordata; class Amphibia; order Anura; family Myobatrachidae; genus Pseudophryne; species Pseudophryne corroboree. The sequence goes on from NC_086446.1 coordinate 277,329,606, forward strand.
TCTGCTGAAGCACTACGTTGTGCTGCCCATGAACAGATATGTAAGGCAGCCACATGGTCTTCCATTAACACATTCATTAGACATTATGCCATGGATGTCTTTGCCTCTCATGATGCTGGATTCGTGCGAAGGATTCTCCTGTCCACTGAGGAGCGTCCCCACCACTAAATTGCTTTGGGAAATCCCATTGTTATCCTGTGGATAACCTGTGGACCCTGCCGAAGAAATATATGTTATGGTAAGAACTTACCGTTGATAACGGTATTTCTCCTAAGTCCACTGGTTCCTCAGGGATCCCACCCTGACACACCTGATTTGAGGATCCTTTTACTCACTAACCTCTTCCTTCTTGTACGGAAGGGTGTTTATGTGTGTTCTTCTCGCCTGATTATGGCTGTCTATGATGCTCCTGCCTTGAGCTTTGGGAATACAACTGATTTGCCTGAGCCAGGAGGCAGGGATATATGGACGGGTCCGTTGCATGCTGGGAGGCCGAAAAGCTTTGACCAATTGGTGCAAATCCGCTGTCGCTTCATCATATCCTATTGTTATCCTGAGGAATCTGTGGACTTAGGAGAAATACCATTATCAACAGTAAGTTCTTACCATAACGTATATTTTCTCTCCATCAGTCATACTGTACATCTTACAGTCTGTCCTCCTGTTATTCATCCTGGTGAGCTGTATCAAACCTTGGAGAGATAGATAGTGGAGAGAAATAAAGTACCAAACAACCAGCTCCTAACTGTAATTTTTTCCCAGTTAATTAATTTTTATTGACAATTTAAGAAAAAGTAACATACACAACATAATTAGACGTAGCAAATAAGACTTACATAGTTAGTGAGGTTGAAAAGAGGCAAAATGCCCATCGGACTTACTGTAAGACATCAAAGAAGTAGCGTATAAACCAGTATATTATTCAAAATATATTCGAGTCTATGCAAGGTATATAAATAATAATAATAGAAAGAAAAAAAAATAAAAACCTGAAATAAAGGGCCTTAAACAGATTATACAATGAGTCAATATTATGTATGAACATATCAACCATTCCATGATGTGCAGGCTCAGGCTAATAGAATATATAAAACTACAATAAATCGCTTACTCCTAAAACACCATTATTAACTTCCCAGTGTAGGCCATATCAAGACTGGCACTAGCGATCCCAAATCTGAATATACCTATGAGCAGCTTGAGCAGTAACACTACCATCATCCGCAGTATCATTAACAAAAGCCTGACATACATGTAGTGAAAGGCGATCCAACGCAAACCAAGTTCTAGCTATTACAACTTTGGCCGGAGTGGTCAGACACATGACATATTTCATAATAATAATAATAAATAATAATAATAATAATGTTATTTCTCTTATGTCCTAGAGGATGCTGGGGTCCACATTAGTACCATGGGGTATAGACTGGGTCCACTAGGAGCCATTGGCACTTTAATAGTTTGAGAGTGTGGGCTGGCCCCTCCCTCTATGCCCCTCCTACCAGACTCAGTTTAGAAACTGTGCCCGGAGGAGCCGGTCACAGCTAGGGGAGCTCTCCAGAGTTTCTCTAGTAAAGTTATTTTTTAGAGTTTATTATTTTACAGGGAGGCTGCTGGCAACAGCCTCCTTGCTTCGGGGGACAAAGGGGGGAGTAGTGTCCGCCCTGCGGGGTCTGAGCCACTATCTACGCTGACAGGACACTGAGCTCCCGAGGGAAACTAACGTTCCCCACCACAGGGGATCGCTGACCCTGGCAGCATGCCGTCGCCGCCGCCACCCCCTTACAGAGCCAGAAGATCAGTGGCGAGTCAGTCACGGCCCCCCCTAGCAAGCGGGGAGCCGGTGTGAAGATGGCGGCAACAGGGTATGGAGCGCAGTACTAACTGCGCTCCGGGGCTCAGCGGTACATAGTGCGGCGATGTGAGGGGCGCCCTGAGCCAGCGCCTACACCAGGGGTGGGCAATTATTTCAGCTGAGGGGCCACTTGACACTTTCCTGTCAGTATTCGAGGGCCGCACACAAAATAGCAGCTCCCCCACGTGCCAAAAATATAGGGACGTGGCTTCATGGGGAAGGGGTGTGGCCAAAAAATAATACAGATTCATATTAGGCTGCACTATAGTCTCCATTATTCAAATTATGCCACACAGTAGCGCCACTTGCACACATTACTCCAGGTAGAGCCCCTCTTTTACACATTACAGCAGGTAGAGCCCCCTTTTACACATACGGAAGGTAGAGCCCCCCTTTTACACATACGGAAGGTAGAGCCCCCTTTTACACATTACGGCAGGTAGAGTCCCCTTTTACACATTAACATTTTATTTGGGATAATCATTGCACAGCAAGCAAATTATCCAGTGTCTTATGGCCCCTGATGAAAGGTGTGACACAGTGACAGAACACGGGGGTGGAACACAGGGGGTGACGCGGTGACAGAACACGGGGGGGTGACACGGGGGTGGGACACGGTGACAGAACACGGGGGGCTTGAACACTGACAGAACACGGGGGTGGGCCACGGTGATGGAACACAGGGGGTGACACGGTGACAGAATATGGGCGGGTGACACGGTAACAACACGGCGGGGTGACTTAGTGACAGAACACGGGGGTGACACAGTGACAGAACACGGGGGTGACACGGTGACAGAACACGGGGGGGTGACACAGTGACAGAACATGGGGGGTAACACGGTGACAGAACGCGGGGGGGTGTGACAGGGTGACAGAACGCGGTGGGGCTGACTCAGTGGCAGAACACGGGGGTGACACACTGACAGAACGTGGGGGTGACAGGACACGGTAACAACACGGGGGGGGGTGACTTAGTGACAGAACACGGGGAAGTGACACGGTTAAAGAATCCGGGGGGGAGGGTTGGGGCCCTAAACTAAAAACAGTCTGACCACTGCCCACACACACACACACACACACACACACACACACACACACACACACACACACACACACACACACACACACTCCCTCATATATATATATATATATATACATATATATACACACACACACACACACACACACACACACACACACACACACAGAAATACACTTTCTTTCCCTCACTTTTTCCATTAACTTACTGATCTGTGTTTGGCTGGCAGTGGCAGGAAGGATGGATCTGTAGCAGTGGCTTATGTCCAGTGTAGCTCCGCCCCCTTAGGTCCCGCGTAGCCACGCCCCCTCATATCCGCCTAGCTCCGCCCCCTTTTTCGTCTGATCTCTGCCTTTGTCACTGGGGACTGTGGAGGCGGAAGGAAGAGGATGAGTGTGTCAGGCGCCGTGCAGCAGCAGGGGAGACAGGCGCCGGCAGCTTGGAGGTACTGCAGAGCAATGACAAGCAGCTCAGTCGGTCGGGCCGCTTGTCATTGCACACTGGTGGGAAGCAGTGGGCCGGGCAGGATCGGTTTGCGGGCCGCATCCGGCCCGCGGGACGTATTTTGCCCACCCCTAGCCTACACCCTACACTGACCTCCAAGCCTGTCAGGATCCCAGGATCGCTGCCAGCATAATTCCTCAGGCCAGTATAATCTCTAGAAGAGCGGGAAGACCGCGCCTTTAAGGGGGCGTAGCTTCTCCTCAGAGCGGACCCAGCAGCGTTCAGAGCCATTTTCCTGCCTGCAGAAGCGCTGTCAGAGAGAGCTGTCCCTCCAATTCAACTCGAGCTATCTCTTACGGTACCAGGGGGTTGTAGAAGTGGGGGGGGGGGGGGCTGTGTACATACTGTGTAACCTATTAGGGTGCACAGTCAGTACTGGTTGGGGGTCGCCCTGTACCTTGAAAGCGCTGTGTGTGGGTTGGCTCCAATCTCTGTGTCTTTCTTGCCATTCTTGGGGGTGAAACTCTGTCTGTCGTCCCCTGTGTGTGTGTATGTGGAGTGTCTGTGGTGCTGCAGAGGATATGTTCTCTCAGGATGATCCCATTCCATGTAATCAGGATTGCACTGTTTTAGCGCAGATACCAGCAAGGGAGCCTTTGCAAGGGTGCAGTTGATGATTAAGGCTATTAGAGATGTGTTGAATATTGCTGATAGAACAGCAGGTTGAGGAGGCTTACTTCACTGACAATAAGAAAACCTTGCTAACCTTCCCTGCGTCCAAAGAATTAAATGCTATATTTGAGAAAGCACTGGAAAACCCGGAGAAAAAATTCCAGATCCCTAGAAGGGTTCTGGTTGCTTTCTCCTTCCCTGAGGATGATAGGAAAAAATGGGAAAACCCACCCATAGCGGATGCGTCTGTATCCAGACTCTCAAAAAAGGTGGTTTTACCTGTTCCAGGATCTACCGCCTTAAAGGAGCAGCCTGATTGCAAAATTGATACTACGCTCAAATCCATATACACGGCTTCAGGGGAGATAGTACGCCCCACTAATGCCTGTGCATGGATTTCCAAAGCTATAGTAAAGTGGTCAGGCACGTTACTTGAGGATTTGGATACAATGGATAAAAGTGATGTTGATTTGTTTTTACGTAGCATTCAGGATTCTGCAGGATTTATGGTAGAATCCATAAAAGACCTGGGTTCCATTGCTGCAGGGATATCTTCCATGTCTGTCTCAGCTCGTAGGGGACTTTGGCTGCCCAGTGGTCTGCCGACGCAGAATCCAGGAGAGGTGTGGAGACCCTACCCTACACAGGTCAGGCTCCTTTTGGGAAAGCGTTGGATGCGTGGATTTCTACGGCTACAGCGGGTAAGTCTCCTTTTCTTCCCTCAGCTGCACCTGCTACGAAGAAACTCTTTTCTTCAGCTGCATCACAGCCCTTTCGGACTGCCAAAGCAAGACAGAACAAGCCGTTTAACACCTTCTTTTGAGGAGGTCGACCAAAATCCAGGAAACCTGCTGCTGCGGGTTCCCAGGAACAGAAACCTACTTCAGGTACGCCAAAGTCCCCAGCATGACGGTGGACAGCGCGGCCTGGAGGTGGGGCTGTTGGGGGCGAAACTCAGACATTTCAGTCATGTCTGGGTGTCGTCCGGCCTGGATCCCGGGGTGCAAGATATTATGCCCCAGGGGTACAGGTTGGAATTTCAAGATCTCCCTCCTCACCGATTCTTCAAATCAGGCTTGCCAGCTTTGCTGGCAGACAGGGCTATCCTACAGGAGGCGATCCAAAAGTTGGTGGACGCGCATGTTATTGTACCAGTTCCACCCCATATGCAAATCAAAGGTTACTATTCAAACCTTTTCGTGGTACCGTAACCGGATGGTTTGGTCAGATCCATTCTGAACTTAAAATCGCTAAACCCCTTCCTGAGGGAGTTCAAGTTCTAAATGGAGTCTCTAAGGGTGGTGATATCAGGTCTGGAGGAGGGGGAATTCCTGGTATCCCTGGATATCAAGGATGCGTACCTCCACATTCCGATTTGGTTGCCGCATCAAGCTTATCTCCGATTTGCACTGTTGGACTGTCATTTTCAATTCCATTCGGCCTTTGCCCAGCACCGAGGGTATTCACTAAGGTGATGCCGGAAATGATTATTCTCCTCCGCAGACGGGGTGAACATACTTGCATATCTCGACGATCTGCTGATAAAGGCATCGTCCAAGGAGAAGCTGTTACTGTCCATTGTTCTCACGACCCATCTAATCAGTGAACACTGTTGGATCCTGAATCTTCCAAAATCACCTTTGGAACCAACCAGGAGGTTGTCCTTTCTGGGAATGATCCTCGACACGGAAGTGCAGAGGGTGTTTCTTCCAGAGGAAAAAGCGTTTGTGATACAAACAATGGTCCGGGATGTTCTGAAGCCAGCCCGGGTGTCTGTTCTTCAGTGCATTCGCCTTCTGGGGAAGATGGTGGCCTCTTACGAGGCTCTGCAGTATGGAAGGTTTCATGCTCGGCCCTTCCAACTGGATCTCCTGGACAAGTGGTCGGGATCCTATCTACACATGCACCAGAGAATACGTCTGTCGCCAAAGGCCAGGATTTCACTCCTCTGGTGGCTGCAATTACCTCACCTTCTGGAGGGCCGCAGGTTCGGGATTCAGGACTGGATCCTTCTAACCACGGATGCAAGTCTCCGGGGCTGGGGCGCAGTCACTCAAGGGGAAACCTTCCAAGGAAGGTGGTCAAGTCTGGAAGGCGGCCTACCGATAAACATTCTGGAACTAAGAGCCGTCTACAACGGTCTTCTCCAAGCGGCCCATCTTCTGAGAAATCGGGCCATTCAAGTGCAGTCGGACATTGTAACGATAGTGGCTTACATAAACCGACAGGGCGGAACGAAGAGCAGAGCTGCAATGTCAGATGTAACAAGAATCATCCTCTGGGCAGGAAAACACTCGTTGGCGCTGTCGTCAATCTTCATTCCGGGAGTAGACAACTGGGAAGCGGACTTCCTCAGTAGACACGATCTCCATTCAGGGTGTGGGGTCTCCATCCGCAGGTGTTCAAGGAGGTAACAGATCTTTGGAGCGTACCCCAAATTGACATGGTGGCCTCTTATCTCTACAAGATCTAAAAAGCAACAGAATTGCAGCGCACAGAAAAAGCCTCAACCAATGAATAAAAAGGTTTTTTATTTAATTAAAACAATTTATTATAACCTTAGGACAAGTGTATAAACTTTAAAACACATCACCATCTAATAAAATTGTCTGCATTAAATAATCCAGCAATTTTAACCTATAGTTTAAAGCCAAACATATATGCAGGAAAAGCTCTGTTTACATATCCAGCGCTACCTTGTAGCTAATCTTCAACAATGTATCAGCAGTATTACTTTTATGGAGCTGCTGCCAGTGTATCACCCAAGTCAATTAAACTACATTCAGATGGACATTAATTAGTTAATGGACTCCCCTGATGTAATTCTTGACAACCAGAGAGTTACGGACATTCGATTCCTATATTCGTAAGTCCAGTGTCCACTGGACTCGTAAGGTGGGTTCTTCCTGGGCGGCTGTCCGGGGTGTCTCGGCTTTACAACTCTGCCGAGTGGCTACTTGGTCGGGGTCGAACACGTTTGCAAAGTTCTACAATTTCGATACTTTGGCCTCTGAGGACTTTAAGTTTGGTCAATCAGTTCTGCAGGAGCCTCTGCGCTCTCCCTCCCATTCTGGGAGCTTTGGTACATCCCCATGGTACTAATGTGGACCCCAGCATCCTCTAGGATGTAAGAGAAAATAGGATTTTAATTACCTACCGGTAAATCCTTTTCTCGTAGTCCGTAGAGGATGCTGGGCGCCCGCCCAACGCTTCGTTTTCCTGCAGTGCTTATCTAGTTCAGTACAACTTTGTTTTTAGTTACGTACTGCATTGTTACTTTGTAAGTAATGTTTCAGCAGTTGCTGAGTTTCAAGCTAGTTAGCTTGTTTTGCCTTGTGTGTGAGCTGGTATGAATCTCCGTCTCCTCGGGCACAGTTTCTAGACCGAGTCTGGTAGGAGGGGCATAGAGGGAGGAGCCAGCCCACACTCTCAAACTCTTAAAGTGCCAATGGCTCCTAGTGGACCCGTCTATACCCCATGGTACTAATGTGGACCCCAGCATCCTCTACGTAATACGAGAATAGGATTTACTGGTAGGTAATTAAAATACTGTTTTTTTTATATATCGCTCTTTCTCCAGCAGGACTTAAGGCTCTTTACAGACCTAAAAAAACAATGCACATAGTATAGAAGGCTTAATTAATACAGCAACAGACAAGCCGCACAGACATAAAAAATTAAATGTAGAGCACACAGTAAGTATAATGCATAATTGGTGTAGGCATTTTGCTTAATAACTTCCAAGGGTTGTGTATTCCACTCTCTCATAAGTTACCAGGTGAGGCAGCCATCTTGGGCGCACTGCGTAAGGATTACACTGGGTGGAATAGACTACCCCTAGAAGAGAGGACACAAAATGTGGTAGTTTTAGCATCCTAATGCTCAGAGTAGGATCCCAACAAAACTGTCAGGTCCATGTATTTTTCATCTCATCTACAAGCGTGCCAGATGCGGCAGCCATGTTAGGTGCTCTACAAAGGTTACACTGTGGGAGGTGAGCCATATAAGGGTCCAGTGCATATATTGGAAGACTGACACTTGTGAAGTAGTATGATATACCTTTTACGGAAAGATCCATGTGAAGTACATCCTGCTCTTAGAGGAACCAACCGAGGCAACCATCTGGGGTGCACTGCGTAGGTTTAAAAAGAATATATGGGGATGCAGTCAAAGTACCAGCTGTCAGGATCCCGGCGTTCAGGAGTCCGACGCCGGAATCCCAAAAGCCGGTGAAATACGGACAGCCGGAATCCCAACTACTGCCGGGTATTCCCACTATGTTGGTGGGTCCACGCCACCAACCGAGGGGGAATATAACCTGTAGCGAGCTACTGAAGCGTGGCAAGCGCAGCAAGCCTGCAAGGGGACTAGCTGCCGGGATGCAGCCGTCGGTTATACTGACAGCCGGCATCCCATCTGCCGGTAATACATATATATTCCAAAGTATTAAGAAAAGCCTTGTCAAGTGCAATGCCAAAGAGGCAAACCATGAATTGTAGAGGGGGAAGAATAGGAGCAGTATCAGTAAAGGATGAGATTTATTTAAAAAAAACTCCTTGCAAAGTAGTCTTAAGCAGGGAATCGCATAACTGTGGCTGGTTCCCCCTGAACTGGGCAGATGGAGCATGACGAAGTCGAAGAAATTGTTGAAGAAAATTCTTGGAACAACTTGACAATATCCATCATGGTAAAGCTGTCCAATGGTAACACCATATCTTAACCAAATGTTATCAGTACCCATCTTGCCTAGCTCAGAGAAGATCCCATTGAACCACAACGGAGTATCAGGGTCAACTCAAACACCACCAAGGACGGTATGTGCGAAACACCATAAGAGCAATGCTTGTTGGATTAGTAGAGCAACACTAGACTATCTAGACATTGTTTACAAAAATAATTAACTGCCATTTTAAAGGCTTTGTTCATCTCTCTCCACTTTATCCCACTTCAAAGTCTGATATATCTTGCAAACAACTATGCATCTCACAAGCTGTCTTTTTTTTTTTTTAACCTCTTTCTTTCATGCACTTTGAGTGAGTCGCCAGGTCCCGTGCAAGAATAAAGCTGCGGCTGCTACATTGTAGCACTTCGTATACAGGGGGGTAATTCAGACTGCATAGTTGCAGCGATCGCAGTCTTAATTACTTTGTGGAGTGCGCACGTGCAGCTGCCGCACTGTGTGTGCGCACCCTGGGAGCCCAGTGAGATGCTAAAAGCATCTCTGGGCTGCGATCGCCTCTGCCTAATTTACAGGCAGAGGCGGTCAGTGGGCGGGAGGGGGCGTGCAAATGAACGCCGTTGGCAGGTCCCAGTCTGGACTACGGAAGCGTGTCAGGACCGCGGGGGGGGGGGGGGGGGGGAAGGGGCGGGCTGTGGCGAATGCGTGACGTCACACGCAGCCCGGGAAGCTGCGGGTAGCTCCCTGCCAGAGCGCAGGAGCTGCGCTGGCAGGGAGCTTCTCGCCAGGTACAAAAACATTCGCTTGAAGGTAGGGCCAGACATGCGGGGCGGACTAGCCCTGTGCTGGGCACCCCCCCGCATGTCTGAGTAACTGAACGTAGATGTACTAATTTTAGCACATCTACGATCAGATCTCAATTAGGCCCACAGATTCAGAGACTCAGTGGCATACAGATATACAAGTGTTGCGTATCAAATTAATCAGCACAGTCTCCTTGTGCATATTTCGGCAAAGACACCAGCACTAGAAGATTCTTGCGCAACTTGTCGTGCCAAGAGGGACTGTTTGGTGTGACTGCAGCAAAGCTTTATGAGAACACATCTGTATATCTCGCTGCCTGTCCTGTTTTTTTTTTTTTTTTCTCCGTGCCACTCAAACTGTAAATCTCGCAGTGCAAATGCCTGTTGTGTGATAGTTAAGACAATGTATGACTGTCTGTCCTATGATGTTGCTTTCTGTTCATCAAGTGTTCTGTTCTAACCCCCAGGCAACATAGCTCGTGTGGTTCCTCATGGTCTACTGGTTTTTTTCCCCTCCTATCCAGTTATGGATAAAAGTATAGAATTTTGGAAGGTGAGTAGATAAAAACTGTTTCTCAGTCTAGTACTCTGTTGCGCATTGATAGTCATGAGGTCCTATGCATGTTTCTCTGACGTCCTAAGTGGATGCTGGGACTCCGTAAGGACCATGGGGGGGGATAGCAGCTCCGCAGGAGACTGGGCACAACTAAGAAAGCTTTAGGACTACCTGGTGTGCACTGGCTCCTCCCACTATGACCCTCCTCCAGACCTCAGTTAGAATCTTGTGCCCGGCAAAGCTGGATGCACACTAGGGGCTCTCCTGAGCTCCTAGAGAGAAAGTATAGTTTAGGTTTTTTATTGTACAGTGAGATCTGCTGGCAACAGACTCACTACAGCGAGGGACTAAGGGGAGAAGAAGCGAACCTACCTAACTGGTGGTAGCTTGGGCTTCTTAGGCTACTGGACACCATTAGCTCCAGAGGGATCGACCACATGGAACCGGCCATTGATGTTCGGTTTCGGAGCCGCGCCGCCGGCCCCCTTACAGAGCCAGAAGCAAGAAGTGATCCGGAAAATCGGCGGCAGAAGACTCCTGTCTTCAACAAGGTAGCGCACAGCACTGCAGCTGTGCGCCATTGCTCCTCATGCACACCTCACACTCCGGTCACTGATGGGTGCTGGGGGGGGGGGGGGGGCGCGCCCTGAGCAGCAATATAAACACCTTGCCTGGCAAAATAATCACAATATATAGTCCTAGAGGCTGTATATGTGATAAATACCCCTGCCAGAATCCATAAAAAAGCGGGAGAAAAGTCAGCCGAAAAATGGGCGGGGCTATATTTCTCAGCACACTGGCGCCATTTTCTCTTCACAGTGCAGCTGGAAGACAGCTCCCCAGGCTCTCCCCTGTAGTTTTCAGGCTCAAAGGGTTAAAAAGAGAGGGGGGGGCACTAAATTTAGGCGCAATATTGTGTATACAAGCAGCTATTGGGGGAAATTCCCTCAGTTATAGTGTTAATCCCTACATTATATAGCACTCTGGTGTGTGCTGGCATACTCTCTCTCTGTCTCCCCAAAGGGCTTTGTGGGGTCCTGTCCTCAGTCAGAGCATTCCCTGTGTGTGTGCGGTGTGTCGGTACGGCTGTGTCGACATGTTTGATGAGGAGGCTTATGTGGAAGCGGAGCAGATGCCGATAAATGTGATGTCGCCCCCTGGGGGCCGACACCAGAGTGGATGGATAGGTGGAAGGTATTAACCGACAGTGTCAACTCCTTACATAAAAGGCTGGATGACGTAACAGCTGTGGGACATCCGGCTTCTCAGCCCGCGCCTGCCCAGGAGTCTCAAAGGCCATCAGGGGCTCAAAAACGCCCGCTCCCTCAGATGGCAGACACAGATGTCGACACGGAGTCTGACTCCAGTGTCGACGAGGTTGAGACATATACACAATCCACTAGGAACATCCGTTGCATGATCCCGGCAATAAAAAATGTGTTACACATTTCTGACATTAACCCAAGTACGACTAAAAAAGGGTTTTATGTTTGGGGAGAAAAAGCAGGCAGTGTTTTGTTCCCCCATCAGATGAGTGAATGAAGTGTGTGAAAAAGCGTGGGTTCCCCCGATAAGAAACTGGTAATTTCAAAAAAGTTACTGATGGCGTACCCTTTCCCGCCAGAGGATAGGTTACGCTGGGAGATATCCCCTAGGGTGGATAAGGCGCTCACACGTTTGTCAAAAAAGGTGGCACTGCCGTCTTAGGATACGGCCACTTTGAAGGTACCTGTTGATAAAAAGCAGGAGGCTATCCTGAAGTCTGTATTTACACACTCCGGTACTAGACTGAGACCTGCAATTGCCTCAGCATGGATAGTGCTGCTGCAGCGTGGTCTGTGACCCTGTCAGACAGGGATACTATTTTGCTAACATAAGAGCATATTAAAGACGTCGTCTTATATATGAGGGATGCACAGAGGGATATTTTGCCGGCTGGCATCCAGAATTAATGCAATGTCCATTCTGCCAGGAGGGTATTAGAGACCCGGCACTGGACAGGTAATGCTGACTTTAAAAGGCACATAGAGATTCTGCCTTATAAGGGTGAGGAATTGTTTGGGGATGGTCTCTGGGACCTCGTATCCACAGCAACAGCTGTGAAGAAAAATTTTTACCTCAGGTTTCCTCACAGCCTAAGAAAGCACTGTATTATCAGGTACAGTCCTTTCGGCTTCAGAAAAGCAAGCGGGTCAAAGGCGCTTCCTTTCTGCACAGAGACAAGGGAAGAGGGAAAAAGCTGCACCAGTCAGCCAGTTCCCAGGATCAAAATTCTTCCCCCGCTTCCTCTGAGTCCACCGCATGACGCGGGGGCTCCACAGGTGTAGCCAGGTGCGGTGGGGGCGCGTCTCGAGAACTTCAGCGTCCAGTGGGCTCGCTCACAGGTGGATCCCTGGGTTCTGCATGTAGTATCACAGGGATACAAGCTGGAGTTCGAGGCGACTCCCTCTCGCCGTTACCTCAAATCAGCAAACTGTACTTCCAGCAGGTGAAAATCAAGGTACCCCTCCTTCAACAAGGCCGGGGTTACTATTCCACAATGTTGTGGTACCGAAACCAGACGGTTCGGTGAAACCCATTCTAAAATTTAAATCCTTGAACACTTATATACGAAGGTTCAAGTTAAAAATGAAATCGCTCAGGGCGGTTATTGCGAGCCTGGACGAGGGAGATTTCATGGTATTTCTGGACATCAAGGATGCTTACCTGCATGTCCCCATTTACCATCCTCACCAGGAGTACCTCAGTTTTGTGGTACAGGTTTGTCATTACCAATTCCAGACGTTGCCGTTCGGTCTGTCCACGGCACCGAGAGTATTTACCAAGGTAATGGCCGAAATGATGATACTCCTTCGAAAAAAGGGAGTTTTTCATTATCCCGTACTTGGACGATCTCCTGATTAAAGGCGAGGTCCAAGGAGCAGTTATTGGTCGGGGTAGCACTATCTCGGGAAGTGCTACAACAGCACAGCTGGTTCCTACGACACGTCTACTGTTCCTGGGGATGGTTCTGGACACAGACCAGAAAAAAGTGTTTCTCCCGGAGGAGAAAGCCGAGGAGCTGTCATCTCTAGTCAGAGGCCTCCTGAAACCAAAACAGGTGTCGGTGCATCACTGCACGCGAGTCCTGGGAAAAATGGTAGCTTCCTACGAAGTAATGCCATTCGGCAGGTTTCATGCAAGAGCTTTTCAGTGGGACCTGTTGGACAAGTGGTCCGGATCGCATCTTCAGATGCATCGGCTGATAACCCTGTCTCCAAGGACCAGGGTATCTCTGCCGTGGTGACTGCAGGGTGCTCATCTTCGAGAGGGCCGCAGATTCGGCATACAGGACTGGGTTCTGGTGACCACAGATGCCAGCCTTCGAGGCTGGGGGGCAGTCACACAGGGAAAAAACTTCCAGGGACTATGGTCAAATCAGGAGATTTCCCTACACATAAACTTTCTGGAACTGAGGGCCATTTACAATGCCCTAAGTCAAGCAAGACCCCTGCTTCATAACCAGCCGGTACTGATTCAGTCAGACAACATCACGGCGGTCGCCCATGTAAACCAACAGGGCGGCACAAGAAGCAGGATGGCGATGGCAGAAGCCACAAGGATTCTCCGATGGGCGGAAAATCACGTGCTAGCACTGTCAGCAGTGTTCATTCCGGGAGTGGACAACTGGGAAGCCGACTTCCTCAGCAGGCACGACCTCCACCCGGGAGAGTGGGGACTTCATCCAGAAGTCTTCACACTGATTGTAAATCGTTGGGAACGGCCACAGGTGGACATGATGGCGTCCCGCCTAAACAAAAAACTGGAGAGGTATTGCGCCAGGTCAAGGGACCCTCAGGCGATAGCGGTGGACGCTCTAGTGACACCGTGGGTGTACCAGTCAGTTTATGTGTTCCCTTCTCTGCCTCTCATACCAAAGGTACTGAGAATAATAAGAAAACGAGGAGTAAGGACAATACTCGTGGTTCCGGATTGGCCAAGAAGAGCTTGGTACCCGGAACTTCAAGAGATGATCTCAGAGGACCCATGGCCTCTGCCGCTCAGACAGGACCTGCTGCAGCAGGGGCCCTGTCTGTTCTAAGACTTACCGCGGCTGCGTTTGACGGCATGGCGGTTGAACGCCGGATCCTGAAGGAAAAGGGCATTCCGGAGGATGTCATTCCTACGCTGATTAAAGCCAGGAAAGATGTAACGGTAAAACATTATCACCGCATATGGCGGAAATATGTTGCTTGGTGTGAGGCCAATAAGGCCCCAACAGAGGAATTTCAGCTGGGTCGATTTCTGCACTTCCTACAGGCAGGAGTGACTATGGGCCTAAAATTAGGCTCCATTAAGGTACAGATATCGGCTCTGTCGATTTTTTTTCCAAAAAGAACTAGCTTCACTACCTGAAGTTCAGACATTTGTAAAAGGAGTGCTGCATATTCAGCCCCCCTTTGTGCCTCCAGTGGCACCCCGGGATCTCAACGTGGTGTTGAATTTCCTAAAATCACATTGGTTTGAGCCACTAAAGACCGTGGATCTAAAATATCTCACGTGGAAAGTGGTCATGTTATTGGCCTTGGCTTCGGCCAGGTGTGTATCAGAATTGGCGGCTTTGTCATTTAAAAGTCCTTATCTGATTTTCCATATGGATAGGGCAGAATTGAGGACTCGTCCCCAGTTTCTCCCTAAGGTGGTATCTGCTTTTCACTTGAACCAACCTATTGTAGTGCCTGCGGCTACTAGCGACTTGGAGGATTCCAAGTTACTGGACGTAGTCAGGGCCTTGAAAATTTATGTTTCCAGGACGGCTGGAGTCAGGAAAACTGACTCTCTATTTATCCTGTATGTACCCAACAAACTGGGTGCTCCTGCTTCTAAGCAGACTATTGCTCGCTGGATTTGTAGCACAATTCAGCTGGCGCATTCTGCAGCTGGACTGCCGTATCCTAAATCAGTAAAAGCCCATTCTACAAGGAAGGTGGGCTCATCTTGGGCGGCTACCCGAGGGGTCTCGGCTTTACAACTTTGCCGAGCTGCTACTTGGTCAGGGGCAAACACGTTTGCAAAATTCTACAAATTTGATACCCTGGCTGAGGAGGACCTTGAGTTCTCTCATTCGGTGCTGCAGAGTCATCCGCGCACTCCCGCCCGTTTGGGAGCTTTGGTATAATCCCCATGGTCCTTACGGAGTTCCCAGCATCCACTAGGACGTCAGAGAAAATAAGAATTTACTCACCGGTAATTCTATTTCTCGTAGTCCGTAGTGGATGCTGGGCGCCCGTCCCAAGTGCGGATTGTCTGCAATACTTGTACATAGTTGTTGTTCACAAAAGGGTTATTGTTATGAGCCATCTGTTGAGAGGCTCAGTTAAATTTCATACTGTTAACTGGTTATGGTATCACGAGTTATACGGTGTGATTGGTGTGGCTGGTATGAGTCTTACCTGGGACTCAAAATCCTTCCTTATTGTGTCAGCTCTTCTGGGCACAGTATCCTAACTGAGGCTTGGAGGAGGGTCATAGTGGGAGGAGCCAGTTCACACCAGGTAGTCTAAAAGCTTTCTTTTAGTTGTGCCCAGACTCCTGCGGAGCCGCTATTCCCCATGGTCCTTACGGAGTTCCCAGCATCCACTACGGACTACGAGAAATAGAATTACCGGTGAGTAAATTCTTATTATTTTATCCTGCAGGAAAATGGCTTCTCCTCACGCATAGAGGATGTAAAGCCAATGTTTGTGGAGCCCAGAGGTAAAGGATCATTTAATGAGGTGAGCGAGGCGAGGTTTTACTGCTACGGCCCTGCATGTTTTACTAGACCCAATGGATAGCTACTACACCTTAATGTTCAAATGAGTTTGAGTGATTACTGTATTCTGAGTCTATGTTGATAAGTGTTTTCTGTATTTCTTTTGCATTGATAGTAAAGGATTTCCTATACTACATATTCTATGTTCTGCTGCAGGTGATGGATGCTTATTATGAGAAAATACAGGACCCTAAAGGCAGCGGTGCCAGTTTCCTGGCAGTGTGTAGGGGGAAGGTGCGTGTTTACCCACTATTGTTTCCCTGTCTGTAAATATAGAGTTCTTTTGTTTAGTGACAATTTGTTCTTATCCAGGCTAGTGAGGGGTTGGATTTTGCAGATTGCAATGGCCGTGGTGTTATAATCACTGGCCTCCCATTCCCCCCACGAATGGACCCTCGGATAGTACTTAAGATGCAATTCCTGGATGAGATGAGAAAAACACAGGGATCCACTGGAATGGTACAGTGTTTTTTTTATTTGATTGTTGGGTGCTTTGTAGTGATGTAGTCTTTTACTGATTTTACATTTATGATAAGAACCCTGTATTTTGTCTCCTCAGTACTTGTCTGGACAGGAGTGGTATCGCCAACAAGCATCCCGTGCAGTGAATCAGGCAATTGGTAGAGTCATCCGGCATCGGCACGACTATGGAGCGATATTTTTGTGTGACCACAGGTAACAAAAAAGGAAGGTTTGTGTTTGACTGTATTTTTAACTTGGTTTTATGATTTTGTTTTCATTGATGTGGTTTAGGTTCCATTAGCATGTAGTCTACAGGGGTGTGGTTCATCAAATCGACAGTGTCTAGGTCGACAATGTTTAGGTCGACCACTATAGGTCGACATGGATGGAAGGTCTAAAGGTCGACATGAGGATTTTTTTTTTATTATTTTTTTGTCGTTTTCTTCGTAGAGTGACCGGGATCCCAAATTAGTGCACCGCGTCCCCTCGCATGGCTCGCCATGCTTCGGGCATGGTGCCTTCGCTCCGCTACCGCTTCGCTCGGCACACTTTACCGTTCCAATCGTAGTCCACGTGGATCGTTAAGTATGAAAAAATGCAAAAAAAGAATTTTTTTTTGAAAAACTCATGTCGACCTTTAGACCTGTCGACCTAGCACATGTCGACCTAGAAACCCTGTCGACCTTCCATCCATGTCGACCTAGTGACTGTCGACCTATAGTGGTCGACCTAAACATTGTCGACCTAGACACTGTTGATCTTCAGACCGGATCCCGTCTACAGTTGCAGTATGAAATCCCGACTGTCGGGATCCAGGCAGTCGAAATACAGACGCCGGAATCCGACAGTCGGAAAATTAACTGCATCCCTAGACTACTACTGACGAGTTATGTACCATTGGTGGTGTATTTGTGAAGTGTTTTAAATCAGGGACATAATAGGCAACTGTCTTTTGAACCCTGTGTATTTTACAGAATAAAAACTCGAATTTTCTTCAAATTTACTTTAAAAACCCCAAATTAAACCCAAGTAGATTATGGAGTTTTGTTTTGGTTTTTTAAATAGCAAGGTTTTGTCTGACTCTTTACATGTTACAGACAGAAAAGAGTACTTGCGATTTTCTTTCCTTTTTATAAAAGTCAATAGACAGGACTTTATTACACAAATACAGTTCCCGCGTACGAAAGGTTTAAAAAAGCAAATAGTTCATAGATTAAGCATAATAAATGACTATCATGAGATACAGATGTAGTCATTGCCAAAGTGTCTCTTCATGTTATGTGATTTTGTTTATCTTGTTTTATTGCTTCGTAATATTTCTTTTAAACCACTTGACTGACATGGTTGCATCAGATGCGACCATGCCTACAAGTGCTTTATCTGACCTGGTCGCACAGGATGCGACCAGTCAGATAGACAGTGTTTGCAGCGGCAGGGAAGGGAAACTTCCTCCACTGCTGCTGTCAGTGGGACCCGGAGGTCCCTCTGCCTCCTTGCACTCTCCCCTACTGATTGCCGTGCTGCCGATCACTGCTGATCAGTCAGCAAGGCAGGACCCCCCTCTCCGGCGGCTTCAGGCAATAGCAGCCCCTGGGCAGTGTAAATAAACTCTCCCAAGCCCCCCCTCTGTACCTGAAGGCTGTCCCGGCTTTCAAAATGAAAGCTGCGATGGTTGTGATGTTTTTGATGTTCCAATGGTCGTGATGTTCCCGATCAATGATTCGATGTTTAAAATGTTTTTAAAAAATTATTATTTTTAAAAATATTTTTAACTAAAATCATTTTGGATAGGGTTAATTTCATGTTCTTCACCTGATTCACTCCTAAAAAAAAAAACCTGTCCATTTCGGATCGATTTTTCTCTATCGTCCTAGTGGATGCTGGGGTTCCTGAAAGGACCATGGGGAATAGCGGCTCCGCAGGAGACAGGGCACAAAAAGTAAAGCTTTAGGATCAGGTGGTGTGCACTGGCTCCTCCCCCTATGACCCTCCTCCAAGCCAGTTAGATTTTTGTGCCCGGCCGAGAAGGGTGCAATCTAGGTGGCTCTCCTAAAGAGCTGCTTAGGAAAGTTTAGCTTAGGTTTTTTATTTTACAGTGAGTCCTGCTGGCAACAGGATCACTGCAACGAGGGACTTAGGGGAGAAGAAGTGAACTCACCTGCGTGCAGGATGGATTGGCTTCTTGGCTACTGGACACCAGCTCCAGAGGGACGATCACAGGTACAGCCTGGATGGTCACCGGAGCCTTGCCGCCGGCCCCCTTGCAGATGCTGAAGTAAGAAGAGGTCCAGAATCGGCGGCAGAAGACTCCTCAGTCTTCTAAAGGTAGCGCACAGCACTGCAGCTGTGCGCCATTTTCCTCTCAGCACACTTCACACGGCAGTCACTGAGGGTGCAGGGCGCTGGGAGGGGGGCGCCCTGGGAGGCAAATGAATACCTATTTTGGCTAAAAATACCTCACATATAGCCTCCGGAGGCTATATGGAGATATTTAACCCCTGCCAGAATCCGTTAAGAGCGGGAGACGAGGCCGCCGAAAAAGGGGCGGGGCCTATCTCCTCAGCACACAGCGCCATTTTCCCTCACAGAAAGGCTGGAGGGAAGGCTCCCAGGCTCTCCCCTGCACTGCACTACAGAAACAGGGTTAAAACAGAGAGGGGGGGCACTAATTTGGCGATATGCTTATATATATATTAAGATGCTATAAGGGAAAACACTTATATAAGGTTGTCCCTATATAATTATAGCGTTTTTGGTGTGTGCTGGCAAACTCTCCCTCTGTCTCTCCAAAGGGCTAGTGGGTCCTGTCCTCTATCAGAGCATTCCCTGTGTGTGTGCTGTGTGTCGGTACGTGTGTGTCGACAGGTAGGAGGACGATGTTGGTGAGGAGGCGGAGCAATTGCCTGTAATGGTGATGTCACTCTCTAGGGAGTCGACACCGGAATGGATGGCTTATTTAGGAAATTACGTGATAATGTCAACACGCTGCAAGGTCGGTTGACGACATGAGACGGCCGACAAACAATTAGTACGGTCCAGACGTCTCAAAAACACCGTCAAGGGTTTTAAAACGCCCGTTTACTTTAGTCGGTCGACACAGACACAGACAGGGACACTGAATCCAGTGTCGACGGTGAATAAACAAACGTATTCCTTATTAGGGCCACACGTTAAAGGCAATGAAGGAGGTGTTACATATTTCTGATACTACAAGTACCACAAAAGAGGGTATTATGTGGGATGTGAAAAAACTACCATAGTTTTTCCTGAATCAGATAAATTAAATAAAGTGTGTGATGATGCGTGGGTTCCCCCCGATAGAAAATTATGGGCGGTATACCCTTTCCCGCCAGAAGTTAGGGCGCGTTGGGAAACACCCCTTAAGGTGGATAAGGCGCTCACACGCTTATCAAAACAAGTGGCGGTACCGTCTATAGATAGGGCCGTCCTCAAGGACCAGCTGACAAGGCTGGAAAATATAATAAAAAGTATATACACACATACTGGTGTTATACTGCGGCCAGCGATCGCCTCAGCCTGGATGTGCAGAGCTAGGGTGGCTTGGTCGGATTCCCTGACTAAAAATATTGATACCCTTGACAGGGACAGTATTTTATTGACTATAGAGCATTTCTATATATGCGAGATGCACAGAGGGATATTTGCACTCTGGCATCATGAATAAACGCGATGTCCATAACTGCCAGAAGATGTTATGGACACGACAGTGGTCAGGTGATGCAGATTCCAAACGGCACAGTATGGCCGTATAAAGGAAGAGGACTTGTTTGGGGTCGGTCCATCGGACCTGGTGGTCACGGCAACTGCTGGAAAATCCACCGTTTTTTACCCTAAGTCACATCTCTGCAGAAAAAGACACCGTCTTTTCAGCCTCAGTCCTCTCGTCCCTATAAGATCATATCTGCCCAGGGATAGAGGAAAGGGAAGAAGACTGCAGCAGGCAGCCCATTCCCAGGAACAGAAGCGTTCCACCGCGTCTGACAAGTTCTCAGCATGGCGCTGAGACCGTACAGGACCCCTGGATCCTACAAGTAGTATCCCGGGGGTACAGATGGGAATGTCGAGACGTTTCCCCTTCGCAGGCTCCTGAAGTCTGCTTTACCAAGTCTCCCTCCGACAAGGAGGTAGTATGGGAAAAAAATTCACAAGCTGTATTCCCAGCAGGTGATAATTAAATTACCCCTCCTACTACAGAAAAGGGGTATTATTCCACACTATATTGTGGTACTGAAGCCAGAAGGCTAGGTGAGACTTATTCTAAAAAATTTTTTTTGAACACTTACAAAGGTTCAAATTAAGATGAAGTCACTCAGAGCAGTGATAACGAACCAGGAAGAAGGGGACTATATAGTGTCCCGGGACATCAGGGATGCTTACCTCTATGTCCCAAATTTGCCCTTCTCACTAAGGGTACCTCAGGTTCGTGGTGCAGAACTGTCACTATCAGTTTTCAGACGTTGCCGTTTGGATTGTCCACGGCACCCCGGGGTCTTTACCAAGGTAATGGCCGAATTGATGATTCTTCTTCGAAGAAAAGGCGTCTTAATTATCCCTTACTTGGACGATCTCCTGATAGGGGCATAGTCCAGGGAACAGTTGTAGGTCGGAGTAGCACTATCTCGGATACTGCTACAATCAGCACGGGTGGATTCTAAATATTCCAAAATCGCAGCTGATCCCGACGACACGTCTGCTGTGCCTAGGGATGATTCTGGACACAGTCCAGAAAAAGGTGTTTCTCCCGGAAGAGAAAGCCAGGGAGTTATCCGAGCAAGTCAGGAACCTCCTAAAAACAGTGCATCATTGCACAAGGGTCCTGGTAAAAATGGTGGCTTCCTACGAAGCAATTCCATTCGGCAGATTTCACGTAAGAACTTTTCAGTGGGATCTGCTGGACAAATGGTCCGGATCGCATCTTCAGATGCATCAGAGGATAACCCAATATCCAAGGACAAGGGTGTCTCTCCTGTGGTGGTTATAGAGTGCTCATCTTCTAGAGGGCCGCAGATTCGGCATTCAGGATTGGATGCTGGTAACCACGGAGCCCAGTCTGAGAGGCTGGGGAGCAGTCACACAAGGGAAAAATTTCCAGGGAGTGTGATCAAGTATGGAGACTTTTCTCCACATAAATATACTGGAGCTAAGGGTAAATTTATAATGCTCTAAGCTTAGCAAGACCTCTGCTTCAAGGTCAGCCGGTATTGATCCAGTGGGAAAAACATCACGGCAGTCGCCCACGTAAACAGACAGGGCGACACAAGAAGCAGGAGGGCAATGGCAGAAACTGCAAGGACTTTTCGCTGGGCGGAAAATCATGTGATAACACTGTCAGCAGTTTTTCATCCCGGGAATGGAAACTGGGAAGCAGACTTCCTCAGCACGACCTCCACCCGGGAGAGTGGAAACTTCATTGAGAAGTTTTTTCCACATGATTGTAAACCGTTGGGAAATACCAAAGGTGGACATGATGGCGTCCCGTCTGAACAAAAAACGGGACAGGTATTGCGCCAGGTCAAGAGACCCTCAGGCAATAGATGTGGACGTTCTGGTAACACCGTGGGTGTACCAGTCGGTGTATGTGTTCCCTCCTCTGCTTCTCATACCTAAGGTGCTGAGAATTATAAGACGTAGAGGAGTAAGAACTATACTCATGGCTCCGGATTGGCCAAGAAGGACTTGGTACCCGGAACTTCAAGAGATGCTTACAGAGGTCTTATGGCCTCTGCCGCTAAGAAGGGACTTGCTTCAGCAAGTACCATGTCTGTTCCAAGACTTACCGCAGCTGCGTTGTCGGCATGGCGATGGAAAGCCGGATCCTAAGGAAAAAAAAGGCATTCCGGAAGAGGTCATTCCTACCCTGGTCAAAGCCAGAAAGGAGGTGACCGCACAACATTATCACCACGTGTGGCGAAAATATGTTGCGTGGTGTGAGGCCAGGAAGGCCCCACAAAGAAATTTCAACTCGGTCGTTTCCTGCATTTCCTGCAAACAGGAGTGTCTATGGGCCTCAAATTGGGGTCCATTAAGGTTCAAATTCGGCCCTGTAAATTTTCTTCCAGAAAGAATTGGCTTCAGTTCCTGAAGTCCAGAAGTTTGTCAAGGGAGTATTGCATATACAAACCCCTTTTTTGTGCCTCCAGTGGCACTGTGGGATCTCAACGTAGTTCTGGGATTCCTCAAATCACATTGGTTTAAAACCAGTCAAATATGTGGATTTGAAGCATCTCACATAAAAAGTGACCATGCTCTTGGCCCTGGCCTGGACCAGGCGAGTGTCAAATTGGTGGTTTTTTTCTCAAAAAAGCCCATATCTGTTTGTCCATTCGGACAGGGCAGAGCTGCGGACTCGTCCCCAGTTCTCTCCCTAAGGTGGTGTCAGTGTTTCACCTGAACCAGCTTATTGTGGTGCCTTGCACCTACTAGGGACTTGGAGGACTCCAAGTTGCTAGAAGTAGTCAGGGCCCTGAAAATATGTTCCAGGACAGCTGGAGTCAGAAAATCTGACTCGCTGTTTATACTGTATGCACCCAACAAGTTGGGTGCGCCTGCTTCTAAGCAGTCGATTGCTCGTTGGATTTGTAACACAATTCAACTTGCACATTCTGAGGCAGGCCTGCCACAGTCTAAATCGGTTAAGGCCCATTCCACAAGGAAGGTGGGCTCATCTTGGGCGGCTGCCCGAGAGGTCTCGGCATTACAACTCTGCCGAGCAGCTACGTGGTCAGGGGAGAACACGTTTGTAAAATTCTACAAATTTGATATCCTGGCAAAAAGAGGACCTGGAGTTCTCTCATTCGGTGCTGCAGAGTCATCCGCACTCTCCCGCCCGTTTGGGAGCTTTGGTATAATCCCCATGGTCCTTTCAGGAACCCCAGCATCCACTAGGACGATAGAGAAAATAAGAATTTACTTACCGATAATTCTATTTCTCGGAGTCCGTAGTGGATGCTGGGCGCCCATCCCAAGTGCGGATTATCTGCAATACTTGTACATAGTTACAAAAATCGGGTTATTATTGTTGTGAGCCATCTTTTCAGAGGCTCCGCTGTTATCATACTGTTAACTGGGTTTAGATCACAAGTTGTACGGTGTGATTGGTGTGGCTGGTATGAGTCTTACCCGGGATTCAAAATTCCTCCCTTATTGTGTACGCTCGTCCGGGCACAGTACCTAACTGGCTTGGAGGAGGGTCATAGGGGGAGGAGCCAGTGCACACCACCTGATCCTAAAGCTTTACTTTTTGTGCCCTGTCTCCTGCGGAGCCGCTATTCCCCATGGTCCTTTCAGGAACCCCAGCATCCACTACGGACTCCGAGAAACAGAATTATTGGTAAGTAAATTCTTATTTTTTTTTGGGGGGGGGGGGGGGGGGAATTGTCCGTTAAGTGGTTAAGGAACATGTAATGTTGAAATTTCCTGTAATACCTTTTTCAGATGACACACACAAATGGCTGATAAATAAAAAATATAGCATGTGAATATTGGACTTGGTGAATAAAAGCACTGTGTTCATATCCTGACGCAAGTTAATGAGTCGGCAGCAGAGAACTGCAAGTAATAATTAAAAAGATTAAAGAAAACAGGCAGTATGACCTTTCATCCAGTTATACGCCAGGCCCTATGCTGAAAGGCCTCAGCTGATGTCCTTTATTGCAGGGAACTTGCCCCTGCTGTAATGAAAACAGCCTTGGTTGGTCGGTGCAGGGTTGGCAACTGTATGGGGAATGGACAGTGTTCCTCCAAAAGCCTCCCACCTCCATGCTGAGAAGCAGTGACACTCTTCCTGTTCCCCTGGACTGTTGGGACATTTTATTTTTAATGGTGGAGGTCAAGTATTTTAGATTTATTGTTTTCTCTGACGTCCTAGTGGATGCTGGGAACTCCGTAAGGACCATGGGGAATAGCGGCTCCGCAGGAGACTGGGCACAAAAAGAAAGCTTTAGGACTACCTGGTGTGCACTGGCTCCTCCCCCTATGACCCTCCTCCAAGCCTTAGTTAGATTTTTGTGCCCGACCGAGCAGGGTGCAATCTAGGGGGCTCTCCTGAGCTTCTTAGATAAAAGTTAGTTTTAGGTTTTTTATTTTCAGTGAGACCTGCTGGCAACAGGCTCACTGCATCGAGGGACTAAGGGGAGAAGAAGCGAACCTGCCTGCTTGCAGCCAGCTTGGGCTTCTTAGGCTACTGGACACCATTAGCTCCAGAGGGATCGAACACAGGCCCAGCCTCGGAGTCCGGTCCCAGAGCCGCGCCGCCGGCCCCCTTACAGAGCCAGAAGCAAGAAGAGGTCCGGAAAATCGGCGGCAGAAGACATCAGTCTTCATCAAGGTAGCGCACAGCACTGCAGCTGTGCGCCATTGCTCCTCATGCACACCTCACACTGCGGTCACTGATGGGTGCAGGGCGCTGGGGGGGGGCGCCCTGAGCAGCAATATTAACACCTTGGCTGGCAAAAATACATCACATATAACCCCCAGGGCTATATGGATGTACATTAACCCCTGCCAGAATCCATAAAAATGCGGGAGAAAAGTCCGCGAAAAAGGGGCGGAGCTATCTCCTTCAGCACACTGGCGCCATTTTTCCCTCACAGCTCCGTTGGAGGGAAGCTCCCTGGCTCTCCCCTGCAGTTAATACACTACAGAAAGGGTTAAAAAGAGAGGGGGGGCACAATTTAAGCGCAGTATACATATATATATGCAGCTATAAGGGAAAACACTTTTTATAGGTGCTATCCCTGTGATATATAGCGCCCTGGTGTGTGCTGGCATACTCTCCCTCTGTCTCCCCAAAGGGCTTTGTGGGGTCCTGTCCTCTATCAGAGCATTCCCTGTGTGTGTGCTGTGTGTCGGTACGGCTGTGTCGACAGGTATGTGGAGGATAATGAGGTGGAGGCGGAGCGAATGCCTGTAAATATGTTGTCACCCCCTGCGGGGTCGACACCGGTGTGGTTGAACTTATGGAAGGATTACGTGAAAGTGTCAACTCCTTACATAAAAGGTCGACGACACAGAACAGCCGGCTACTCAGCTTGTGCCTGTTCCAGCGTCTCAAATGTCATGGGGGGCTCTAAAATCGCCCGCTACCTCAGATAACAGACACAGATGTCGACACGGATACTGACTCCAGTGTCGACGTCGATGAGACTGGTGTACCCTCCAAATAGGTCCACCCGTTACAGGATTGAGGCAATGAAAAATGTATTACACATTTATGATTATACCCCAGGTACCACATAAAAGGGTATTGTGTTTGGTGAGAGAAAACTATTAGTAGTTTTTCCTGCATCTGAGAAATTAAATGAGGTGTGTGAGGAAGAGTGGTCTTCCCCCGGTAAGAAATTGATAATTTCTAAAACGGTTATTGGCAGCGTACCCTTTCCCGCCAGAGGATAGGTCACGCGGGGAAACACCCCATAGGGTAGATACAGCGCTTACACGCTTATCAGAAAAGGTGGCACTACCGTCTCCGGATACGGCCGCCCTGAAGGGACCTGCTGATAGAAAGCAGGAGGTTACCCTATAAGATATAGTCACACACTAGGGCATTATATTGCGACCAGCCGTTGCTTCGGCATGGATGTGCAGTGCTCCCGCTGCGTGGTCAGATTTCCTGTCGGAAAATAACTATGGATAGGGACAATATTTTGCTGAAAATAGAGCATATAAAAGACGTGGTCTTATACATGCGTGATGCACAGAGGGATATTTGCCGGCTGGCATCAAAAATAAGCGCTAGGTCCATTGCCGCCAGACGGGGGTTATGGACTTGGCAATGGTCAGGCGATGCCGACTCGAATCGGCACATGGAAGTTGCCCTATAAGGGGGTAAAACTGTTTGGGGATGGTTTTTCAGACCTCGTTTCCACAGCTACTGTTGGGAAATCGATTTTTTTTGCCACAGGCTACCCCACAACAAAAGAAAGCACCGTATCATCAAGTACAGTCCTTTCGGCCCCAGAAAAGCAAGAGGGCTAGAGGCTCATCCTTTCTGCCGAGAGGCAAAGGTAGAGGAAAAAGCTGCAACACACAGCTAGTTCCCAAGAGCAGAAGTCCTCCCTGCGTCCGGTAGGTCCACAGCATGGTGCGGGGGCTGCTCAGGCGGACCCGGGTACGGTGGGGGCCCGTCTCAGAAATTTCAGCGGACAGTGGGCTCTCTCACATGGATCCCTGGGTCCTTCAAGTAGTATCTCAGGGGTACAGGCTGGAGTTCGAGACGTTCTTCCCCCCGCCGTTTCCTAAAATCTGCCTTACCGGCACCTCCCTCTGCCAGGGAGACGGTGTTGGTGGATATTCAACACTATAATCACAACAAGTGATTGTCAAGGTGCCCCTCCTTCAGCAAGGAAGGGGTTACTATTCCACAGTGGTTGTGGTACCGAAACGTTTCGGTGAGACCCATCTTGAAATTAAAATACTTGAACTTTTATATCAGAAGATTCAAGTTCAAGATGGAATCGCTCAGGGCGGATATTACGAGCCTGGACGAGGGGGATTACAGGGTCTCCCTGGACATCAAGGATGCGTACCTGCATGTCCCCATTAACCCTCCTCACCAGGAGTACCTCAGATATGTGGTACAGGACTGTCACTATCAGTTCCAGACGCGGCCGGTGGAGTTGTCCACGGCACCGAAGGTCTTTACCTAGGTAATGGCAGAAGTGATGATACTCCTTCGCAAGAAGGAAGTTTTTATTATCCCGTACTTGGACGATCTCCTGATAAAGGCGAGGTCCAAAGAACAGTTGGTAGTGGGGGTAGCACTCTCTCGGGAAGTGCTACAACAGCACGACTGGATTCTCAATATTCCAAAGTCACAGCTGGTCCCGACGACACGTCTTCTGTTCCTGGGAATGTTTCTGAACGCAGACCAGAAAAGAGTGTTTCTTCCAGTGGAAAAAGCCGAGGAGTTGTCATCTCTAGTCAGAGACATCCTAAAACCAGGACAGGTGTCGGTACATCAATGCACACGAGTCCTGGGAAAAATGGTAGCTTCGTACGAAGCATAATTCCATTCGGAAGACTCCACGCAAGGACGTTCCAGTGGGACCTGTGGGACTAATGGTCCGGGTCCCATCTACAGATACAACAGCGGATAACCCTGTCAGCAAGAAACAGGGTGTCGCTGCTGTGGTGGCTGCAGAGGGATCATCTACTAGAGGGCCGCAGATTCGGAATACAGGACTGGGTCCTGGTGACCACGGATGCCAGCCTTCGGGGCTGGGGTGCAGCCACACAGGGAAGAAATTTCCAAGGAGATTTCGCTTCACATAAATATTCTGCAGCGAAGGGCCATTTACAATGCCCTAAGCCAAGCAAGGCCCCTGCTTCAGAACCAGCCGGTACTGATCCAATCAGACGACATCACGGCGGTCGCCCATGTAAACAGACAGGGCAGCACAAGAAGTAGGATGGCGATGGCAGAAGCCACAAGGATTCTCCGATGGGCGACCTACACCCAGGAGAATGGGGACTTCATTCAGAAGTTTTCCAAATGCGGGTAAACCGTTGGGAATGACCACGGGTGGACATGATGGCGTCCCGCCTCAACAAGAAGTTGAAAAGATATTGCGCCAGGTCAAGGGACCCTCAGGCGATCGCTGGGGACGCTCTAGTGACACCGTGGGTGTACCAGTCGGTTTATGTGTCTCCTCCTCTACCTCTCATACCCAAGGTACTGAGAATAATAAGAAGGTGAGGAGTGAAAACCATACTCGGGGTTCCGGATTGGCCATGAAGAGCTTGGTACCCGGAACTTCAAGAGATGCTGGCAGAGGACCCTAGGCCTCTGCCGCTTAGACAAGACCTGCTGCAGCAGGGACCCTGTCTGTTCCAAGACTTACCGCGGCTGCGTTTGACGGCATGGCGGTAGAACACCGGATCCTAAAGGAAAAGGGTATTCCGAAGGAAGTCATCCCTACCCTGATCATAGCCAGGAAGGATGTCACCGCAAGACATTATCGCCGCGTTTGGCGAAAATTTATTGCTTGGTGGGAGGCCATGAAGGCCCCGACGGAGGAATTTCAACTATGTCGATTCCTGCACTTCCTGCAAGCAGGGGTGACGTTTGGGCCTCAAATTGGGGTCCATCAAGGTCCAGATTTCGGCTCTGTCGATTTTCTTCCAGAAAGAACTGGCTTCACTGCCTGAAGTTCAGACTTTGGTGAAAGGAGTACTACATATTCAGCCTCCTTTTGTGCCTCCTGTGGCACTTTTTGGGATCTCAACGTGGTGTTGGATTTCCTAAAGTCGCATTGGTTGAGCCACTTAAAACCATGGAGCTAAAGTATCTCGCGTGGAAAGTGGTCATGCTGTTGGCCTTGGCCAGGCGTGTGTCAGAATTGGCGGCTTTGTCATGTAAAAGCCCTTATCTGATTTTCTATATGGATAGGGCAGAGTTGAGGACTCGTCCTCAGTTTCTCCCAAAGGTGGTCTCAGGTTTTCACTTGAACCAACCTATTGTGGTGCCTGCGGCTACTAGGGACTTGGAGGATTCCAAGTTGCTGGACGTAGTCAGGGCCCTGAAAATTTTATTTTTCCAGGACGGCTGGAGTCAGGAAAACTGACTCGCTGTTTATCCTGCTGGCACCCAACAAGCTGGGTGCTCCTGCTTCTAAGCAGTCTATTGCGCGCTGGATTTGTAGCACTATTCAGCTGGCGCATTCTGCGGTAGGATGACCGCAGCCTAAATCAATAAAAGCCCATTCCACAAGGAAGGTGGGCTCATCTTGGGCGGCTGCCCGAGGGGTCTCGGCTTTACATCTTTGCCGAGCAGCTACTTGGTCAGGGGCAAACACGTTTGCAAAATTCTATGAATTTGATACCCTGGCTGAGGAGGACCTCATTCGGTGCTGCAGAGTCATCCGCACTCTCCCGCCCGTTTGGGAGCTTTGGTATAATCCCCATGGTCCTTACGGAGTTCCCAGCATCCACTAGGACGTCAGAGAAAATAAGAATTTACTTACCGATAATTCTATTTCTCGTAGTCCGTAGTGGATGCTGGGCGCCCATCCCAAGTGCGGATTGTCTGCAATACTTGTACATAGTTATTGTTAACTAATCGGGTTCTTGTTGTGAGCCATCTATTCAGAGGCTCCTCTGTTATCATGCTGTTAACTGGGTTTCATATCACAAGTTGTACGGTGTGATTGGTGTGGCTGGTATGAGTCTTACCCGGGATTCAAATTCCTTCCTTATTGTGTACGCTCGTCCGGGCACAGTATCCTAACTGAGGCTTGGAGGAGGGTCATAGGGGGAGGAGCCAGTGCACACCAGGTAGACCTAAAGCTTTCTTTTTGTGCCCAGTCTCCTGCGGAGCCGCTATTCCCCATGGTCCTTACGGAGTTCCCAGCATCCACTACGGACTACGAGAAATAGAATTATCGGTAAGTAAATTCTTATTTTCTGTTAAACATTATATTAACATTGTATGTGTAATAGGCACATCTTAGGCTGTGTGCACACTTGACCGACTCATTAGCCAACTGATGGGTCCAGCAACCATGCAACTTACTTTTGTAAGCATACACAATTGCCAATCTGCCATACATCAGAATTTAGCGGGCATTTATAGATTTAGATTTTTCTTCATCTGTTGTGTTGCAGGGCCAACGTGATATTGTGTGAACGATGCTGTTCAGACATGTCAGCTGTACTCAACGAACCAATGCACTTACCAATATATCAATCTCCAGATGTTTGAACCATCTATTGCAGGCATGTCCAAACTGTGGCCCTCCAGCTGTTGTGAAACTACATATCCCAGCATGCCCCGACACAGGTTTGTTGTCAGAGAATGCTAAAGCTGTGTCAGGGCATGCTGGGATGTGTAGTTTCTCAACAGCTGGAGGGCCGCAGTTTGGACATGCCTGATCTATTGCATAATATGTACCCAGCCTTACGGACCATCTCCTAACTGGAGCCACTGCAGGGGTGGTAAAATAGTAAAGCTACAAATGTATAAATACATGTTTTGTATTATTATTTGGTATGAATAGTATAAAATAGTGTAAAAGACAAGGTTCTGGTCAAGAGTGAGTCTGAATTGGATAATATACTTCTTCCAAGGAACTGAAATATTCTGAATTGACTGTTTTAACAATGTGAAAGTGTATTTTCTGGAGGACCACAAACTGTTCTGTGCTATTTAGGGTAATTTCCTTTCGAGAAAAGCAGATGTACAATTCACTTAGGATGTCTGAGGATTTCTTAGGAAATACACTACCTTGAATATAGACGGGCAGAAACTTGTGGTAAAGGGTTATACATATCTTTGACAATGTTATTCATGTTCTGTAGAAGTCTTCTTGTTTATCTATAATATGTGTTCTTCCTGTTCCTGTGAAATTGGCTACGTGTTGAATTAACTTCCGGAAGCATTGTCCTTTTGGTGTCCGTGGATAAGATTGGCTAAGTTAAATTCCCATGTGGACATCAGGACCTGAAAAGTCAATTATAGTAAAGCCTGACACCTTAGTGCAGTTTTACCCAAAGCCAGCCCTCAATATCCCTAAACAGTACAGGTTTCAAGGATACTTGTTTTTACCTGTACTCAAACACCTATATCCTTAAAACCTGGATTGTTAGTTAGGCTTGAGAATCTGAATTTGGAAACACTGCATTAGTGTCCTGCACATACAGAAAGGAGGACCTAGTTATATCACCCATGGAACTGGGGACTCCAACAGGACCATGGGGTATAGACGGATCCGCAGGAGCTTGGGCACACTATAAAGACTTAAACTGGGTGTGAACTGGCTCCTCCCTCTATCCCCCTCCCCCAGACCTCAGTTAGACTTTGTGCCCAGGAGTGACTGGACACACACTAGGGGAGCTCTCCTGAGTTTCTCTGGAAAGACTTTTGTTAGGTTTTATATTTTCAGGCAGACCTGCTGGCTACAGGCTCCCTGCAGCGTGGGAGTGAGGGGAGAGAAGCAGGACCTACTTCTTCTTAGTTTAAAGGCTCTGCTTCTCGTCTACTGGACACCATTAGCTCCAGAGGGTTCGATCACTTGGTTCGCCTAGCTGCTTGTTCCCGGAGCCGCGCCGTCACCCCCTCACAAAAGCCGGAAGAAAGAAGCCGGGTGAGTATTGGAAGAAAAGAAGACTTCAGTGACTGCAGAAGACTTCAGTAACGGAGGTAACAGCAGCGGTAGTGCTGCGCTCCATGCTCCCACACACCAACGTCTCTGGCAGGGTGCTGGGCGCTGGGGGGGGATCGCCCTGGGGGCATGTTGCTGAGGGTCTACAATGCTGGCGGGGGACATATTTTGGTGCCTGGGCACAGCGTATGTTCACCCCGCCAGGGTGCCACAGGGGGGAGAGACAGCGGTGGCGCTGCGCTCCCTGCTCCCACACTTGCCATCACCTGCAGGGTGCAGCGCGCTGGGGGGGGAGCGCCCTTGGCAGCATATAGCATATAATATGTAGTTCACTGGCGGGGGGACATACTTCGGTGCCCGCCCCGTCAGTGCGCCGCGAACGGGAGGGAGCAGCAGCTGTAGCGCTGCGCTCCCGGCTCCCGCACTCCACCGGGGGTGCAGGGCGCTGGGGGGGAGCGCCCTGGGCAGCATATAGCAGGTGAATTTAGATAGTTTAGTAGATCACTGGCGGGGGGACATGCTTCGGTGCCTGCCCCGCCAGTGCGCCGCGAACGGGACGGAGCAGCAGCGATAGCGCTGCACTCTCTGCTCCCGCACTCCGCCGGCCTGCAGGGTGCAGGGCGCTGTGGGGGAGTGCCCTGGGCAGCATATAGCATAATTTCTATAGATCACTGGCGGGGGGACATGCTTCGGGGCCCGCCCCGCCAGTGCGCCGCGAACGGGAGGGAGCAGCAGCGGTAGCGCTGCGCTCTCTGCTCCCGCTCTCCATCGGCCTGCAGGGTGCAGGGCGCTGGGGGGGAGCGCCCTGGGCGGCATTTATGAAAGGATCCGGGGCGGGGGAACATACCCGGACACCGGGTGTCTTCGCCCCGCCGGGAGACCGCAGTGTGCACGCTGCGGTCCATAGCTCCCACACACCAACGGCTTCCGTGGGTGCAGGGCGCAGGGGGGGCGCCCTGGGCTGCGTTGGGACATAAAGCAAGTTATACAGGGGGTTACCCCCTGTATATAGGGTCCCCAGCTAGTTTTTGGTATATATATTTATATAATTGAGTGGGCTTAAGCGCGCTGGGAAGGGGCGGAGCTTAGCCCTCACAGGGAAATCAGCGCCATTTTCCTCAGATCCCCGCCAGGACTTGCTGGATAGTGAGTTGGAGGGGGGGCACAGTGTTTTAAAGCTATATAGGTGTCATATAGCCTTAGGTTTGATAAGGGGCGCATAATTACATATATTCACGGTTTCCCTGTTTGTTCCCACTATTGGTTAGTCAACATATGTCGGCAGGTGTGAGGGCTTTGTCACAAGCTGCTGTGGGGATAACGGTCTGCTTCGCCGGCGCATGGCAGTACTTGATTCGGGAAATTAAGTATTAGCAAATTGGTGTTTGTGTGATTAAAACAGTAAACACGGTAGGGGAGATACAGTTGTTTGGGGATGTCCTGTCGGCATCACTGGTATTTCCTGGATATATTAAAAGAAAAAAAAAAAAAAAAAAAAGGAATTGTCAGGCTGTTATTGCCTTGTACCTGTGTGTGTGTGTGTGTGTGTGTATGTATGTATGTATGTATATATATATATATATATATATATATATATATATATATATATATATTTATATGTATTTTTATTGGTATATGTGGGGGGAGTGTTATCCGATTTTGTATTTGCATCCTTCCCTCTGGGTTCCGTGAATATATTTTGCCCGCTTACTATTCCCTTTCTGTCGACATTTACTAAGTTTCTGTCAACCTTAACATTCCTGGTAGATCCACATCGGGGGCATGTCAGTACATGGTCATACACATTCACAACACATTACTGTCACTAGAGACCTGACAGGTCTGGACAATCCACTTGCGTATAGGTTGTATCTATATGTGTATATATGTAGATATAGGTAGTATATGCATGGTTAGGATATATATGTTTTATTGTGTATTACCTGATGTATATCCATGAACGCTGAAATAATGGTATTCTTATCATGTACTGGTCGCTCTGTTGATTAAGCTCTAGATTGGCCATGACGAGTTGGTTCGATCCTCTCAAGGTGTCCGAATATTCTTCTCTTCACATCGCGGAGAGAAAATTGTGACAGTCAACTCCTGGCCGACGCAGAGCCCGGTCGCAAAGGATCATACACCGGCAGCTAAGTGAAATTTTATTTCTATACTTTGACCTTGTTGCGCTGTATGCACTTGAGGGAGTGTTGTATTCGGGTAGGCATCCGATAGAATTACCCCACCCAGTGTGGGTAGGCTTGTCTATGTTTGTTCTACCTTATAGCATTGCAGCAGGCTGCCACGTGACAGAGGTGTGACCGGAAAAATGCGGAGGATGTCTCCGGGAGATGATGGAGGAAGGTATGCAGCTGTTTGGTGGCCTATAGTCAGTCAATCTCGGCGGATTCCTCTGGTAAGTCTAACTTCGTGTGTTAGCCTCTTTCACAACGGTTGGTGACGCATTCTTTTGTGGGATGTGGTCGTTTTAACCGGTTCGATACAGTCCTTTTTTCTGTTGTGTAGTAAGGGGAAGGTGAAAAGGTAAGAGTTCTGCAGCCTTGTTAGGTTCGCAGAAGTGGATGTAGTTTCTGTTTCCTCCACATCCACCACTTGTCGCTGAGTCTATCGGGCTGGTCCCCGCTCCGGCGGGCACTTGTCTACTATGCTTCGGTTGGTCCGGAAATAGACTGGGACCTGTGGGTTATTTATAGAATCCAAAGGGGAACATTTGGAGTTACGTTGTTTCCCTTTACTGTTTTTCTAATAGTTCTTGCCATTCCATTCTGGAAGGGAAGATAGTACACAACGCCGTACAGAGGGGCGTCAGGATCAGAACATTGTCCGGTGGTCCCTGTATAAAGGTGCAAATCGTTGTTTCTCTCTGACTTTTCCTGGACACAGGGATCGGCTGTTGTTTCCAACAACACAAAGGTTGGAGGTGTTTTTTTCAGAGTTGATAATGACCGGTAAACGTTCGGGGGTTTTCCATGTGAAAAGAGGTCTGCAGATCCAGGGTTGGATCGGTTTTCCTTTGACACTTCATCAAGGTGTTCAGTTACTTAACCGGTTGGCTGCGGCTGGTGAGGCCTTTTTTGGTGAGAGGCTTTATTGCCGGAATGGTTTTCAAGAGACCAGTTGAAAAGGTGGTCTGGGTCTCACCTGCACACGCACATGAATACAAGCCTAACGGCCAGGACATCGCTCCTGTGGTATCTGCTCGGTTCGCTCCTTCTAGAGGGATGAAGGTTCGGGTTCCGTGTGTAAGTCCTGGTGTCCGTGCATACAGATCTCCGAGATGGAGGAGCAGTACTTGCAAGGGACGTGTTTCCAGGGGATAGGGTAGAGTTGGAAAACTTGTCTGATATAAACTTGCTTGAATTAAGAGTTAGTTTCGACAAACGTATTCTTCCTGTTCTGCCCGTGTTAGTTCTGCTCGACGTCTTGTCAGCAGTGGCATAAGTGTCCCGCTTTGGCGGAACAAGGAGCAAAGCGGCAATGGCAGTAGATGCACAGTTTTGCCGTTGGGTGGAGAGTCTGGTAACCGCTATATTATCAAGCTTCGTTCCGGAGGTGAACGACTGAGAAATAGATTTCCTCTGCTGCCGCGATCTCCATCCGGGAAAAATTCGGTCGTCATCGAGGAGTTGTCACAGTCGTGACAAGTCTTTGAGGATTGCTGCAATTGGATAGGTTGGCGTCTCGCCTCCAGGAGAGGCCTCAGGGTTATTGTTCCAGGTCAGGGGACGCTTAAGCTGTAGCAGTGGACAACCTTGTGACACCGTGGTCTTTAGTCGGTCTAGGTGGCCTCCGCTTTCATTTTGGTTTGAAGGTGATGAATGTGGGATGAACAAAGGTTCAGGCGATCCTCTTGGATCCGGTCTTGCCACGGAGGGGTTGCTATACAGGTGTTCATGATTTACTCATGGAAGATTCCTGACCATTTTCTTTACGTGAGGATCTGTGACAACAAGATCAGGGCGTGTTTCAAGACTTACCGCGGCTGCGTCTGACGTCGTGTCGGTTGAATACCATGTCCTAATCCGAAAGGGTGTTCCCGGGAAGTCCTTTCCTTAATTCGTTAAGCTAAGAAAGAAGTAACGGCTAAGCTTTACCACTGTAGTGGGCGTAACTATGTGTTTTGGGTGTATCCAGGAAGGCTCCTATGGAAGTCTTTCAGCTAGGTCGTTCTTATCCATGCTTTGCAAACCGGTGTGGAGGCAAGTTGAGAGTTGGGAGTGTGGCCTAATAATTTCTTTACGAAAACTTCTTTCTTGGAAAGTGGTCATGCTCTTGTATTTGACATCCGTAAAGCGGGTGTCGGATGTAGTGGTTGATCTTTTGTGTGGATAGAAAGGAATTGAGAACTTGTTTAGTAGTTCTGCCGAGAGTGGTTTCTGGGTTTCGCAGTATTTGGCCTATTTTGATGCTGGTGGTTACTTAGGCATTAGCTGATTCAAAATTCCCTCGATGTAGCCAGGGATTTGAATAGTTTTAGCCATTTTGGTTACACGCTGGATCTGGATGCTATTTGCCATGTTCGTTCTACGGCTGGATTGCCGTCACCGAAGTCGGTAGAGGCCCATTATACTGGGAAGATGGGCTCTTCTTGGGCGGATGCCCGAGGAGTCTCGGCGGGTCAACTTTGCCGAGTGGATACTTGGTCGGGTTCAAGCGCTTTTGCTACGCTCTGCAAATTTGATACCCTGGTCAAAGGGGACCTTTTGTTTGCTCAATAGGTACTGCAGAGTCGTTCACACTCTCCCGCCCGTTCTGGAGCTTTGGTATTGACCCCATTGTCCTGTTGGAGTCCCCAGCATCCTCTAGGACTTATGAGAAAATAGGATTTTGGTACTTACTGGTAAATCCTTTTCTCTTAGTCCGTAGAGGATGCTGGGCAACCGTCCCAGTGCGTACTGTGTCTACAGTTATTGTTTTGGTTATACTTTCGTGGTGGTTCTTCTCTGTCAGACTGTTGCTGATGCTGTTCAGGCCATGGCATGAGGTGTCTCATTATTGGTTGTGTTAGTACACAGGTTGTGTTACATATACTTTCAGCATGTGGCTATGTCTTTTTCATGCTGTAGGCTGGTTTTCTATTGAATGCACGTTCTGCGGTATGTTCGTGGTGTGAGCTGGTATGACACTCACCGTGTTTATAAATTTTTTCCTCGAAATGTCCATCTCTCCTGGGCACAGTTTCTAACTGAGGTCTGGAGGAGAGGCATAGAGGGAGGAGCCAGTTCACACCCAGTCAAAGTCTTTATAGTGTGCCCAAGCTCCTGCGGATCCGTCTATACCCCATGGTCCTGTTGGAGTCCCCAGCATCCTCTACGGACTAAGAGAAAAGGATTTACCGGTAAGTACCAAAATCCTTTCTCTATCGTCCTAGTGGATGCTGGGGTTCCTGAAAGGACCATGGGGAATAGCGGCTCCGCAGGAGACAGGGCACAAAAAGTAAAGCTTTAGGATCAGGTGGTGTGCACTGGCTCCTCCCCCTATGACCCTCCTCCAAGCCTCAGTTAGATTTTTGTGCCCGGCCGAGAAGGGTGCAATCTAGGTGGCTCTCCTAAAGAGCTGCTTAGAAAAGTTTAGCTTAGGTTTTTTATTTTACAGTGAGTCCTGCTGGCAACAGGATCACTGCAACGAGGGACTTAGGGGAGAAGAAGTGAACTCGCCTGCGTGCAGGATGGATTGGCTTCTTGGCTACTGGACATTAGCTCCAGAGGGACGATCACGGGTACAGCCTGGATGGTCACCGGAGCCTCGCCGCCGGCCCCCTTGCAGATGCTGAAACGAGAAGAGGTCCAGAATCGGCGGCAGAAGACTCCTCAGTCTTCTTAAGGTAGCGCACAGCACTGCAGCTGTGCGCCATTTTCCTCTCAGCACACTTCACACGGCAGTCACTGAGGGTGCAGGGCGCTGGGAGGGGGGCGCCCTGGGAGGCAAATGAAAACCTTTTTTGGCTAAAAATACCTCACATATAGTCTCCGGGGGCTATATGGAGATATTTAACCCCTGCCAGAATCCGTTAAGAGCGGGAGACGAGGCCGCCGAAAAAGGGGCGG
The DNA here is from genome assembly GCF_028390025.1 of Pseudophryne corroboree. Lineage (NCBI taxonomy): Eukaryota > Metazoa > Chordata > Amphibia > Anura > Myobatrachidae > Pseudophryne > Pseudophryne corroboree. The sequence continues at coordinate 277,367,099 of NC_086446.1, forward strand.
GGCCTATCTCCTCAGCACACAGCGCCATTTTCCCTCACAGAAAGGCTGGAGGGAAGGCTCCCAGGCTCTCCCCTGCACTGCACTACAGAAACAGGGTTAAAACAGAGAGGGGGGGCACTAATTTGGCATTAGAAATATATAAAAAAGATGCTATAAGGGAAAACACTTATATAAGGTTGTCCCTATATAATTATAGCGTTTTTGGTGTGTGCTGGCAAACTCTCCCTCTGTCTCTCCAAAGGGCTAGTGGGTCCTGTCCTCTATCAGAGCATTCCCTGTGTGTGTGCTGTGTGTCGGTACGTGTGTGTCGACATGTATGAGGACGATGTTGGTGAGGAGGCGGAGCAATTGCCTGTAATGGTGATGTCACTCTCTAGGGAGTCGACACCGGAATGGATGGCTTATTTAGGGAATTACGTGATAATGTCAACACGCGCCAAGGTCGGTTGACGACATGAGACGGCCGACAAACAATTAGTACCGGTCCAGACGTCTCAAAAACACCGTCAGGGGTTTTAAAACGCCCGTTTACTTTAGTCGGTCGACACAGACACAGACACTGAATCCAGTGTCGACGGTGAATAAACAAACGTATTCCTTATTAGGGCCACACGTTAAGGGCAATGAAGGAGGTGTTACATATTTCTGATACTACAAGTACCACAAAAGAGGGTATTATGTGGGATGTGAAAAAACTACCGTAGTTTTTCCTGAATCAGATAAATTAAATGAAGTGTGTGATGATGCGTGGGTTCCCCCCGATAGAAAATATGGGCGGTATACCCTTTCCCGCCAGAAGTTAGGGCGCGTTGGGAAACACCCCTTAGGGTGGATAAGGCGCTCACACGCTTATCAGAACAAGTGGCGGTACCGTCTATAGATAGGGCCGTCCTCAAGGAGCCAGCTGACAGGAGGCTGGAAAAATATCATAAAAAGTATATACACACATACTGGTGTTATACTGCGACCAGCGATCGCCTCAGCCTGGATGTGCAGAGCTGGGGTGGCTTGGTCGGATTCCCTGACTAAAAATATTGATACCCTTGACAGGGACAGTATTTTATTGACTATAGAGCATTTAAAGGATGTATTTCTATATATGCGAGATGCACAGAGGGATATTTGCACTCTGGCATCAAGAGTAACTGCGATGTCCATATCTGCCAGAAGATGTTTATGGACACGACAGTGGTCAGGTGATGCAGATTCCAAACGGCACAAAGGTGTATTGCCGTATAAAGGAAGAGGAGTTATTTGGGGTCGGTCCATCGGACCTGGTGGCCACGGCAACTGCTGGAAAATCCACCGTTTTTACCCTAAGTCACATCTCTGCAGAAAAAGACACCGTCTTTTCAGCTTCAGTCCTTTCGTCCCTATAAGAGTCATATCTGCCCAGGGATAGAGGAAAGGGAAGAAGACTGCAGCAGGCAGCCCATTCCCAGGAACAGAAGCGTTCCAACCCTTCTGACAAGCTCTCAGCATGACGCTGAGACCGTACAGGACCCCTGGATCCTACAAGTAGTATCCCAGGGGTACAGTTTGGAATGTCGAGACGTTTCCCCTGCGCAGGCTCCTGAAGGCTGCTTTACCAAGGTCTCCCTCCGACAAGGAGGCAGTATGGGAAAAAATTCACGAGCTGTATTCCCAGCAGGTGATAATTAAATTACCCCTCCTACAACAAGAAAAGGGGTATTATTCCACACTATATTGTGGTACTGAAGCCAGAAGGCTAGGTGAGACCTATTCTAAATCTAAAAAAATTTTGAACACTTACAAAGGTTCAAATCAAGATGGAGTCACTCAGAGCAGTGATAACGAACCGGGAAGAAGGGGACTATCTGGTGTCCCGAGACATCAGGGATGCTTACCTCCATGTCCCAAATTTGCCCTTATCACTAAGGGTACCTCAGGTTCGTGGTACAGAACTGTCACTATCAGTTTCAGACGCTGCCGTTTGGATTGTCTACGGCACCCCGGGTCTTTACCAAGGTAATGGCCGAAATGATGGTTCTTCTTCGAAGAAAAGGCGTCTTAATTATCCCTTACTTGGACGATCTCCTGATAAGGGCAAAGTCCAGGGAACAGTTGGAGGTCGGAGTAGCACTATCTCGGATACTGTTACAACAGCAGGGGTGGATTCTAAAGATTCCAAAATCGCAGCTGATCCCGACAACAAGTCTCCTGTGCTTAGGGATGATTCTGGACACAGTCCAGAAAAAGGTGTTTCTCCCGGAAGAGAAAGCCAGGGAGTTATCCAAGCTAGTCAGGAACCTCCTAAAATCAGTGCATCATTGCACAAGGGCCATGGTAAAAAAATGGTGACTTCCTTCGAAGCAATTCCAGTCGGCAGATTTCATGCAAGAACTTTTCAGTGGGATCTGCTGGACAAATGGTCCGGATCGCATCTTCAGATGCATCAGCGGATAACCCTATATCCAAGGACAAGGGTGTCTCTCCTGTGGTGGTTACAGAGTGCTCATCTTCTAGAGGGCCGCAGATTCGGCATTCAGTTTTGGATGTTGGTGACCACGGAGGCCAGCCCGAGAGGCTGGGGAGCAGTCACACAAGGAAAAAATTTCCAGGGAGTGTGATCAAGTCTGGAGATTTTTCTCCACATAAATATAGCTAAGGGTAAATTTATAATGCTCTAAGCTTAGCAAGACCTCTGCTTCAAGGTCAGCCGGTATTGATCCAGTGGGATAAAACATCACGGCAGTCGCCCACGTAAATAGACAGGGCGGCACAAGAAGCAGGAGGGCAGTGGCAAAAACTGCAAGGACTTTTCGCTGGGCGGAAAATCATGTGATAGCACTGTCAGCAGTGTTTCATTCCGGGAATGGAAACTGGGAAGCAGACTTCCTCAGTAGGCACGACCTCCACCCGGCAGAGTGGGAACTTCATGGGGAAGTTTTCCACATAATTGTAAACCGTTGGGAATTACCAAAGGTGGACATGATGGCGTCCCGTCTGAACAAAAAACGGGACAGGTATTGCGCCAGGTTAAGAGACCCTCAGGCAATAGCTGTGGACGTTCTGGTAACACCGTGGGTGTACCAGTCGGTGTATGTGTTCCATCCTCTGCTTTTCATACCTAAGGTACTGAGAATTATAAGACGTAGAGGAGTAAGAACTATACTCATGGCTCCGGATTGGCCAAGAAGGACTTGGTACCCGGAACTTCAAGAGATGCTCACAGAGGACTTATGGCCTCTGCCGCTAAGAAGGGACTTGTTTCAGCAAGTGCCATGTCTGTTCCAAGACTTACCGCAGCTGCGTTTGACGGCATGGCGGTGGAACGCCGGATCCTAAGGGAAAAGGCATTCAGGAAGAGGTCATTCCTACCCTGGTCAAAGCCAGAAAGGAGGTGACCGCACAACATTATCACCACATGTGGCGAAAATATGTTGCGTGGTGTGAGGCCAGGAAGGCCCCACGAAGAAATTTCAACTCTGTCGATTCCTGCATTTCTTGCAAACAGGAGTGTCTATGGGCCTCAAATTGGGGTCCATTAAGGTTCAAATTTCGGCCCTGTCGATTTTTCTTCCAGAAAGAATTGGCTTCAGTTCCTGAAGTCCAGAAGTTTGTCAAGGGAGTATTGCATATACAACCCCCTTTTGTGCCTCCAGTGGCACTGTGGGATCTCAACGTAGTTCTGGGATTCCTCAAAACACATTGGTTTAAAACCAGTCAAATCTGTGGATTTGAAGCATCTCACATGAAAAGTGAACATGCTCTTGGACCTGGCCTGGACCAGGCGAGTGTCAAATTGGTGGTTTTTTTCTCAAAAAAGCCCATATCTGTTTGTCCATTCGGACAGGGCAGAGCTGCGGACTCGTCCCCAGTTCTCTCCCTAATGTGGTGTCAGTGTTTCACCTGAACCAGCTTATTGTGGTGTCTTGCGCCTACTAGGGACTTGGAGGACTCCAAGTTGCTAGATGTGGTCAGGGCCCTGAAAATATAGGTTCCAGGACGGCTGGAGTCAGAAAAAGCTGTTATCCTGTATGCACCCAACAAACTGGGTGCTCTTGCTTTTAAGCAGACTTTTGCTAGTTGGATGTGTAATACAATTCAGCTTGCACATTCTGTGGCAGGCCTTCCACAGCCAAAATATGTAAATGCCCATTCCACAAGGAAGGTGGGCTCATCTTGGGCGGCTGCCCGAGGGGTCTCGGCTTTACAACTTTGCCGAGCGGCTATTTAGTCAGGGGCAAACACGTTTGTAAAATCCTACAAATTTGATACCCTGGCTAAGGAGGACCTGGAGTTCTCTCATTCGGTGCTGCAGAGTCATCCGCACTCTCCCGCCCGTTTGGGAGCTTTGGTATAATCCCCATGGTCCTTTCAGGAACCCCAGCAATCCACTAGGACGATAGAGAAAATAAGAATTTACTTACCGATAATTCTATTTCTCGGAGTCCGTAGTGGATGCTGGGCGCCCATCCCAAGTGCGGATTATCTGCATTACTTGTACATAGTTACAAAAATCGGGTTATTATTGTTGTGAGCCATCTTTTCAGAGGCTCCGCTGTTATCATACTGTTAACTGGGTTCAGATCACAGGTTGTACAGTGTGATTGGTGTGGCTGGTATGAGTCTTACCCGGGATTCATAAATCCTTCCTTATTGTGTACGCTCGTCCGGGCACAGTATCCTAACTGAGGCTTGGAGGAGGGTCATAGGGGGAGGAGCCAGTGCACACCACCTGATCCTAAAGCTTTACTTTTTGTGCCCTGTCTCCTGCGGAGCCGCTATTCCCCATGGTCCTTTCAGGAACCCCAGCATCCACTACGGACTCCGAGAAATAGAATTATCGGTAAGTAAATTCTTATTATTTTCTCTTTCATCCTGTTTGGGGATACACTGTTAACCTTGGATTATGAAGAAGACAGTAAGGGGCAGATTCAGTTAAGCCCTAGCTGCCTTTTTGCGTTTATCTGCCAATTACGGTATTCTGCTCGTGAGTAAAGGGTCCCATACATCATCAATCCATTGGGACAATCTGTTTTGCAGATGATTGTGTCAGTAAATCTGCAATGTATGGGGTTCACAGATCGCAGATTTTGGCCACAAATCATTTGGGATTGTTTAATCAGGTTTTTCAACATGTTTAATGTCACAGATTAATTGGGACTGTAGATTGCTAGTGTATGGGCAACAATCAGCAGATCTGCAGACCGTTTCTAGTAAACTGATGAGGCATTCAAGATTGGCAGATCTGTTTAACTGAAAATGATCTGCAAATCACTGAAATATAAACCTGCTACAAGCCTCGTGGGCTGTGACTGTTCCCTTCCAACAGCTTTCCAATGATGCAGGCAGACTGCAGCAGCATACAGTCTGCCTGTGGATGCAAGTCTGAGAAAATATAAATAACATTTGAAAAAGGGATGGAGACAGCCCTTGGTGCACCCGGTTCCCTCGGGCACTATTAAAAAAAACTGGGCTTTGGGAGGGGTGTAGAGGGGGAGGAGCCAACTAGTCTTCTTTAAAATTTAAAGTGCCAGGCTCCGCTCACACACCATCTGCACCCCACTGTATATGCTCCAGTATCCCCTAGTGGATGAAGGAGAAATGTCTGTAATGTATGGGCAAGTCAGATGGATTGGGGTAACAATATATCTGGGAAATAAAGCAGAAGATCTGTAAAACAATCAATTGTGTTTGCTGATGTACAGGTATGGGCCCTTTTAGTGTGCTTCCACTACTAATTGAATCTGCCCCTACAGTAAATGCCAAACCTGCTAACTTATTTGCATTTCTCTATCGTCCTAGTGGATGCTGGGGTTCCTGAAAGGACCCTGGGGGAATAGCGGCTCCGCAGGAGACAGGGCACAAAAGTAAAGCTTTCCGATCAGGTGGTGTGCACTGGCTCCTCCCCCTATGACCCTCCTCCAGACTCCAGTTAGATTTTTGTGCCCGGCCGAGAAGGGTGCAATTCTAGGTGGCTCTCCTAAAGAGCTGCTTAGAGAAAGTTTAGCTTAGGTTTTTTATTTTACAGTGAGTCCTGCTGGCAACAGGATCACTGCAACGAGGGACAGAGGGGAGAAGAAGTGAACTCACCTGCGTGCAGGATGGATTGGCTTCTTGGCTACTGGACATCAGCTCCAGAGGGACGATCACAGGTACAGCCTGGATGGTCACCGGAGCCGCGCCGCCGGCCCCCTTGCAGATGCTGAAGTAAGAAGAGGTCCAGAATCGGCGGCTGAAGACCCTTGCAGTCTTCTAAAGGTAGCGCACAGCACTGCAGCTGTGCGCCATTTTCCTCTCAGCACACTTCACACGCAGTCACTGAGGGTGCAGGGCGCTGGGGGGGGGGCGCCCTGGGAGGCAAATGTAAACCTATATACTGGCTAAAAATACCTCACATATAGCCCCCAGAGGCTATATGGAGATATTTAACCCCTGCCAAACTTCACTAAAGAGCGGGAGACGAGCCCGCCGGAAAAGGGGCGGGGCCTATCTCCTCAGCACACAGCGCCATTTTCTCTCACAGAAAGGCTGGAGAGAAGGCTCCCAGGCTCTCCCCTGCACTGCACTACAGAAACAGGGTTTAAACAGAGAGGGGGGGCACTAATTGGCGATATAAATATATATATAAAGATGCTATTAGGGAGAAACACTTATATAAGGTTGTCCCTATGTAATTATAGCGTTTTTTTGGTGTGTGCTGGCAAACTCTCCCTCTGTCTCTCCAAAGGGCTAGTGGGTCCTGTCCTCTGTCAGAGCATTCCAGGTGTGTGTGCTGTGTGTCGGTACGTGTGTGTCGACATGTATGAGGACGATGTTGGAGGAGGCGGAAAAATTGCCTGTAAGGGTGATGTCACTCTCTAGGGAGTCGACACCGGAATGGATGGCTTATTTAGGGAATTACGTGAGAATGTCAACACGCTGCAAGGTCGGTTGACGACATGAGACGGCCGACAAACAATTAGTACCGGTCCAGGCGTCTCAGAAACACCGTCAGGGGTTTTTAAAAAAACGCCCATTTACCTCAGTCGGTCGACACAGACACGGACACTGAATCCAGTGTCGACGGTGAATAAACAAACGTATTCCTCATTAGGGCCACACGTTAAGGGCAATGAAGGAGGTGTTACATATTTCTGATACTACAAGTACCACAAAAGATGGGTATTATGTGGAAGTGAAAAAACTACCTGTAGTTTTTCCTGAATCAGATAAAATAAAATGAAGTGTGTGATGATGCGTGGGTTTACCCCGATAGCAAATATTGGCGTTATACCCTTTCCCGCCAGAAGTTAGGGCGCGTTGGGAAACACCCCTTAGGGTGGATAAGGCGCTCACACGCTTATCAAGTGGCGTTACCGTCTCCAGATACGGCCGCCCTCAAGGAGCCAGCTGATAGGCAGCTGGAAAAATATCCTAAAAAGTATATACACACATACGGTGGTTATACTGCGACCAGCGATCGCCATCAGCCTGGAGATGCAGTGCTGGGTTGGCTTGGTCGAATTCCCTGACTAAAAATATTTTATTGATATAGAGCATTTAATAGGATGCATTCTATATATATACTGTATGCGAGATGCACAGAGGGATATTTGCACTCTGGCATCAAGATAAGTGCGTTGTCCATATCTCCCAGAAGATGTCATGGACACGACAGTGGTCAGGTGATACAGATCCCATACGGCACATGGAAGTATTGCCGTATAAAGGGAAGGAGTTATTTGGGGTCGGTCCATCGGACCTGGGGGCCACGGCTACAGCTGGGAAATCCAACCTTTTTACCCCAAGTTACATCTCAGCAGAAAAAGACACTGTCTTTTCAGCCTCAATCCTTCCGTTCCCATGTGGGCAAGCGGGCAAAAGGCCAGTCATATCTGCCCAGACATAGAGGAAAGGGAAGTAGACTGCAGCAGGCAGCCCCTTCCCAGGAAAAGAAGCCCTCCACCAGTGGGGGGGTAGTCTCAAGAGTCTCAGCGCGCAGTGGGATCACTCGCAAGTTGACCCCTAGATCGTACAAGTATTATCCCAGGGGTACAGATTGGAGAGTCGAGACATTTTTTCCTCGCAGGTTCCTGAAGCCTGCTTTACCAACGGCTCCCTCCGACTGGGAGGCAGTATTGGAAAAAAATTCACAAGCTGTATTTCCAGCAGGTGATAATCAAAGTACCCCTCCTACAACAAGGAAAAGGGTATTAGTCTTCCACACTATATTGTGGTACTGAAGCCAGAAGGCTTGGTGAGACATAGTCTAAATCTGAAATCTTTGAACACTTACATAAAAAGGTTCAAATCAAGATGGAGTCACTCAAAGCAGTGATAGAGAACCGGAAAAAAGGGGACTATATGGTGTCCCTGGACATCAAGGATTACCTCCATGTCCAAATTTGCCCTTCTCAACAAGGGTACCTCTGGTTCGTGATACAGAACTGTCAATATCAGTTTCAGACGCTGCCGTTGAATTATCCACGGCACCCCGGGCCTTTACCAAGGTAATGGCCGAAAAGATGATTCTTAAAAGAAGAAAGACATCTTAATTATCCCTTACTTGGACGATATCCTGAAAGGGGCAAGTTTCCAGAGAACAGTTGGAGGTCGGAAAAGAACTATCTAAAGTAGTTCTACGACAGCACGAGTGGATTCTAAATATTCCAAAAATCGCAGCTGTTTTCCGATGATACGTCTGCTGTTCCTAGGAATGATTCTGGGCATAGTCCAGAAAGAGGTATTTCTCCTGGAGGGGAAAGCCAGGGAGTTATCCGACCTAGTCAGAAACCTCCTAAAACCAGGTCAAGTATCAGTGCATCAATGCACAGGAGTCCTGGGAAAAATGGTGGCTTCTTACGAAGCGATCCCATTCGGCAGATCTCACGCAAAAACTTTTCAGGGGGATTTGCTGGACGAATGGTCCGGATCGCATCTTCAGATGCATCAGCGGATAACCCTGTCTCCAAGGACAAGGGTGTCTCTTCTGTGGGGGCTGCAGATTGCTCATCTTCTAGAGGACAGCACATTCAGCATTCAGGACTGTGTTCTGGTGACCACGGATGCCAGCCTGAGAGGCTGGGGAACAGTCACACAGGGAAGAAATTTCCAAGGAAGTGTGGTCAAGTCTGGAGATTTCTCTCCACATGAATATACTGGAGCTAAGGGCAATGTACGATGCTCTGAGCCTAGGAAGAACTCTGCTTCAAAGTCAACCGGTGCTGATCCAGTAGGACATCATCATGGCAGTCGCCCACGTAAACAGACGGGGCGGCACAAGAAGCAGGAGGGCAATGACAGCAAGGATTCTTCGCTGGGCGAAAGATCATGTGATAACACTGTCAGCAGTGTTCATTCCGGGAGTGGACAACTAGGAAGATTTCCTCAGCATGAATGAATTCCACCCGGAAAAGTGGGAACTTCATCTGGAAGTTTCCACATGTTTGTAAACCGTTGGGAAAGACCAAAGGTGGTTATGATGGCGTCTCACATGAAGCGCCAGGTCTAGAGACCCTCAGGCAATAGCTGGGACGCTCTGGTAACACCGTGGGTGTACCAGTCGGTGTATGTGTTCCCTCCTCTGCCTTTCATACCCAGTGTATGGAGAATGATAGGAAGGAGAGGAGTAAGAACTATACTCGTGGCTCCGGTTTGGCCAAGAAGAACTTGGTACCCGGAACTTCAAGAGATACTAGAAAGGATCTTGATTCAGCAAGAATCATGTCTGTTCCATGACTTACCGCAGCTGCGTTGACGCCAGGGCGGGTGAACGCCGGATCCTAAGGGAAAAAGGCATTCCGGAAGAGGTCATCCCTACCCTGGTCAGAACCAGGAAGGAGGTGACCGCACAACATTATCACCGCTTAGGTGAAAATATGTTCCATGGTGTGAGGCCAGGAAGGCTCCACGGAAGAATTTCAACTAGGTTAATTCCTACATTTCCTGCAAACAGGAGTGTATATGGGTCTCAAATTGGGGTCCATTAAGGTTCAAATTTCGACCGGTCGATTTTCTTCCAGAAAGAAATTGGCTTCAGTTCCTGAAGTCCAGAAGTTGTTAAGGGAGTACTGCATATACAACCCCCTTTTGATGTCTCCAGTGGCACTGGGCGATCTCAACGTAGTTTGGGATTCCTAAAATCACATTGGTTTAAACAACTCAAATCTGTGGATTTGATATATCTCACATGGAAAGTGACCATGCTGTTGGTCCTGGCCTCGGCCAGGCGAGTGTCAGAATTGGCGGCTTTATCTCATAAAGCCATATCTGATTGTCCATTCGGACAGAGCAAAGCTGTGGACTCGTCCCCAGTTTCTCCCTAAGGTGGTGTCAGCGTTTCACCTGAACCAGCTTATTGTGGTACCTGCGGCTACTAGGGACTTGGAGGACTCCAAGTTGCTGGATGTTGTCAGGGCCTTGAAAATATAGTTTCCAGGTCGGCTGGAGTCAGGAAATCTGACTTGCTGTTTATCCTGTGTGCACCCAACAAGCTGGGTGCTCCTGCTTCTAAGCAGACTATTGCTCGTTGGATTTGTAGTACAATTCAGCTTGCACATTCTGTGGCAGGCTTGCCACAGCAAAAAATATGTCAATGCCCATTCCACAAGGAAGGTGGGCTCATCTTGGGCGGCTGCCCGAAGGGTCTCGGCATTACAACTCTGCCGAGCAGCTACATGGTCAGGGGAGAACACGTTTGTAAAATTCTACAAATTTGATACCCTGGCAAAAGAGGACCTGGAGTTCTCTCATTCGGTGCTGCAGAGTCATCCGCACTCTCCCGCCCGTTTGGGAGCTTTGGTATAATCCCCATGGTCCTTTCAGGAACCCCAGCATCCACTAGGACGATAGAGAAAATAAGAATTTACTTACCGATAATTCTATTTCTCGGAGTCCGTAGTGGATGCTGGGCGCCCATCCCAAGTGCGGATTATCTGCAATACTTGTACATAGTTATTGCTAACTAAATCGGGTTAGAGTTATTGTGAGCCATCTTTTCAGAGGCTCCCCTGTTATCATACTGTTAACTGGGTTCAGATCACAGGTTGTACAGTGTGATTGGTGTGGCTGGTATGAGTCTTACCCGGGATTCAAAATTCCTCCCTTATTGTGTACGCTCGTCCGGGCACAGTATCTAACTGGAGTCTGGAGGAGGGTCATAGGGGGAGGAGCCAGTGCACACCACCTGATCGGAAAGCTTTACTTTTGTGCCCTGTCTCCTGCGGAGCCGCTATTCCCCCATGGTCCTTTCAGGAACCCCAGCATCCACTACGGACTCCGAGAAATAGAATTATCGGTAAGTAAATTCTTATTTTCAGCTCTTCCACTCTATATTCCTCCACCATTATGTGCTCAGTTTCTTTATTACTGCCCTTGTTCTAGGGCATGTTTTCTTTTTTGGCATCTCAAGCAGTTGCATTTAATTAGTTTTATTTTCATTCATTTTCATGTTAAATTTTGTAAGGTTTTGATCATTTCTGTCTTGTAACAGCCAGGGCTCATGAAAACCAGGTGCCATGGAGCCTAGAAATGGGCCATGGCACCTGATTTCTAGGAACAAATGACTTGCGTGACTCAGGACATTTGTTTTTTTTCATCTTTGTGTGCTGCAGAATCTTGTGGGATGCGTTTATGTGACCGCTGGTCACAAGACCGACGCCGGAATCCCTCCCAGTGGAAAACCGGACAGTCGGGATGTGTTGCAGTGAGCCCGCAAGGGGCTTCGTTGTGCTCGCCCCCCTCCCATGCCGGCAATCTAAACACTGGGATCCCGGCGTCGGTATGGTGACCATCAGTATCCCAACCACCAGTCACCCATACCCAACCCCATCTTGCTGCTTAGACAAAAGGCACAGGGTACATTGCAGCAGATCACTTTGTACTTAGGGGTCTATTTACGAAGCCTTGGATGGAGAGAAAGTCGCTGGAGATAAAGTACCAGCCAATCGGCTCCTAACTGCCATGCCACAGGCTGTGTTTGAAAAATTACAGTTAGGAGCCGATTAGCTGGTACTTTATCTCCAGCGGCTTTATCTCCATCCAATGCTTAGTAAATAGACCCCTAAGTTCTCTACTCTGTTTACAGACCTTGGCAGCTAGGTGACTGTACAGAATGCTATATGTACAATCTGGCATGTGTAGCACCACACTCAAACTTGCTCATGGTGGTACTAATTCCAGAGCAGTATCTCTGATCACATGGGCTGATCTCTGATCAGTGGTGACATGACAGTACTCAGGGGAACTGAGAACATGGAGGAGTAGTATGGCAATGACTGAGGGACTGATTTTGCTAATTATATAGTTTGGGGTTAATGATGGAGGACATTTTATTGTATGGCAGGGTTAAAAGAAAGTAAAAGTTAGGGATTATTGATGGAAGTGTCCATGATGGAGCGTTGGGGTTAATGTGGTTTAGTTAGTGGATTATTATTATTATTTCTCTGACGTCCTAGTGGATGCTGGGAACTCCGTAAGGACTATGGGGAATAGACGGGCTCCGCAGGAGACTGGGCACTCTAAGAAAGAATTAGGACTACTGGTGTGCACTGGCTCCTCCCTCTATGCCCCTCCTCCAGACCTCAGTTAGAATCTGTGCCCGGCTCGAGCTGGTTGCACACTAGGGGCTCTCCTGAGCTTCTAGTAAAGAAAGTATTTATTAGGTTTTTTATTTTCAGTGAGATCTGCTGGCAACAGACTCACTGCTACGAGGGACTTAGGGGAGAGAAGCGAACCTACCTGCTTGCAGCTAGCTTGGGCTTCTAGGCTACTGGACACCATTAGCTCCAGAGGGATCGAACACAGGCCCAGCCTCGGTCGTCCGGTCCCGGAGCCGCGCCGCCGTCCCCCTTGCAGAGCCAGAAGCAAGAAGAACGTCCTGGAAATCGGAGGCTGAAGACTCCGGTCTTCATTAAGGTAGCGCACAGCACTGCAGCTGTGCGCCATTGCTCCCTATGCACACCACATACTCCGGTCACTGATGGGTGCAGGGCGCTGGGGGGGGCGCCCTGGGCTGCAATTAGAGTACCTTAAATTGGCAAAACAGCACATAATATAGTCTAATAAACTATATATGTGTAAAAATCCCCTGCCATAATATTAATAAAAGAGCGGGAGAAGCCCGCCGAGAAGGGGGCGGGGTTATCTCCCTCAGCACACTGGCGCCATTTCCTCTTCACAGCTCCGCTGGAAGACAGCTTCCCAGGCTCTCCCCTGCAGTTTCCAGGCTCAAAGGGTAAAAAAGAGAGGGGGGGGGGGGGGGGGGGGGGGGGCACTATATTTAGGCGCAAAACTGTATTGTATAGCTGCTATAGGGAAAATCACTTTGTGTAGTGTAAATCCCTGTTTATATAGCGCTGTGGTGTGTGCTGGCATACTCTCTCTCTCTGTCTACCCAAAGGACTTTGTGGGGTCCTGTCCTCAGTCAGAGCATTCCCTGTGTGTGTGCGGTGTGTCGGTACGGCTGTGTCGACATGTTTGAGGAGGCTTATGTGGAGGCGGAGCAGGTGCCGATAAATGTGATGTCACCCCCTGCGGGGTCGACACCAGAGTGGATGGATATGTGGAAGGTTTTACACGACAGTGTCAACTCCTTACATAAAAGGTTCGATGACATAACAGCTGTGGGACAGCTGGCTTCTCAGCCAGTGCCTGCCCAGGCATCTCAAAGGCCATCAGGGGCTCAAAAACGCCCGCTACCTCAGATGGCAGACACAGATGTCGACACGGAGTCTGACTCCAGTGTCGACGACGACGAGACTAATGTACATTCCACTAGGGCCATCCGTTGCATGATTACGGCAATGAAAAATGTGTTGCACATTTCTGACATTAACCCAGGTACCACTAAAAAGGGTATTATGTTTGGGGAGAAAAAGCAACCAGTGGTTTTTCCCCCATCAGATGAGTTGAATGAAGTGTGTGAAGAAGCGTGGGCTTCCCCTGATAAAAAACTAGTGATTTCTAAAAAGTTACTGATGGCGTATCCTTTCCCGCCAGAGGACAGGGTACGTTGGGAGACATCCCCGAGGGTGGATAAAGCGCTCACGCTTGTCAAAAAAGGTGGCACTGCCGTCTCAGGATACGGCTGCCTTAAAGGAGCCTGCGGATAGAAAGCAGGAGGCTATCCTGAAGTCTGTATATACACACTCAGGTACTATACTGAGACCTGCTATTGCTTCAGCATGGATGTGCAGTGCTGCAGCAGCGTGGTCTGATTCCCTGTCTGATAACATTGATTCCCTTGACAGGGACACTATATTGCTAACCATAGAGCATATTAAAGACGTAGTCTTTTATATGAGAGATGCACAGAGGGATATTTGCCGGCTGGCATCTAGAATTATTGCAATGTCCATTTCTGCCAGGAGAGTATTATGGACTCGGCAGTGGACAGGTGATGCGGATTCTAAAAGGCACATGGAGGTTTTGCCTTACAAGGGTGAGGAATTGTTTGGGGATGGTCTCTCGGACCTCGTTTCCACAGCAACAGCTGGGAAGTCGACATTTTTACCTCAGGTTCCCTCACAGCCTAAGAAAGCACCGTATTATCAGGTACAGTCCTTTCGGCCCCAGAAAGGCAAGCGGGTTAAAGGCGCGTCCTTTCTGCCCAGAGGCAGGGGTAGAGGGAAAAAGCTGCACCATACAGCCAGTTCCCAAGAACACAAATCCTCCCCTGCTTCCACTAAATCCACCGCATGACGCTGGGGCTCCACTGGTAGAGCCAGGTGCGCTCACAGGTGGATCCCTGGGTTCTACAAGTGGTATCTCAGGGATACAAGCTGGAATTCGAGACGTCTCCCCCTTGCCGTTACCTCAAATCAGCCTTGCCAGCTACTCCCCCGGACAGGGAGGTAGTGCTGGCGGCAATTCACAAGCTGTACCTCCAGCAGGTGATAATAAAATTTCCCCTCCTTCAACAGGGACGGGGTTACTATTCCACAATGTTTGTGGTACCGAAACCAGACGGTTCGGTGAGACCCATTCTAAATTTGAAATCCTTGAACACTTATATAAGGAAGTTCAAGTTCAAAATGGAATCGCTCAGGGCGGTTATTGCAAGCCTGGAAGAAGGGGATTACATGGTATCACTGGACATCAAGGATGCTTACCTGCATGTCCCCATTTACCCACCTCACCAGGTGTACCTCCGTTTTGTGGTACAGGACTGCCATTACCAATTCCAGACGTTGCCGTTTGGTCTGTCCACGGCACCGAGGGTATTTACCAAGGTAATGGCCGAAATGATGATACTCCTTCTAAAGAAGGGAGTTATAATTATCCTATACTTGAACGATCTCCTTATAAAGGCGAGGTCCAGGGAGCAGTTGTTGGTCGGAGTAGCACTATCTCAGGAAGTGCTACAACAGCACGGCTGGATTCTGAATATTCCAAAGTCGCAGCTGGTTCCTACGACGCGTCTGCTGTTCCTGGGTATGATTCTGGACACAGAACAGAAGAAGGTGTTTCTCCCGGAGGAGAAGGCCAAGGAGTTGTCATCTCTGGTCAGAGACCTCCTGAAACCAAAACAGGTGTCGTTGCATCACTGCACGCGAGTCCTGGGAAAGATGGTAGCTTCTTACGAGGCAATTCCATTCGGCAGGTTCCATGCAAGGATCTTTCAGTGGGATCTGTTAGACAAGTGGTCCGGATCGCATCTTCAGATGCATCGGCTGATCACCCTGTCCCCGAGGGCCAGGGTGTCTCTGCTGTGGTGGCTGCAAAGTGCTCATCTTCTAGAGGGCCGCAGATTCGGCATACAGGACTGGGTCCTGGTGACCACGGATGCAAGCCTCCGAGGTTGGGGGGCAGTCACTCAGGGAAGAAACTTCCAAGGACAATGGTTGAGTCAGGAGGCTTCCCTCCACATAAATATTCTGGAACTAAGGGCCATTTACAATGCCCTAAGACAGGCAAGACCTCTGCTTCAAAACCAGCCGGTGCTGATTCAGTCAGACAACATCACAGCGGTCGCCCATGTAAACCGACAGGGCGGCACAAGAAGCAGGATGGCGATGGCAGAAGCCACAAGGATTCTCCGTTGGGCGGAAAATCACGTGATAGCACTGTCAGCAGTGTTCATTCCGGGAGTGGACAACTGGGAAGCAGACTTCCTCAGCAGGCACGACCTCCACCCGGGAGAGTGGGGACTTCATCCAGAAGTCTTCCAACTGATTGTAAATTGTTGGGAAAGGCCACAGGTGGACATGATGGCGTCACGCCTCAACAAAAAGCTAAAAAGATATTGCGCCAGGTCAAGGGACCCTCAGGCAATTGCTGTGGACGCTCTAGTGACACCGTGGGTGTACCAGTCGGTTTATGTGTTCCCTCCTCTTCCTCTCATACCAAAGGTGCTGAGGATAATAAGAAAGAGAGGAGTAAGAACTATACTCATCGTTCCGGATTGGCCAAGAAGGACTTGGTATTCGGAACTACAAGAAATGATCTGCCTCTCAGACAGGACCTGCTACAGCAGGGGCCCTGTCTGTTCCAAGACTTACCGCGGCTGCGTTTGACGGCATGGCGGTTGAACGCCGGATCCTGATGGAAAAGGGCATTCCGGTTGAAGTCATTCCTACGCTGATAAAAGCTAGGAAAGATGTGACAGCAAAACATTATCACCGCATATGGCGAAAATATGTTGCTTGGTGTGAGGCTATGAAGGCCCACACAGAAGAATTTCAGCTGGGTCGATTTCTGCACTTCCTACAGTCAGGAGTGACTATGGGCCTAAAATTGGGATCCATTAAAGTCCAGATTTCGGCCCTGTCTATTTTCTTTCAAAAAGAACTGGCTTCACTGCCTGAAGTTCAGACGTTTGTTAAGGGAGTGCTGCATATTCAGCCCCCTTTTGTGCCCCCAGTGGCACCTTGGTATCTCAACGTTGTGTTGGATTTCCTAAAATCACATTGGTTTGAGCCACTTCAGACCGTGGAATTAAAATATCTCACGTGGAACGTGGTCATGCTTTTGGCCTTGGCTTCGGCTAGGCGGGTATCAGAATTGGCGGCTTTGTCCTGTAAAAGCCCCTATCTGATCTTCCATATGGACCGAGCAGAATTGAGGACTCGTCCCCAATTCCTCCCTAAGGTGGTGTCAGCGTTTCATTTGAACCAACCTATTGTGGTGCCTGTGGCTACTCGGGACTTGGAGGCTTTTAAGTTGCTGGACGTAGTCCGGGCCCTGAAAATCTATGTTTCTAGGACGGCTAGAGTCAGAAAGACTGACTCGCTGTTTATCCTGCATGCGCCCAACAAGCTGGGTGCTCCTGCTTCTAAGCAGACTATTGCTCGCTGGATCTGCTCCACGATTCAACTTGCACATTCTGCGGCTGGACCGCCGCATCCTAAATCCGTAAAAGCCCATTCCACGAGGAAGGTGGGCTCTTCTTGGGCGGCTGCCCGAGGGGTCTCGGCTTTACAACTTTGCCGAGCTGCTACCTGGTCGGGATCAAACACGTTTGCAAAATTCTACAAGTTTGATACCCTGGCTGAGGAGGACCTTGAGTTTGCTCATTCGGTGCTGCAGAGTCATCCGCACTCTCCCGCCCGTTTGGGAGCTTTGGTATAATCCCCATGGTCCTTACGGAGTTCCCAGCATCCACTAGGACGTCAGAGAAAATAAGAATTTACTCACCGGTAATTCTATTTCTCGTAGTCCGTAGTGGATGCTGGGCGCCCATCCCAAGTGCGGATTGTCTGCAATACTTGTATATAGTTATTGCCTAACTAAAGGGTTATTGTTATGAGCCATCTGTTTAGTGAGGCTCAGTTGTTATTCATACTGTTAACTGGGTATAGTATCACGAGTTGTACGGTGTGATTGGTGTGGCTGGTATGAGTCTTACCCGGGATTCCAAATCCTTTCCTTGTTGTGTCAGCTCTTCCGGGCACAGTTTCCCTAACTGAGGTCTGGAGGAGGGGCATAGAGGGAGGAGCCAGTGCACACCAGTAGTCCTAATTCTTTCTTAGGGTGCCCAGTCTCCTGCGGAGCCCGTCTATTCCCCATGGTCCTTACGGAGTTCCCAGCATCCACTACGGACTACGAGAAATAGAATTACCGGTGAGTAAATTCTTATTTTTTTAATGTCATGGGGACAGTGAAAAGTGGGAAGAATCATAGGAGCATATAGGATTTTTTTATTTGTGGTGGAGGTAGGGTTGTATAGTAGGATAAAGGAATGCGATGGAGGGGGTAGAAATAAAGGATTGAAATGAAGAATAGTATTCTGGTGGGGATTGAAAATGATTATGCAGGGGATATAATATCTATAGAGGGGTGAGCTGCATCTGAAGGGGTTAGGGCCCATTATTAGTGAATCTGGTCCATTAATTATTGCCTACTACCGACTAAACATATTTTAAAATAGATTCTTGTTCAAGCCCTGCTGTAGGTCATACAATGTTTTCAAAAAGTTATTTTTTAATAAAAAATACAATTGTTTGCACATTGCAGCTTGATACAATAACAGTAACATTGGACAATGGGCAAACAAATAGAAATGTGTTTTTGATGTAATGTATCATCTCTTTTGCCTTGTTCTGTGACATGTCCTATGTTGTCCCCTCCCACAGATTCGGTAAAAGTGACTCTCGTGCACAGTTGCCCTCTTGGGTCCGACCTTACATACGTGTCTATGACAATTTTGGCCATATCATTCGTGATGTTTCTCAGTTCTTCCGTGTGGCACAGAAAATTGTGAGTTCAGTTAGAGAACCAAGAATGACAATGGTTGAAAGTAGAACTACATTTCTAATAATAAGTTAGCTTTCTGACGTACAGCTATTGCTTAGAAATAGTTATTTAGCAATGTAGAGTGTTAAGATTTGCTTCCAAGTGTGTCTAATGAACCATTTACCTCCTTTGTAGATGCCGCTTCCTGCGCCACGCAACATTCACAATGTAGGAGGCCCTTCTCTGTCCACATCTGACTCGCCTTCACAATCCCAGCTTTCTCATTCTGCATTTAGCAACCGGAGTACTCTAATAAAAGCAAAGACTCTAGACTCTCATGTGCCCAGTCTGAAGAGGAAAAGAGATGATGGTGAGTATTTGGCCCGAGAGTTTCCCCTCACAATCTTGGGTGTGAGTTTGATAAGGGGTAATTTGCTATTTCCCTCCTCCTTTTCTCTGTCTGTTCCTATTGTTTGTATTATATTACTATATTTCATATCTTTGAAGCAAATGTATAATTTTAACCATATAGTGATTTAGAATAATCACTAATTGTGTACCTTTTAATAACAAACCTGCAGAGGTTCCACCTAGACATATATCTCTTTAAATCATTAGGAATATTCTATTCATGGAAGAATGCACGCCAGTCATGGAATTCACATTTATCATTAAACAGTATTTGTCAAATACAATGCAAGTCACCATATACTAGTTTCACAAGTTAAAACTATATAAGAAAGAAATAGTATGAAAGAAGTGTATGTGTGTGTGTGTATTTTTTTTATTACTGGGCAGATATCCCTACATGCACTCTGCAAAATCACAGATTTAAATCAAACCCTAGATTTATTGGTAGATATTGGAGATATATCTATCGGAAGAAACATCTAAGGGGAATACTGGTTTTGGTTATGTGTGTGTGTGTGTGGGGTGGGGGGGGGGACAGCATGTAACTGCATGGTCTATTGTAATGCCAGCAGCAATTTTATGTTTCAAGGTTCAAGCACATGGCATTCTTTGTTAGGCCATAAAAAGTCACATGGCATCAGCCATTTTATAAACTACATATCTCTTAAAGACTCCACTATATTCCAGAATGTATAAGCTACAACATATAATGCATTTGTGCTGATTTCACAATTCTAGCCAACACAGTATCTCAATAACCAGAACATATTGTATGCTGGCTATGCTATATAATGTAGCCCGTAATTACCAATTCCGGTCAGTACCTTTGAGACAAACACATCCTCCTTTATGCTAACTTATTCCAGCCTTCCAAGACCAACATTGCATGCTGTCCATGTTATAGGAATCATCACAAGACCAGATCACCATGTAATCACAAATCCCATTGCTACAAAACGCATATAAATCAAGTAACCACCTGATTAACAAGATATGCTATTCACAAACCAGCACAATCTAACCTAAACCACCATCCACAAAACGTATACCAGAAATGCTATGCTACAGGTTGTCTAATGTTCCAATTACCATTACAGATTTCTCTAACGTCCTAGTGGATGCTGGGACTCCGTCAGGACCATGGGGAATAGCGGGCTCCGCAGGAGACAGGGCACATCTAAATAAAGCTTTTAGGATCACATGGTGCGTACTGGCTCCTCCCCCTATGACCCTCCTCCAAGCCCCAGTTAGGTTTTTGTGCCCGTCCGAGAAGGGTGCAATCTAGGTGGCTCTCCTAAAGAGCTGCTTAGAAAAAGTTTTTTTAGGTTTAAATCTCAGTGAATCCTGCTGGCAACAGGATCACTGCATCGAGGGACTTAGGGGAGAGATTTCCAACTCACCTGCGTGCAGGATGGATTGGAGTCTTAGGCTACTGGACACTTAGCTCCAGAGGGAGTCGGAACACAGGTCCTCCTGGGGTTCGTCCCGGAGCCGCGCCGCCGATCCCCCTTACAGACGCTGAAGACGGAGGTCCGGAAAGCAGGCGGCAGAAGACTCCTCAGTCTTCATGAAGGTAGCGCACAGCACTGCAGCTGTGCGCCATTGTTGCTACACGTCTCACTGATTCAGTCACGGAGGGTGCAGGGCGCTGCTGGGGGCGCCCTGGGCAGCAATATTAAATACCTTTAGTGGCAAAATAAATACATCACATATAGCCATTAAGGCTATATGTATGTATTTAACCCAGGCCAGTTTTCTTAAAACCCGGGAGAAAAGCCCGCCGAAAAAGGGGCGGAGCTTATTCTCCTCAGCACTCAGCGCCATTTTCCTGCTCAGCTCCGCTGGTGAGGAAGGCTCCCAGGACTCTCCCCTGCACTGCACTACAGAAACAGGGTAACAAAGAGAAGGGGGGCATAATTTGGCGATATTGATATATTAAAAGCGCTTATATCAAAAACAACACCTTCTAGGGTTGTTTATATACATTTATAGCGCTTTTGGTGTGTGCTGGCAAACTCTCCCTCTGTCTCCCCAAAGGGCTAAGAGGGTCCTGTCTTCGATTAGAGCATTCCCTGTGTGGCTGCTGTGTGTCGGTACGTGTGTGTCGACATGTATGAGGACGATGTTGGTGTGGAGGCAGAGCAATTGCCGGTAATGGTGATGTCACCCCCTAGGGAGTCGACACCGGAATGGATGGCTTTAGTTATGGAATTACGTGATAATGTTAGCACATTACAAAAGTCAGTTGACGAAATGAGACGGCCGGAAAACCAGTTAGTACCGGCTCAGGCGTCTCAGACACCGTCAGGGGCTGTAAAACGTCCCTTACCTCAGTCAGTCGACACGGGTACCGACACAGATGAATCTAGTGTCGACGGTGAAGAAACAAACGTATTTTCCAATAGGGCCACACGTTATATGATCACGGCAATGAAGGAGGCTTTGCAGATCTCTGATACTGCTGGTACCTCAAAAAGGGGTATTATGTGGGGGGTGAAAAAACTACCTGTAGCTTTTCCAGAATCAGAGGAATTGAATGACGTGTGACGAAGCGTGTGTTAACCCAGATAGAAAACTGCTAATTTCCAAGAAGTTATTGGCATTACACCCTTTCCCACCAGAGGTTAGGGCGCGCTGGGAAACACCCCCTAGGGTGGATAAGGCGCTCACACGTTTATCAAAGCAAGTGGCGTTGCCGTCTCCTGATACGGCCGCCCTCAAGGATCCAGCAGATAGGAGGCTGGAAACTACACTGAAGAGTATATACACACATACTGGTGTTATACTGCGACCGGCAGTAGCCTCAGCCTGGATGTGCAGTGCTGGGGTAGTGTGGTTGGATTCTCTGACTGAAAATATTGATACCCTGGATAGGGACAGTATTTTATTGACTCTAGAGCAATTAAAGGATGCTTTTCTTTATATGCGAGATGCTCAGAGGGATATTTGTACTCTAGCATCAAGAGTAAGCGCGATGTCCATATCTGCCAGAAGAAGTTTATGGACGCGACAGTGGTCAGGTGATGCGGATTCCAAAAGGCATATGGAAGTATTGCCATATAAAGGAGATTAATTATTTGGGGTCGGTCTTTCGGACCTGGTGGCCACGGCAACTGCCGGCAAATCCACTTTTTTACCTCAGACCCCCTCCCAACAGAAAAAGACACCGTCTTTTCAGCCGCAGTCCTTTCGCTCCTATAAAAACAAGCGACCAAAAGGACAGTCTTATCTGCCGCGAGGCAGAGGAAAGGGTAAGAGAGGGCAGCAAGCAGCCCCTGCCCAGGACCAGAAGCCCGCCCCGGGTTCTACAAAGCCATCAGCATGACGCTGGGGCTTTACAAGCGGACTCAGGAGCGGTGGGGGGTCGACTCAAGATTTTCAGCAATCAGTGGGCTCGCTCACAAGTGGACCCGTGGATCCTGCAGATAATATCTCAGGGTTACATGTTGGAGTTCGAAAGGTCTCCCCCTCGCCGGTTCCTAAAGTCTGCTTTACCAACGTCTCCCTCAGAAAGGACGTCGGTTTTGGAAGCCATTCACAAGCTGTATTCTCAGCAGGTGATAGTTAAGGTACCCCTCCTACAACAGGGAAAGGGGTATTATTCCACACTATTTGTGGTACCGAAGCCGGACGGTTCGGTAAGACCTATTCTAAACCTGAAATCCTTGAACCTGTACATACAGAAATTCAAGTTCAAGATGGAGTCTCTCAGAGCAGTGATAGCGAATCTGGAAGAAGGGGACTTCATGGTGTCCCTGGACATAAAGGATGCTTATCTGCATGTCCCAATTTACCCCTTACACCAAGGGTATCTCAGGTTCGTGATACAAGACTGTCATTATCAGTTTCAAACGCTGCCGTTTGGTTTGTCCACGGCCCCTCGGGTCTTTACCAAGGTAATGACCGAAATGATGGTTCTTCTACGAAGAAAAGGCGTATTAATTATCCCTTACTTGGACGATCTCCTGATAAGGGCAAAGTCCAGAGAACAGCTGGAAGTCGGTGTAGCACTAACCCAGGTAGTGCTTCAGCAACACGGGTGGATTCTGAATCTTCCAAAATCTCAATTGACCCCGACAACTCGTCTGCTGTTCCTGGGAATGATTCTGGACACGGTTCAGAAAAAGGTGTTTCTCCCGGAGGAGAAAGCAAGGGAGTTATCCGAACTTGTCAGGAACCTCCTAAAACCAGGAACTGTGTCAGTACATCAATGCACAAGAGTCCTGGAAAAGATGGTGGCTTCTTACGAAGCGATTCCATTCGGCAGATTCCATGCACGGACATTTCAGTGGGATCTGCTGGACAAATGGTCCGGATCGCATCTGCACATGCATCAGCGGATAACACTGTCACCAAGAACAAGGTTGTCTCTCCTGTGGTGGTTGCAGAGTGCCCATCTGTTAGAGGGCCGCAGATTCGGCATACAGGACTGGGTCCTGGTGACTACGGATGCCAGCCTACGAGGCTGGGGAGCAGTCACACAGGGAAGAAACTTCCAGGGCGTGTGGTCAAACCTGGAGACGTCCCTTCACATAAATATACTGGAGCTAAGAGCGATCTACAATGCTCTAAGCCTGGCAAAATCGCTGCTTCAGGGTCAGCCGGTGTTGATCCAGTCGGACAACATCACGGCAGTCGCCCACGTAAACCGACAAGGCGGCACGAGAAGCAGAAGAGCAATGACAGAAGCTGCAAGGATTCTGCGCTGGGCGGAGAATCATGTCATAGCACTGTCAGCAGTGTTCATCCCGGGAGTGGACAACTGGGAAGCAGACTTCCTCAGCAGACACGACCTTCACCCGGGAGAGTGGGGACTTCATCCAGAAGTCTTCCACATGATTGTGAACCGTTGGGAAAGACCAAAGGTGGACATGATGGCGTCTCGCCTCAACAAAAAATTGGACAGATATTGCGCCAGGTCAAGAGACCCTCAGGCAATAGCTGTGGACGCTCTGGTAACACCGTGGGTGTACCAGTCAGTGTATGTGTTCCCTCCTCTGCCTCTCATACCAAAGGTACTGAGAATTATACGGAAAAGAGGAGTAAGAACAATACTGGTGGCTCCGGACTGGCCAAGAAGAACTTGGTATCCGGAACTTCGAGAGATGCTCACGGAGGATCCATGGCCTCTACCTCTAAGAAGGGATCTGCTTCAGCAGGGACCTTGTATGTTCCAAGACTTACCGCGTCTGCGTTTGACGGCATGGCGGTTGAACGCCGGATTCTAAAAGAAAAGGGCATTCCAGAGGAAGTTATTCCTACCTTGATTAAGGCTAGAAAGGAAGTGACTGTACAACATTATCACCGCATTTGGCGAAAATATGTTGCGTGGTGTGAGGCCAAGAAGGCTCCAACGGAAGAATTTCAATTGGGTCGATTCTTACATTTCCTGCAAGCAGGATTGTCTATGGGCCTAAAATTGGGGTCCATTAAAGTTCAAATTTCGGCCTTATCAATCTTCTTCCAGAAGGAATTGGCATCAGTGCCTGAAGTACAAACTTTTGTCAAAGGTGTACTACATATACAACCCCCAATAGTGCCTCCAGTGGCACCGTGGGATTTGAACGTAGTTTTGAATTTTCTCAAATCTCATTGGTTTGAGCCTCTAAAATCGGTAGATTTAAAATACCTTACATGGAAGGTAACCATGCTATTGGCCCTGGCTTCAGCCAGGAGAGTTTCAGAGTTGGCGGCTTTATCATACAAAAGCCCATATCTGATTTTCCATTCGGACAGGGCAGAACTGCTGACACGTCCTCATTTTCTCCCTAAGGTGGTTTCGGCTTTCACTTGAACCAGCCTATTGTGGTGCCTGCGGCTACTAGCGACTTGGAGGACTCCAAGTTACTGGACGTTGTCAGAGCATTAAAAATATATATTTCAAGGACAGCTGGAGTCAGAAAATCTGACTCGTTGTTTATATTGTATGCACCCAACAAGATGGGTGCTCCTGCGTCTAAACAGACGATTGCACGTTGGATCTGTAGCACAATCCAACTTGCACATTCTGTGGCAGGCCTGCCACAGCCTAAATCTGTAAAGGCCCACTCCACAAGGAAAGTGGGCTCATCTTGGGCGGCTGCCCGAGGGGTCTCGGCATTACAACTTTGCCGAGCAGCTACGTGGTCAGGGGAGAACACGTTTGTAAAATTTTACAAATTTGATACTCTGGCTAAGGAGGACCTGGAGTTCTCTCATTCGGTGCTGCAGAGTCATCCGCACTCTCCCGCCCGTTTGGGAGCTTTGGTATAATCCCCATGGTCCTGACGGAGTTCCAGCATCCACTAGGACGTTAGAGAAAATAAGAATTTACTTACCGATAATTCTATTTCTCATAGTCCGTAGTGGATGCTGGGCGCCCATCCCAAGTGCGGATTGTCTGCAATACTTGTACATAGTTATTGTTACAAAGATCGGGTTATTACTATTGTTGTGAGCCATCTTTTCAGAGGCTACTTCGTTTTTTGTTATCATACTGTTAACTGGGTTCAGATCACAAGTTGTACGGTGTGATTGGTGTGGCTGGTATGAGTCTTACCCGGGATTCAAGATCCTTCCTTATTGTGTACGCTCGTCCGGGCACAGTACCTAACTGAGGCTTGGAGGAGGGTCATAGGGGGAGGAGCCAGTACGCACCATGTGATCCTAAAAGCTTTATTTCTCTATCGTCCTTGTGGATGCTGGGGTTCCTGAAAGGACCATGGGGAATAGCGGCTCCGCAGGAGACAGGGCACAAAAAGTAAAGCTTTCCGATCAGGTGGTGTGCACTGGCTCCTCCCCCTATGACCCTCCTCCAGACTCCAGTTAGATTTTTGTGCCCGGCCGAGAAGGGTGCAATCTAGGTGGCTCTCCTAAAGAGCTGCTTAGAGAAAGTTTAGCTTAGGTTTTTTATTTTACAGTGAGTCCTGCTGGCAACAGGATCACTGCAACGAGGGACTTAGGGGAGAAGGAGTGAACTCACCTGCGTGCAGGATGGATTGGCTTCTTGGCTACTGGACATCAGCTCCAGAGGGACGATCACAGGTACAGCCTGGATGGTCACCGGAGCCGCGCCGCCGGCCCCCTTGCAGATGCTGAAGTAAGAAGAGGTCCAGAATCGGCGGCTGAAGACTCCTGCAGTCTTCTAAAGGTAGCGCACAGCACTGCAGCTGTGCGCCATTTTCCTCTCAGCACACTTCACACGGCAGTCACTGAGGGTGCAGGGCGCTGGGAGGGGGGCGCCCTGGGAGGCAAATGAAAACCTTTTTTGGCGAAAAATACCTCACATATAGCCCCCAGAGGCTATATGGAGATATTTAACCCCTGCCAAGATTCACTAAATAGCGGGAGACGAGCCCGCCGAAAAAGGGGCGGGGCCTATCTCCTCAGCACACAGCGCCATTTTCTCTCACAGAAAGCCTGGAGAGAAGGCTCCCAGGCTCTCCCCTGCACTGCACTACAGAAACAGGGTTAAAACAGAGAGGGGGGGCACTGATTTTGGCGATATTGAGATATATATATATAAAGATGCTATAAGGGAAAACACTTATATAAGGTTGTCCCTATATAATTATAGCGTTTTGGTGTGTGCTGGCAAACTCTCCCTCTGTCTCCCCAAAGGGCTAGTGTGGGTCCTGTCCTCTGTCAGAGCATTCCCGGTGTGTGTGCTGTGTGTCGGTACGTGTGTGTCGACATGTATGAGGACGATGTTGGTGAGGAGGCGGAGAAATTGCCTGTAATGGTGATGTCACTCTCTAGGGAGTCGACACCGGAATGGATGGCTTATTTAGGGAATTACGTGAGAATGTCAACACGCTGCAAGGTCGGTTGACGACGTGAGACGGCCGACAAACTATTAGTACCGGTCCAGGCGTCTCAGAAACACCGTCAGGGGCGTTAAAAACGCCCATTTACCTCAGTCGGTCGACACAGACACGGACACTGAATCCAGTGTCGACGGTGAATAAACAAACGTATTTCTCATTAGGGCCACACGTTAAGGGCAATGAAGGAGGTGTTGCATATTTCTGATACTACAAGTACCACAAAAAAGGGTATTATGTGGGAGTGAAAAAACTACCTGTAGTTTTTCCTGAATCAGATAAAATAAAATGAAGTGTGTGATGATGCGTGGGGTTACCCCGATAGCAAATATTGGCGTTATACCCTTTCCCGCCAGAAATTAGGGCGCGTTGGGAAACACCCCTTAGGGTGATAAGGCGCTCACACGCTTATCAAGTGGCGTTACCGTCTCCAGATACGGCCGCCCTCAAGGAGCCAGCTGATAGGAAGCTGGAAAGATATCCTAAAAAGTATATACACACATACGGTGGTTATACTGCGACCAGCGATCGCCATCAGCCTGGAGATGCAGTGCTGGGTTGGCTTGGTCGGATTCCCTGACTGAAAATATTTTATTCATATAGAGCATTTAATAGGATGCATTCTATATATATGTACGTGAGATGCACAGAGGGATATTTGCTCTCTGGCATCAAGATAAGTACGTTGTCCATATCACCCAGAAGATGTCATGGACACGACAGTGGTCAGGTGATACAGATCCCATACGGCACATGGAAGTATTGCCGTATAAAGGGAAGGAGTTAGTTGGGGTCGGTCCATCGGACCTGGGGACCACGGCAACAGCTGAGAAATCCAACCCTTTTACCCCAAGTTACATCTCAGCTGAAAAAGACACCGTCTTTTCAGCCTCAATCCTTCCTTTCCCATGAGGGCATGCAGGCAAAAGGCCAGTCATATCTGCCCAGACATAGAGGTAAGGGAAGTAGACTGCAGCAGGCAGCCCCTTCCCAGGAAAAGAAGCCCTCCACCGCGTCTGCCAAGTCCTCAGCATGACGCTGGGGCCGTGCAAGCGGACTCAAGGTGGGGGGGTAGTCTCAAGAGTCTCAGCGCGCAGTGGGATCACTCGCAGGTTGACCCCTAGATAGTACAAGTATTATCCCAGGGGTACAGATTGGAGAGTCGAGACATCTTCTCCTCGCAGGTTTCTGAAGTCTGCTTTACCAACGGCTCCCTCCGACAGGGAGGCAGCATTGGAAACAATTCACAAGCTGTATATCCAGCAGGTGATAATCAAAGTACCCCTCCTACAACAAGGAAAAGGGTATTATTTTTCCACACTATATTGTGGTACTGAAGCCAGACGGCTTGGTGAGACATAGTCTAAACTGAAATCTTTGAACACTTACATAAAAGGTTCAAATCGAGATGGAGTCACTCAGAGCAGTGATAGCGAACCGGAAAAAAGGGGACTATATGGTGTCCCTGGACATCAAGGATTACCTCCATGTCCAAATTTGCCCTTCTCAACAAGGGTACCTCTGGTTCGTGGTACAGAACTGTCAATATCAGTTTCAGACGATGCCGTTTGAATTATCCACGGCACCCCGGGCCTTTTACCAAGGTAATGGCCGAAAAGATGTTTCTTCAAAGAAAAAAGGCATCTAAATTATCCCTTACTTGGACGATATCCTGAAAAGGGCAAGTTCCAGAGAACAGTTGGAGGTCGGAAGAGCACTATCTAAAGTAGTTCTACGACAGCACGACTGGATTCTAAATATTCCAAGAATCGCAGCTGTTTTCCGACGATACGTCTGCTGTTCCTAGGAATGATTCTGGGCATAGTCCAGAAAAAGGTGTTCCTCCGGGAGGAAAAAGCCAAGGAGTTATTCGACCTAGTCAGAAACCTCCTAAAACCAGGCCAAGTATCAGTGCATCAATGCACAGGAGTCCTGGAAAAATGGTGGCTTCTTACGAAGCGATTCCATTCGGCAGATCTCAGGGGATTTGCTGGACGAATGGTCCGGATCGCATTTTCAGATGCATCAGCGGATAATCCTGTCTCCAAGGACAAGGGTGTCTCTTCTGTGGGGGCTGCAGAGTGCTCATCTTTTAGAGGGCAGCACACTCAGCATTCAGGACTGTGTTCTGGGGACCACGGATACCAGCCTGAGAGGCTGGGGAGTAGTCACACAGGGAAAAAATTTCCAAGGAAGTGTGGTCAAGTCTGGAGACTTCTCTCCACATGAATATACTGGAGCTAAGGGCAATTTACAATGCTCTGAGCCTAGGAAGACTCCTGCTTCAAAGTCAACCGGTGCTGATCCAGTAGGACATCATCATGGCGGTCGCCCACGTTATCAGACGGGGCGACACAAGAAGCAGGAGGGCAATGACAGCAAGGATTCTTCGCTGGGCGGAAAATCATGTGATAACACTGTCAGCAGTGTTCATTCCGGGAGTGGGCAACTGGGAAGATTTCCTCAGCATAAATGAATTCCACCCGGAAAAGTGGAAACTTAATCTGGAAGTTTCCACATGATTGTAAACCGTTGGGAAAGACCAAAGGTGGTTATGATGGCGTCCCACCTGAAGCGCCAGGTCAAGAGACACTCAGGCAATAGCTGGGACGCTCTGGTAACACCGTCGGTGTACCAGTCGGTGTATGTGTTCCATCCTCTGCTTTTCATACCCAATGTATTGAAAATGATAGGAAGGAGAGGAGTAAGAACTATACTCGTGGCTCCGGTTTGGCCAAGAAGGACTTGGTTCCCGGAACTTCAAGAGATACTAAGAAGGGTCTTGATTCGGCAAGAACCGTGTCTGTTCCGGGACTTACCGCAGCTGCGTTGACGCCAAGGCGGGTGAACGCCGGATCCTAAGGGAAAGAGGCATTCCGGAAGAGGTCATCCCTACCCTGGTCAGAGCCAGGAAGGAGGTGACCGCACAACATTATCACCACTTAGGTGAAAATATGTGCCAGGGTGTGAGTCCAGGAAGGCTCCACGGAAGAATTTCAACTAGGTTAATTTCTACATTTCCTGCAAACAGGAGTGTCTATGGGTCTCAAATTGGGTCCATTAAGGTTCAAATTTCGGCCTGTTGATTTTCTTCCAGAAAGAAATTGGCTTCAGTTCCTGAAGTCCAGAAGTTGTTAAGGGAGTACTGCATATACAGCCCCTTTGATGTCTCCAGTGGCACTGGGCGATCTCAACGTAGTTTTGGGATTCCTAAAAAATCACATTGGTTTAAACAACTCAAATCTGTGGATTTGATATATCTCACATGGAAAATGACCATGCTGTTGGTCCTGGCCTCGGCCAGGCGAGTGTCAGAATTGGCGGCTTTATCTCACAAAGCCATATCTGATTGTCCATTCGGACAGAGCAAAGCTGCGGACTCGTCCCCAGTTTCTCCTTAAGGTGGTGTCAGCGTTTCACCTGAACCAGCTTATTGTGGTACCTGCGGCTACTAGGGACTTGGAGGACTCCAAGTTGCTGGATGTTATCAGGGCCCTGAAAATATAGTTTCCAGGTTGGCTGGAGTCAGGAAATCTGACTTGCTGTTTATCCTGTATGCACCCAACAATGCTGGGTGCTTCTGCTTCTAAGCAGTCGATTGCTCGTGGGATTGGTAGCACAATTCAACTTGCACATTCTGTGGCAGGCCTGCCACAGCCTAAATCTGTTAAGGCCCATTCCACAAGGAAGGTGGGCTCATCTTGGGCGGCTGCCCGAGGGGTCTCGGCATTACAACTTTGCCGAGCAGCTACGTGGTCGGGGGAGAACACGTTTGTAAAATTCTACAAATTTGATACCCTGGCAAAAGAGGACCTGGAGTTCTCTCATTCGGTGCTGCAGAGTCATCCGCACTCTCCCGCCCGTTTGGGAGCTTTGGTATAATCCCCATGGTCCTTTCAGGAACCCCAGCATCCACAAGGACGATAGAGAAAATAAGAATTTACTTACCGATAATTCTATTTCTCGGAGTCCGTAGTGGATGCTGGGCGCCCATCCCAAGTGCGGATTATCTGCAATACTTGTACATAGTTATTGCTAACTAAATCGGGTTATTGTTGTTGTGAGCCATCTTTTCAGAGGCTCCGCTGTTATCATACTGTTAACTGGGTTCAGATCACAGGTTGTACAGTGTGATTGGTGTGGCTGGTATGAGTCTTACCCGGGATTCAAAATTCCTCCCTTATTGTGTACGCTCGTCCGGGCACAGTACCTAACTGGAGTCTGGAGGAGGGTCATAGGGGGAGGAGCCAGTGCACACCACCTGATCGGAAAGCTTTACTTTTTGTGCCCTGTCTCCTGCGGAGCCGCTATTCCCCATGGTCCTTTCAGGAACCCCAGCATCCACTACGGACTCCGAGAAATAGAATTATCGGTAAGTAAATTCTTATTTTAGATGTGCCCTGTCTCCTGCGGAGCCCGCTATTCCCCATGGTCCTGACGGAGTCCCAGCATCCACTACGGACTATGAGAAATAGAATTATCGGTAAGTAAATTCTTATTTTCACAGAGTATTATCACAAACACATATTTAGCTATGCTATGTCATTTATCTATGCGATATGGAGAGATTGATACTTAGCAATCATTAGGAAAAGCCTCCAAGCATCCCCGGCATATGGAGGCCCATGCTTCTGAGAGAGTCTCTGTAGCTGTGTGTGTGCCAGGATGAGAGCCACTGGTTACTTTGAGAGCATAAATATATTTGACATATCTAAAATGGTTATGAGTAAATTACTCTAACAGAGTGTATCTGTATTTTATAAATATTATGACAGGCTGCACTATGGACCTGCCATCGGGAACAGTCTCTGGCTTATGTGAGGGTTACGAGCAGAACGTAGGTGTCGCATTTCACCGCCCAGCTGGATTACTGGATGCGTTGGACCACAGTGAGAAAAGACTGCATGGAGAGCTAGACTCAGATGAGAAGGTGACAATGGAAAGGTTTTGGTTGTTTGTTTCAGCTTTTACTTTGGAAATGTATCTGATACCAAGCATGTCCCTGTTGATACTCCAGGTTACGCGTTCCTCAACGCTGTCTCTGCAGTATGATAAGAGGCTGGCTGAGGAGCAGAGAGGCGGCAAGAAAAAGATAAAGGTTGTTCCTAGCCGGGTATGTCTCTCTCCTACAATTTCTATATCAATATCTATCTCTCATCTCTTCTCTTTTCTTGTGCTGTAATTGTCACCCTCCAGGAGGAAAGCCACTGGAAGGAGAGACTTATCTCTCCTACATTCCTCTAACCTACATGAATACTATGGGGGAGTTTGATGGATTCAAAACTCTGCACATGATAGATGGTGGCTCATCTAAAGAGTGCAGAACCAATTGGCTCCTGCACAGACAGTGGGATGTTGGCTTGCAGTGGAGCTTAGAAGTAGTCTCCAGGGTCCTTGCAACACACTAAAAGCACCTCGTAACTTTTCATTCCACACCACCCTATCACAGATTTCTGTTGCCAGCCATTTAACCGTACACAGTGGACTTAGCATTGATAAGACCGACTTCTGTTTTTCCTGTACAACTTTCAAATTAAGGATTGTACCTTTCTCTTACGTCCTAGAGGATGCTGGGGACTCTGTAAGGACCATGGGGATAGACGGGCTCCACAGGAGACATGGGCACTTTAAGAAAGACTTTAGGTATGGGTGTGCACTGGCTCCTCCCTCTATGCCCCTCCTCCAGACCTCAGTTT
This sequence comes from Pseudophryne corroboree, assembly GCF_028390025.1. Classification (NCBI taxonomy): domain Eukaryota; kingdom Metazoa; phylum Chordata; class Amphibia; order Anura; family Myobatrachidae; genus Pseudophryne; species Pseudophryne corroboree. Next base: position 277,399,629 of record NC_086446.1, read on the forward strand.
ACTACTGTGCCCAGAGGAGACTGGGTGCATTACAGGGAGCTCTGCTGAGTTTCCTGAAAGAAAGTATTTTGTTAGGTTTTTTTTTTCAGGGAGCCTGCTGGCAACAGACTCCCTGCATCGTGGGACTGAGGAGAGAGAAGCAGACCTACTTCTGTGAGTTTCAAGGCTCTGCTTCTTAGGCTACTGGACACCATTAGCTCCAGAGGGATCGGTACGCAGGTCTCACCCTCGCCGTCCGTCCCAGAGCCGCGCCGCCGTCCTCCTCGCAGAGCTGGAAGATAGAAGCCGGGTGAGTATGACAAGTAAGAAGACTTCAGAGGCGACAGAAGACTTCAGATCTTCACTGAGGTAACGCACAGCAGTAAAGCTGTGCGCCATTGCTCCCACACAGCACACACAGGCAGATACTGTAAGGGTGCAGGGCGCAGGTGGGGAGCTCCCTGGGCAGCAATAAACCTTGTTTTCTGGCAAAAGTGTATGTATATATATATATATATATATATATATATATATATACACACACAGCTGGGCACTGTATATATAAAGAGCCCCAGCCAGGTTTTTTACATATCTGAGCGGGACAGAAGCCCGCCGCTGAGGGGGCGGGGCTTCTGCCTCAGCACTCACCAGCGCCATTTTCTCCACAGCACAGCGCTGAGAGGAAGCTCTCCGGACTCTCCCCTGCTTATCCACGGTGAAAGAGGGTTTTAAAGAAGGGTGGGGGCACATATTTGGCGCAATATACAGATTACAGCGCTATCTAGGTAAACATATTGTGTTTTTTCCTGGGTCATATAGCGCTGGGTGTGTGCTGGCATACTCTCTCTGTCTCTCCAAAGGGCCTTGTGGGGGAACTGTCTTCAGATAAGAGGATTCCCTGAGTGTGTGGTGTGTCGGTACGCGTGTGTCGACATGTCTGAGGTTGAAGGCTTTCCGGGGGAGGAGGTGGAGAAAATGAATGTGGTGTCTCCGTCGACAACGCCGACACCTGACTGGATGGATATGTGGTATGTTTTAAGTGCTAATGTAAATTTATTGCACAAAAGATTAGACAAAGCGGAAGCTAGGGAACAGCCAGGGAATCAACCCATGTCTGTCTCTATGTCGCAGGGACCTTCGGGGTCTCAAAAGCGCCCACTATCCCAAATAGTAGACACAGATACCGACACGGATTCTGACTCCAGTGTCGAATACGATGATGCAAAGTTACAGCCAAAATTGGCTAAATGTATTCGATATATGATTATTGTAATAAAATATGTTTTGCATATCACACAGGAACCCCCTGTCCCTGACATGAGGGTACACATGAATAAGGAAAAGAAACCTGAAGTAACCTTTCCTCCCTCACATGAGCTGAACGAGTTATGCGAAAAAGCTCGGGAATCTCCAGACAAAAAACTGCAGATTCCCAAAAGGATTCTTATGGCGTATCCTTTCCCGCCAAAGGACAGGATACGGTTGGAATCCTCCCCTAGGGTGGACAAAGCGTTGACATGCCTATCCAAGAAGGTAGCGCTGCCATCCCAGGATACGGCTACCCTCAGGGATCCTGCTGATCGCAAGCAGGAGGTTACCTTGAAGTCCATTTACACGCATTCGGGTACCTTATTCAGACCGGCTATTGCGTCGGCCTGGGTGTGTAGCGCTGTAGCAGCATGGACGGATACCTTATCAGCGGAAATTGAAACCCTGGATAAGGATACCATCTTATTGACCCTAGGACATATAAAAGATGCTGTCTTATATATGAGAGATGCTCAAAGAGACATTGGTCTATTGGGTTCTAGAATCAACGCTATGTCGATTTCTGCTAGACGAGTCCTATGGACCCGGCAATGGACAGGTGATGCCGACTCAAAAAGGCATATGGAGGTTTTACCTTACAAGGGTGAGGAATTGTTTGGTCTCCACAGCTACACCTGGTAAATCCAATTTTTTGCCTTATAATCCCTCACAGCCTAAGAAAGCGCCACATTACCAGATGCAGTCCTTTCGGTCACAGAGAAACAAGAAAATATGAGGTGCGTCCTTTCTTGCCAGAGGTAAGGGCAGAGGAAAGAAGCTGCACAACACAGCTAGTTCCCAGGAACAGAAGTCCTCCCAGGCCTCTACAAAATCCACCGCATGACGCTGGGGCTCCGATACGGGAGTCCGCCCCAGTGGGGGCACGTCTACGACTTTTCAGCCACATCTGGGTTCACTCATAGGTGGATCTCTGGGCAGTAGAAATTGTTTCTCAGGGTTACAAGCTGGAATTCGAAGAGGTACCTCCTCGCCGGTTTTTCAAATCGGCCCTGCCAGCTTCTCCCTCAGAAAGGGAGTTAGTGTTAAATGCAATTCACAAATTGTATCTTCAACAGGTGGTGGTCAAGGTTCCCCTACTGCAACAAGGGAGGGGATATTACTCAACCCTGTTTGTAGTCCTGAAACCGGACGGTTCGGTCAGACCCATTTTAAATTTAAAATCCCTGAACCTATACTTAAAAAGGTTCAAGTTCAAGATGGAATCACTCAGAGCGGTCATCGCCAGCCTGGAAGGGGGGGATGCATACCTTCATGTTCCAATATATCCACCTCATCAGGCGTACCTGAGATTTGCGTTACAGGATTGTCATTACCAATTTCAGACGTTGCCGTTTGGGCTTTCCACGGCCCTGAGGATTTTCACCAAGGTAATGGCGGAAATGATGGTGCTCCTGCGCAAGCAGGGGGTCACAATTATCCCGTACTTGGACGATTTCCTCATAAAAGCGAGATCAAGAGAGCAGTTGCTGAGCAGCGTGTCACTTTCACTGAGAGTGTTACAGCAACACGGCTGGATTCTCAATATCCCGAAGTCGCAGCTGGTTCCTACGACTCGTCTGACCTTCTTGGGCATGATTCTGGATACGGACCAGAAAAGGGTTTATCTTCCAACGGAAAAGGCTCAAGAACTCATGACTCTGGTCAGGAACCTATTGAAACCAAAACAGGTGTCAGTGCATCACTGCACTCGAGTCCGGGGAAAGATGGTGGCATCTTACGAGGCCATTCCGTTCGGCAGGTTCCATGCGAGGACCTTCCAATGGGACCTACTGGACAAGTGGTCCGTGTCACATCTTTAGATTCATCGGTTGATCACACTGTCCCCCAGGGCCAGGGTATCTCTCCTGTGGTGGCTGCAGAGTGCTCACCTTCTATAGGGCCGCAGGTTCGGCATTCAGGACTGGGTTCTGGTGACCACGGACGCGAGCCTCCGAGGTTGGGGAGCAGTCACACAAGGAAGAAACTTCCAGGGTCTTTGGTCAAGTCAAGAAACTTGTCTTCACATCAACGTCCTGGAGCTGAGGGCCATATACAACGCCCTTCGTCAAGCGGAGACCTTGCTTCGCGACTTACCAGTTCTGATCCAGTCAGACAACATCACCGCAGTGGCTCATATAAACCGCCAGGGCGGCACAAGGAGCAGAGTGGCAATGGCGGAAGCCACAAGGATTCTTCGCTGGGCGGAAAATCATGTAAGCGCACGGTCAGCAGTGTTCATTCCGGGAGTGGACAACTGGGAAGCAGACTTCCTCAGCAGACACGACCTGCATCCAGGAGAGTGGGGACTTCATCAGGAAGTCTTCGCACAGATTGCAAGTTAGTGGGGACTGCCCCAGATAGACATGATGGCGTCCCGCCTCAACAAAAAGCTGCAGAGGTATTCCGCCAGGTCAAGAGACCCTCAGGCGGTAGCTGTGGACGCCCTAGTGACACCGTGGGTGTTCCAGTCGGTCTATGTGTTTCCTCCTCTTCCTCTCATCCCAAAGGTGTTGAGAATAATAAGAAAAAGAGGAGTACAGACAATTCTCATTGTTCCAGATTGGCCACGAAGGGCCTGGTATCTGGATCTGCAGGAGATGCTCACAGAAGATCCGTGGCCTCTTCCTCTAAGACAGGACCTGTTGCAACAGGGGCCCTGTCTGTTCCAAGACTTACCGCGGCTGCGTTTGACGGCATGGCGGTTGAACGCCGGATCCTAGCGGAAAAGGGCATTCTGGATGAGGTCATTCCTACTCTGATAAAGGCTAGGAAGGACGTGACAGCTAAACATTATCACCGTATATGGCGAAAATATGTTTCTTGGTGTGAGGCCAGAAATGCTCCTCCGGAAGAATTCCATCTGGGCCGTTTCCTTCACTTCCTACAGACTGGAGTGAATTTGGGCCTAAAATTAGGCTCCATTAAGGTACAGATTTCGGCCTTATCCATTTTCTTTCAAAAAGAATTGGCTTCTCTCCCAGAAGTACAGACTTTTGTGAAGGGATTGCTGCATATTCAGCCTCCTTTTGTACCTCCGGTGGCGCCTTGGGACTGGTTTGAACCACTTAAAACGGTGGAGTTAAAATATCTCACTTGGAAAGTGGTCATGTTGTTAGGCGAGTGTCGGAATTGGCGGCTTTGTCTCATAAAAGCCCCTATCTAGTTTTCCATATGGATAGAGCGGAATTGCGGACCCGTCCTCAATTTTTGCCTAAGGTGGTGTCATCTTTTCATATGAACCAACCTATTGTGGTTCCTGTGGCTACACGAGACTTGGAGGATTCCGAGTCCCTTGATGTGGTCAGGGCTTTGAAAATTTACGTGGCCAGAACGGCTAGAGTCAGAAAAACAGAAGCACTGTTTGTCCTGTATGCAGCCAACAAGGTTGGCGCTCCTGCTTCAAAGCAGACTATTGCTCGCTGGATCTGTAACACGATTCAGCAGGCACATGCGACGGCTGGATTGCCGTTACCAGAATCGGTCAAGGCCCATTCCACTAGGAAGGTGGGCTCGTCTTGGGCGGCTGCCCGAGGGGTCTTGGCACTACAGCTGTGCCGAGCTGCTACTTGGTCGGGTTCAAACACCTTTGCAAAGTTCTATAAGTTTGATACCCTGGCTGAGGAGGACCTCCTATTTGCTCAATCGGTGCTGCAGAGTCATCCGCACTCTCCCGCCCGTTTGGGAGCTTTGGTATAATCCCCATGGTCCTTACGGAGTCCCCAGCATCCTCTAGGACGTAAGAGAAAATAAGATTTTAAACCTACCGGTAAATCTTTTTCTCGTAGTCCGTAGAGGATGCTGGGAGCCCGTCCCAAGTGCGGACTACTTCTGCAAGACTTGTATATAGTTTTGCTTACATAAGGGTTTTGTTATAGTTTTCATCGGTCTCCGACTGATGCTATGTTGTTTTTTCATACTGTTAACTGGTTAGTTTATCACAAGTTATACGGTGTGAATGGTGTGGACTGGTATGAATCTTACCCTTGGTTTAACAAAAATCCTTTCCTCGTACTGTCCGTCTCCTCTGGGCACAGTTTCTCTAACTGAGGTATGGAGGAGGGGCATAGAGGGAGGAGCCAGTGCACACCCATACCTAAAGTCTTTCTTAAAGTGCCCATGTTTCCTGTGGAGCCCGTCTATCCCCATGGTCCTTACGGAGTCCCCAGCATCCTCTACGGACTACGAGAAAAAGATTTACCGGTAGGTTTAAAATCTTAATTTTTCTTCTGCCATTTTTTGACTTGCTCTATTCTGGTCACCTAGCCTAGTTGCTAGCATTTGAGTTCCTATCTGTTTGAAGATAGCAGGATCAGATATAGGGTTGTTTTTTCCACCTCTGGGATTCATCATTCTGGCTGAGATATGCCCATCTCTGTCAGTGCCTTAGATGGTGCCCCTATCTGTGTCCTCTACATTTTTTTTTTCTCAAGGTAACTTGGACTTACTCCATGTGTCCTCTTCAATGCAGGCTCTTGCAAGTCTTCACTGTGTGAGCTTTAACTAACCTTTTCTTTTTTTTTTTTTTCCAATAAAGTGTGGTAAGTGCCAGGGGTGCAGAAAAAAAAATCAGAATGAAGTTCATGTGGGCGGGTACGAGAAATACAACTCAATAAATGTATACACATACTGAACCTAAGTCAAGATCCCATAAAGTCCGAGAACACCACTAGCCGTTATTTGAGATATCCGAAGTATGCCATTATCATTTTAGGAAGGAGAAGTCATAAGACCGGAGAATGAACTGTACTGTCTCTGCAGAAATGTCATATGAAAATGTGTTATTCACCAGTCTCAGATCGAGTACTGTTTGGAATCCCTCAGATATGTGTTTTCTTCTTGAAAGTTGGAGTATACTCTTGGAGTATAAGCCTGTCCCATCTTTGTCGGAGAATTAGGAGAGATTACTTCTTCCTCCAAATCTGTAAATTGTTCTCTGGAGAGGACAGAACTAGGAATTCCACTGAGACATACACACTGGTTACAGAGTGTAATTTTGTCTTGTACCTGTGGATTATGACTCCATTGATCTTGAGTGGTGAACTTAAATGTCCATGTATACGTTGAAATCCTGCAACCCACAATGCTCTGCAAAAGTTGATCTAGAGAAGTCATGGCAAGGCCATTGGTTCTGTGTACCATCAAACTGCTGATAATACTGGTTCCCTGGTCAATAGCTTTGTGGTCCTTTGAAGTGTTGGTGAGAGAATAGGACATTTCTAGTTCTTCTGTCCTACGACAAATGATGGTATTTAGCTGCAGTGATTTTCTGAATTTTTGAGTCCAGTTTTCACCAATTACAAATCCAATGCCATCCAAAGGTCTCCTGGTGACAACTGCTAGAGCCATACTTCTGGATAAAAAGGAAATTGAATCCAGTCAAGCTTTACAGAGAAACATTATTTCAATGTTTTAATTAAATATTGTCTATTTTTCCTTTCTTCTGTACTGTGTATTGAGACCTCTAGCATTAGGACTGTGACAGAAGAGTCTGTATGCAGGTTTTGCCAACTGTCAGCACTGCAGGAATTAGTATAGTAAAGGCCAAGAATACAGGCGATGATGAGGGCACTTTTAGACTTCTCAGGGAATTCTGGCCTGTTTTCTGTAGGCACGCTTCTCTCTATAGAAACGTATCACCAACAGCAGGTATGGATGATTTAAACATAGTTGGATGCACAAGGGTCAATAATCATTTATTTGCAGGGAAAAGGATTTCAAAACATTTTCACACGCAATCATGGTGCTTTCTTAGGATGCTTCTGTTTTATACAGATGCCCAGCCATACCAGCTCCATGTGTTGCATCTGAACCCAGTTCATAGTTTCTCTATTGTATGTGAAATATAATAAGGGGGTGTTCAGAGATCCATACCTAATGTCACTAGGTATCTTGAATGAGGCTGAGATGAATCCTTTGGCCAGGATTTAGGAAGTAGAATTGTGATACAAAACATTCATGCCCCTACGGAAGCTGCTTTTTGTACATAGGTCCAAGATACCCTGTTTAAAGCCTCTTTCTCTTACGTACTAGAGGATGCTGGGGTCCACATTAGTATCATGGGGTATAGACGGGTCCACTAGGAGCCATTGGCACTTTAAGAGTTTGAGAGTGTGGGCTGGCTCCTCCCTCTATGCCCCTCCTACCAGACTTAGTTTTGAAAATGTGCCCAGAGGAGCCAGTCACAGCTAGGGGAGCTCTACAGAGTTTCTCTAGTAAAGTTATTTTTTAGAGTTTATTATTTTACAGGGAGGCTGCTGGCAACAGCCTCCCTGCTTCGAGGGACTAAAGGCGGGAGTAGTGTCCGCCCTGCGGGGTCTGAGCCACTATCTCCGCTGACAGGACACTGAGCTTCTGAGGGGATCAATCGTTCCCCGCCACAGGGGATTGCTCACCCCGGCAGCATGCCGCCACCCTCTTACAGAGCCAGAAGATCAGAAGATGGCGAGATATGGCGGCACAAGGGTAGGAGCGCAGCGCTGAGTGGCTGCGCTCCGGGAAGGCTCAGCGGCACAAAGTGTTGGCGCTACGAGGGGCGTCCTGAGCCAGCGTCTTAAATACCCTACACTGGTCACAGACGCTAACTGGAGACTGAATCCCCCGGCTAGCGACGGAATCCTCGGGCCAGTATAAAAAAATTTGTGCGGGAAGACGCGCCATCTTCAGGAGGCGGAGCTTCTCCTCAGAGCGGACCCAGCAGTGCCATTTTTTTTGTCTGCAGTTCCTGTGCACAGGGAGCTGTCCCTCCAAGCAACTCCAGCTATCCTGTGCGGTACCAGGGGGTTGTAAAAGGGGGGAGGGGGGGGGGGGGAGCTGTGTAAAATCTGTGTAGCCTATTAAGTTACACAGATAGCGCTGGTAGTTTTAACTGTTCTACCTCAGAAAGCGCTGTGTGTGGGTTGGATCCAATCTCTGTGTTTCTCGCTACCATTCTGTGGGGGTGGGGGTGGGGGGGGGGGAGCTGTGACTGACAATTCCCTGTGTGTGTGGGTGTTTAATACCTTCCGTTGCTATGTCTAGGGACTCGGTGTCATATGCTGCTGAAGTGGTTTCCTCTCAGGAGGAATCCATTTCATGTACACAGAAATGTAATCACGGTGCTGAGCCAGCGTCTAAATACCCTAAACTGGTCACAGTCGCTAACCGGAGACTGAATCCCCAGTCTAGCGACAGAATCCTCAGTACACAGACGCTAGCCAGGGACTGAATCCCCCGGCTATCGACGGAATCCTCAGGCCAGTATATAGAAGTTGCGCGGGAAGACACACCATCTTCGGATAGCGGAGCTTCTTCTCAGTGCGGACCCAGCAGAGTTCACCGTCATTTTCCTGTCTGCAGCTCCTATTCCACAGACTGCAGACGGTGATGGGGATGTGCTGAGGGGGACAGCTCCCCTTGCAGGGGGTGCAGCTCATGTTTGTGGCCATTAGAGATATGTTAAATATTGCTGACATGTCGCCTGAGCAGGTTGAAGAGGCTTACTTCACTGACGATAAGAAAGCCTCGCTAATCTTCCCTGCGTCTAAAGTATTAAACGCTATTTGAGAAATCCTGAGTGAAAGTATTCCAGATCCCCAAAAGGGTTCTGGTTACTTTCCCCTTCCCTGAGGAGGATAGAAAGTATTGGGAAAAACCCACCCATAGTTGACGCATCTAGTTCCAGACTGTCAAAGAAGGTGGTTTTACCTGTCCTGGGATCTGCCGCGTTGAAAGAACCAGCTTATCGCAAGATTGACACTATGCTCAAATCCATATACACGGCTTCGGGGGAGATACTATGGCCTACCATTGCCTGTGCATGGATTTCTAAAGCTATAGTAAAGTGGTCTGGCACGTTACTTGAGAAATTGGTTACAATGGAGAAAAGTGATGTTGAATTGTTCTTGCGTAACATACAGGTTTCTGCAGGATTTACGGTGGAATCTATGAAAGACCTGGGTTCGATAGCTGCAGGCATATCCTCCATGTCTGTCTCAGCTCATAGAGGATTCTGGATGCGCCAGTGGTCTGCCGACACGGAATCCAGGAGAGGTGTGGAGACCCTACCCTACACAGGTCAGGCTCTCTTTGGGGAAACGTTGGATGCGTGGATTTCCACAGCTACAGCGGGTAAATCTACTTTCTCTTACGTCCTAGAGGATGCTGGGGACTCCACAAGGACCATGGGGGTATAGACGGGCTCCGCAGGAGATAGGGCACCTAAAAAGAACTTTGACTATGGGTGTGCACTGGCTCCTCCCTCTATGCCCCTCCTCCAGACCTCAGTTAGATCTTGTGCCCAGAGGAGAATGGGTGCACTGCAGAGAGCTCTCCAGAGTTTTCTGTGGAAAAAGAATTTTGTTAGGTTTTTTATTTTCAGGGAGTCCTGTTGGCAACAGGCTCCCTGCATCGTGGGACCGAGGAGAGAGAAGCAGAGCTGGCTTGTCAAGTTGGGCTCTGTTTCTAAGGCTACTGGACACCATTAGCTCCAGAGGGAGTCGGAACACAGGTCTCACCTGGGGTTCGTCCCGGAGCCGCGCCGCCGTCCTCACAGATGCCGAAGATAGAAGCCGGGTGAGTATGAGAAGGCAGAAGACATCATAGGTGGCAGAAGACATCAGATCTTCATGAGGTACCGCTGCGCGCCATTGCTCCCATTCACACACACAGAGCAGCACTGAAGGGTGCAGGGCGCAGGGGGGGGCGCCCTGGGCAGCAATAAACCTCACATTGGGTCACTGACAGGGTAGATTAGGCTGCTGGGCAGTAATTCTACGATCCCCCGCCATTTCTATAAAAAAATCACCGGGACCGAAGCCCGCCGTCGGGTGGGCGGAGCTTGATCCCCAGCACTAACCAGCGCCATTTTCTCCACAGAAGCTGCATGAGGAAAACGCTGGCTCCCTGATCTCTCCCCTGCTGAACATTCAGGCTGGAAAAAAGAGGAGGGGGGCATTCTGAGCGCAGTGAGTGGGAATCTGGTCATTATTTATATATATATAAAAGCGCTATCTGGTCATATTTTTCCAGTGTTATTAAGCGCTGGGTGTGTGCTGGCATACTCTCTCTCTGTCTCTCCTAAGGGCCTGGTTGGGGTTTTGTCCCCTTATAGGTTAATCCCTGTGTGTGTGTGGAGTGTCGGTACGTGGTGTCGACATGTCTGAAGCGGAAGGCTTTTCCAAGGAGGAGGTGGAGCAAATGAGTGGTGTGTCCCCGTCGGTTGTGCCGACTCCAGATTGGATGGACATGTGGCATATGTTGAATGCAAGTGTGGCATCTTTACATAAAAAGCTTGATAAGGCTGATTTAGGGGGGACATCAGGGGGTCAATCCTCAGATTGGAACGACTCACAGGGCCCTTCGGGGTCTCAAAAGCGTCCCTTAACACAAGACACTACTACAGACACGGATTCTGATTCCAGTGTCGACTATGACGAAGTAAAATTGCACCCTAGGGTGACTAAAACCATTAAGTGTATGATTGTGGCAATAAGGGATGTGTTGCATATTGTGGATGAACCCTCTGTCCCCGACACAAGGGTATACATGTTTAAGGAAAAGAAACAGATTATTAACTTTCACACATCTCATGTATTAAATGAATTCTTTGTAAAAGCTTGGGAGACTCCGGATAAGAGACCGCAGATCCCCAAAAGAATTTATATGGCATACCCTTTCCCTAAGCAGGACAGGGAGATTTGGGAATCACGCCCCACTGTGGACAAAGCCCTGACGCGCTTGTCCAAGAAAGTGGCGCTACCGTCTCCTGACACAGCAGCCCTTAAGGACCCTGCAGATCGCAGGCAAGAAACTACCTTAAAGTGTATTTATTCTCATATGGGTGCTGTGCTAAGACCGACAATTGCGTCGGCATGGGTGTGTAGCGCAATTGCAGCTTGGACAGATGAGCTGACAGATCAATTTGATAATATGGATAAGGATACTATATTCCTAACTCTAGCCCATATTAAAGACGCAGTCTTATTTACGAGGGATGCTCAAAGGGACATTGGATTGCTAGCTTCTAGGGCCAATGCCATGTCTGTCTCAGCGAGAAGATCCTTATGGACTCGCCAATGGACGGGTGATGCGGATTCCAAGAAACATATGGAAGTACTACCCTACAAGGGTGATGTATTGTTTGGGGATGGGCTGACGGACCTGGTTTCCACAGCCACAGCAGGTAAATCAAATTTTTTACCTTATATACCCCAACAGCAAAAGAAAGTAACACCCTATCAGATGCAGTCCTTTCGGTCGCACAAGTCCAAAAGAGGTCGGGGATCCTCTTTCCTCGCCAGAGGTAAGGGCAGAGGCAAGAGAGCACCTGCTTCGGCAGGTGCCCAGGAACCAAAGTCCTCCCCGGCTGCTCCAAAACCCACAGCATGACGCTGGGGCTCCCCTGAGGGAGTCCGCACCGGTGGGGGCACGTCTTCGACTTTTCAGTCAGGCCTGGGTCAGTTCGGACCTGAATCCCTGGGTGTTGGAAATAGTTTCCCAGGGTTACAAATTGGAATTCGAGGAGGTGCCCCCGCGCCGATTTTTTAAATCGGCCCTACCAGCTTCCACATCGGAAAGGGGTGTAGTGTTAGCTGCAATTCAAACGCTGTGTATACAGCAAGTGATAATCAAGGTTCCCCTGCACCAGCAGGGAAGAGGTTACTATTCAACCCTATTTGTGGTCCCGAAACCGGACGGTTCGGTCAGACCTATTTTGAATCTGAAATCCCTAAACCTGTACATAAGAAGATTCGAATTCAAAATGGAATCTCTCAGAGCGATAATAGCCAACATGGAGGAGGGGGAGTTTATGGTGTCTCTGGACATAAAGGATGCGTACCTTCATGTCCCCATATATGCCCCCCACCAGGAATACCTGTGATTCGCTGTACAGGATTGTCATTACCAATTTCAAACGTTGCCGTTTGGACTTTCCACGGCCCCGAGGATTTTCACCAAGATAATGGCGGAAATGATGGAGGTTCTGCGCAAGCATGGAGTCACAATTATCCCATACTTGGACGATCTCCTGATAAAAGCGAGATCAAGGGAGAAATTGCTGAACAGTGTGGCGTTCTCGTTGAGAGTGCTCCAGCAACACGGTTGGATTCTAAATCTACCGAAGTCGCAGTTGATTCCGACAACTCGGCTACCGTTCCTAGGTATGATACTGGATACGGAACAAATGAAGGTCTTCCTCCCAATAGAGAAAGCCCAAGACATACAGAACATGGTCACAGACCTGCTAAAACCGAAAAGGGTGTCAGTTCACCAATGCACTCGAGTTCTGGGGAAAATGGTGGCAGCCTACGAGGCCATTCCCTTCGGAAGGTTCCATGCAAGGACTTTTCAATGGGACCTTCTGGACAAGTGGTCCGGGTCCCATCTGCACTTACATCGGAAAATAACTCTGTCCCCAGGGACCAGAGTGTCCCTCCTGTGGTGGTTGCAAAGTGCTCACCTCCTGGAGGGTCGCAGGTTCGGAATTCAGGATTGGATCCTGGTTACCACGGACGCGAGCCTCCGAGAATGGGGAGCGGTCACGCAGGGAAAACATTTTCAGGGTCTTTGGTCAGACCAGGAGTCCTGTCTACACATCAATTTGTTGGAACTCAGGGCCATTTACAACGGCCTTCGACAAGCGGAGAGTTTTCTTTGAAACCTACCGGTTCTGATTCAATGGCCTCTTCCTCTGAGGGAAGACCTGTTGCAGCAGGGGCCCTGGGTATTTCAAGACTTACCGCGGTTACGTTTGACGGCATGGCGGTTGAACGCCGAATCCTAGCGAAAAAGGGGATACCGGAAGAGGTCATCCCTACTTTAATAAAGGCTAGGAAGGAGGTGACGATAAAACATTATCACCGTATCTGGCGAAAGTATGTGTCTTGGTGTGAGACCAAGAATGCACCTACGGAAGATTTTCATCTGGGTCGTCTTCTCCACTTCCGACAGACAGGAGTGGATATGGGCCTGAAATTAGGCTCTGTTAAGGTACAGATTTCGGCCCTCTCGATTTTCTTTCAGAAGGAATTGGCCTCTCTTCCAGAAGTCCAGACGTTTGTAAAGGGAGTGCTGCACATCCAGCCCCCTTTTGTGCCTCCAGTGGCACCATGGGACCTGAACGTGGTGTTGCAGTTCCTAAAATCACACTGGTTTGAACCGCTTAACAAGGTTGAGTTGAAATTTCTTACCTGGAAGGTGGTCATGTTGTTGGCCTTAGCATCAGCAAGGCGAGTGTCAGAATTGGCGGCTTTGTCACACAAGAGCCCCTACTTGATTTTTCATGTGGATCGAGCTGAATTGAGGACACGTCCGCAATTTTTGCCTAAAGTGGTTTCTTCGTTCCATATGAATCAACCTATTGTGGTGCCTGTGGCTACAAGTGACCTGGAGGATTCCAGATCCCAGGACGTAGTCAGGGCCTTAAAAATTTATGTAGCCATAACGGCTAGAATTAGGAAAACAGAGGCTCTGTTTATCCTGTATGCGGCCAATAAGATTGGCGCTCCTGCTTCGAAGCAGACTATTGCTAGCTGGATCTGTAATACGATTCAGCAGGCTCACTCTACGGCTGGATTGCCGGTACCAAATTCGGTTAAGGCCCATTCCACTAGGAAGGTGGGCTCTTCTTGGGCGGCTGCCCGAGGCGTCTCTGCATTACAGCTTTGCCGAGCAGCGACTTGGTCGGGGTCAAACACTTTTGCTAAATTCTACAAGTTTGATACCCTGGCTGATGAGGACCTAGCATTTGCTCAGTCGGTGCTGCAGAGTCATACGCACTCTCCCGCCCGATTGGATGCTTTTGTATAAACCCCATGGTCCTTACGGAGTCCCCAGCATCCTCTAGGACGTAAGAGAAAATAAGATTTTAAATTTACCGGTAAATCTATTTCTCCTAGTCCGTAGAGGATGCTGGGCGCCCGTCCCAGTGCGGAGACTCTGCAAGACTTGTATATAGTTGTTGCTTACATAAGGGTTATGTTACAGTTGACATCGGTCTTGGACCGTTACTGTAGTTTGTTCATACTGTTAACTGGTTATGTATGTTCCAGGTTACATGGTATGATTGGTGTGGGCTGGTATGAATCTTGCCCTTGGATTGCTAAATCCTGCCTTGTATTGTCCATCTCCTCTGGGCACAGTTCTCTAACTGAGGTCTGAAGGAGGGGCATAGAGGGAGGAGCCAGTGCACACCCATAGTCAAAGTTCTTTTTAGGCGCCCTATCTCCTGCGGAGCCCGTCTATACCCCCATGGTCCTTACGGAGTCCCCAGCATCCTCTACGGACTAGGAGAAATAGATTTATCGGTAGGTTTAAAATCTTATTTTTTCTTCCCTCAGCCGCACTAGCCATGACGAAACCCTTTTCTTCAGCTGCATCACAGTCCTTTCGGACTGCCAAGCCAAGAAAGGCCAAACCGTACAACACCTTCTTTAAGTGAGGTCGGCCAAAATCCAAGAAACCTGCTGCTGCGGGTTCCCAGGAACAGAAACCTCAGCATGACGGTGGACCGCGCGGCCTGGGTGTGGGGGCGAGACTCAAACATTTCTGTCACGTCTGGGTGTCGTCCGGCCTACATCCCTGGGTACAAGATATTGTGTCCCAGGGGTACAAGCCGGAATCTCAAGAGCTCCCTCCTCACCGATTCTTCAAATCAGGCTTGCCAGCTTGGCTGGCAGACAGGGCTATCCTACAGGAAGCCGTCCAGAAGTTGGTGGAGGCACAGGCTATTGTACCAGTCCCACCCCATATGCAAATCAAAGGTTACTATTCGAACCTTTTCGTGGTACCCGAAACCAGATGGTTCGGTCAAACCCATTCTGAATTTAAAATCGCTAAACCCCTTCCTGAGGGAGTTCAAGTTCAGAATGGAGTCTCTAAGGGCGGTGATATCAGGTCTGGAAGAGGGGGAATTCCTGGTATCCCTGGATATCAAGGATGCGTACCTCCACATTTCGATTTGGCCGCCGCATCAAGCTTATCTCCGAGTTGCACTGTTGGACTGTCCTTTCCAATTCCAGGCCCTGCCATTCGGCCTCTCCACAGCACTGTGGGTATTCACCAAGGTGATGTTTGAGATGATGTTTCTCCTCCGCAGACAGGGGGTGAACATAATTCCATATCTGGACGATCTGCTGATAAAGGCATCGTCCAAGGAGAAGCTGTTACAGTCCATTGTTCTCACGATTCATCTACTCAGAGAACATGGTTGGATCCTGAATCTTCCAAAATCACCATTGGAACCAACCAGGAGGTTTGTCCTTTCTGGGAATGATCCTCGACACGGAAGTGCAAAGGGTGTTTTTTCTCTGACGTCCTAGTGGATGCTGGGACTCCGTAAGGACCATGGGGAATAGCGGCTCCGCAGGAGACAGGGCACAAGAATAAAAGCTTTAGGATCAGGTGGTGTGCACTGGCTCCTCCCCCTATGACCCTCCTCCAAGCCTCAGTTAGATTTTTGTGCCCGAACGAGAAGGGTGCAGGCTAGGTGGCTCTCCTGAGCTGCTTAGAATAAAAGTTTAATTTAGGTTTTTTTATTTTCAGTGAGTCCTGCTGGCAACAGGCTCACTGCATCGTGGGACTAAGGGGAGAAGAAGCGAACTCACCTGCGTGCAGAGTGGATTGGGCTTCTTAGGCTACTGGACATTAGCTCCAGAGGGACGATCACAGGTACAGCCTGGATGGGTCACCGGAGCCGCGCCGCCGTCCCCCTTACAGAGCCAGAAGAGACGAAGAGGTCCGGTGAAATCGGCGGCAGAAGACAATCCTGTCTTCAGACTAAGGTAGCGCACAGCACCGCAGCTGTGCGCCATTGCTCTCAGCACACTTCACACTCCGGTCACTGAGGGTGCAGGGCGCTTGGGGGGGAGCGTCCTGAGACGCAATATAAATGATAATACCTTAGGTGGCAAAAGAATACATCACATATAGCTCCTGGGCTATATGGATGTATTTTAACCCCTGCCATTTTTACACAAAAAAGCGGGAGATAAGGACGTTGTGAAGGGGCGGGGCCTATCTCCTCAGCACACAAGCGCCATTTTCCCTCACAGTTCCGCTGGAAGGACGGCTCCCTGACTCTCCCCTGCAGTCTTGCTTCAGAATCAGGGTAAAAAAGAGAAGGGGGGGGGGCACTATTGGCAGCAAATGACAATATAAACAGCAGCTATAAGGGAATAACACTTATATAAGGTTATCCCTGTATATATATATAGCGCTGGGTGTGTGCTGGCAGACTCTCCCTCTGTCTCTCCAAAGGGCTCGTGGGGTCCTGTCCTCTATCAGAGCATTCCCGGTGTGTGTGCTGTGTGTCGGTACGTGTGTGTCGACATGTATGAGGAGGAAAATGATGTGGAGGCGGAGCAATTGCCTGCGTTAGTGATGTCACCCCCTAGGGAGTCGACACTTGACTGGATGATCGTGTTCAAACAATTAAGTGATAATGTCAACACTTTGCAAAAAACTGTTGACGACATGAGACAGCCGGCAAATCAATTAGTGCCTGTCCAGGCGTCTCAGACACCGTCAGGGGCCCTAAAACGCCCGTTACCTCAGTGGGTCGACACAGACCCAGACACAGATACGGAGTCTAGTGTCGACGGTGATGAGTCGAACGTAATGTCCAGTAGGGCCACACGTTACATGATCACGGCAATGAAGGAAGCATTGCACATTTCTGACACTACAAATACCACTAAGAAGGGTATTATGTGGGGGGTGAAAAAACTACCAATAGTTTTTCCTGAGTCAGATGAATTGAATGAGGTATGTGATAAAGCGTGGGTTTCTCCCGACAAAAAACTGCTAATTTCTAATAAATTATTGGCACTATATCCTTTCCCATCAGAGGTTAGGACACGTTGGGAAACACCCCCTAGGGTAGATAAGGCGCTCACACGTTTATCTAAACAAGTAGCGTTACCGTCTCCTGATACGGCCACCCTCAAAGAACCAGCTGATAGAAGGCTGGAAAATATCCTAAAAAGTATATACACACATACTGGTGTTATACTGCGACCAGCAATCGCTTGAGCCTGGATGTGCAGTGCTGGAGTCGCGTGGTCGGATTCCCTGACTGAAAATATTGATACCCTGGATAGGGACAATATATTGTTAACTATAGAGCATTTGAAGGATGCATTACTATATATGCGTGATGCACAGAGGGATATTTGCACCCTGGCATCAAGAGTAAGTGCTATGTCCATCTCTGCCAGAAGAACGTTATGGACGCGTCAGTGGTCAGGGGATGCGGATTCCAAACGACATATGGAAGTATTGCCGTATAAAGGGGAGGAGTTATTTGGGGCTGGTCTTTCGGACCTGGTGGCCACGGCAACGTCTGGAAAGTCCACCTTCTTACCCCAGGTCACTTCACATCAACAGAAAAAGACACCGTCTTTTCAAACTCAGTCCTTTCGTTCCCATAAATACAAGCGAGCAAAAGGACATTCCTTTCTGCCCCGGGGCAGAGGAAGGGGAAAAAGACTGCACCATGCAGCCGCTTCCCAGGATCAGAAGCCTTCCCCTGCTTCTGCCAAGTCTTCAGCATGACGCTGGGGCTTTACAAGACTCAGGCTTGGTGGGGGCCCGTCTCAAGAATTTCAACGCGCAGTGGGCTCACTCGCAAGTGGATCCCTGGATTCTACAGGTAGTATCGCAGCGGTACAAACTGGAATTCGAGGCGTTTCCCCCTCGCCGGTTCCTGAAGTCTGCTCTGCCAAAGTCTCCCTCCGACAGGGAGGCAGTTCTGGAAGCCATTCACAAGCTGTATTCCCAGCAGGTGATAATCAAGGTACCCCTCCTACAACAAGGAAAGGGGTATTATTCCACGCTGTTTGTGGTACCGAAGCCGGACGGCTCGGTGAGACCAATTTTAAATCTGAAATCCTTGAACACTTACATAAAAAGGTTCAAATTCAAGATGGAATCACTCAGAGCGGTGATAGCGAACCTGGAAGAAGGGGACTATATGGTGTCTCTGGACATCAAAGATGCTTATCTCCACGTCCCAATCTACCCTTCTCACCAAGGGTATCTCAGGTTTGTAGTACAAGACTGTCATTATCAGTTTCAGACGCTGCCGTTTGGGTTGTCCACGGCACCTCGGGTCTTTACCAAGGTAATGGCCGAAATGATGATTCTTCTTCGAAGAAAAGGCGTATTAATTATCCCTTACCTGGACGATGATCTGATAAGGGCAAGGTCCAGGGAACAGTTAGAAGTCGGAGTAGCACTATCTCAGATAGTGTTACGTCAGCACGGGTGGATCCTAAATATTCCAAAATCGCAGCTGATTCCAACGACACGTCTTCTGTTCCTAGGAATGATTCTGGACACAGTCCAGAAGAAGGTTTTTCTTCCGGAGGAGAAGGCCAAGGAGTTATCCGAGCTAGTCAGGAACCTCCTAAAACCAGCCCAGGTGTCAGTGCATCAGTGCACGAGGGTCCTGGGAAAAATGGTGGCTTCTTACGAAGCAATTCCATTCGGAAGATTCCATGCAAGAACGTTTCAGTGGGATCTACTGGACAAATGGTCCGGTTCGCATCTTCAGATGCAGCAGCGGATAACCCTGTCACCAAAGACAAGGGTGTCTCTCCTGTGGTGGTTGCAGAGTGCTCATCTTCTAGAGGGCCGCAGATTCGGCATTCAGGATTGGATCCTGGTGACCACGGATGCAAGCCTGAGAGGCTGGGGAGCAGTCACACAGGGAAAAAACTTCCAGGGCTTGTGGTCAAGCATGGAAACATCTCTTCATATAAACATTCTGGAACTACGGGCCATTTACAATGCCCTAAGTCAAGCGAAACCCCTGCTTCAGGGTCAGGCGGTATTGATCCAATCGGACAACATCACGTCAGTCGCCCACGTAAACAGACAGGGCGGCACGAGAAGCAGGAGGGCAATGGCAGAGGCTGCAAGGATTCTTCGCTGGGCGGAAAATCATGTGATAGCTCTGTCAGCAGTGTTCATTCCGGGAGTGGACAACTGGGAAGCAGACTTCCTCAGCAGACACGACCTTCACCCGGGAGAGTGGGGACTTCACCCAGAAGTCTTCCACCTGATTGTAAACCGTTGGGAAAAACCAAAGGTGGACATGATGGCGTCACGTCTAAACAAAAAATTAGACAGATATTGCGCCAGGTCAAGGGACCCTCAGGCAATAGCGGTGGACGCTCTGGTGACACCGTGGGTGTACCAGTCAGTGTATGTGTTCCCTCCTCTGCCTCTCATGCCAAAAGTACTGAGAATCATAAGAAGGAGAGGAGTAAGAACGATACTCGTGGTTCCGGATTGGCCAAGAAGGACTTGGTACCCGGAACTTCAGGAGATGCTCACGGAAGACCCGTGGCCTCTACCTCTAAGAAAGGACCTGCTCCAGCAGGGGCCTTGTCTGTTCCAAGACTTACCGCGGCTGCGTTTGACGGCATGGCGGTTGAATGCCGGATCCTGAAGGAAAAAGGCATTCCAGATGAAGTCATCCCTACCCTGGTCAAAGCCAGGAAGGATGTAACCGCAAAACATTATCACCGCATTTGGCGAAAATATGTTGCGTGGTGTGAGGCCAAGAAGGCCCCTACAGAGGAATTTCAACTGGGTCGTTTCCTCCATTTCCTGCAAACAGGACTGTCTATGGGCCTAAAATTAGGGTCCATTAAGGTTCAAATTTCGGCCCTGTCGATTTTCTTCCAGAAAGAACTGGCTTCAGTACCTGAAGTTCAGACATTTGTAAAAGGGGTACTGCATATACAACCTCCTTTTGTGCCTCCAGTGGCACCTTGGGATCTCAAAGTTGTTTTGAGGTTCCTTAAGTCACATTGGTTTGAACCACTCACCACTGTGGACTTAAAATATCTCACATGGAAGGTGACGATGCTGTTAGCCCTGGCTTCAGCCAGGCGTGTGTCAGAATTGGCGGCTTTATCATATAAAAGCCCTTACTTAATTTTTCATTCTGACAGGGCAGAATTGAGGACTCGTCCTCAATTTCTCCCTAAGGTGGTTTCTGCTTTTCACATGAACCAACCTATTGTGGTGCCTGCGGCTACTAGGGACTTGGAGGACTCTAAGTTACTTGACGTTGTCAGGGCCCTGAAAATATGTTTCCAGGACGGCTGGAGTCAGAAAGTCTGACTCGCTGTTTATCCTGTATGCACCCAACAAGCTGGGTGCTCCTGCTTCTAAGCAGACTATTGCTCGTTGGATTTGTAGTACAATTCAGCTTGCACATTCTGTGGCAGGCCTGCCACAGCCTAAATCTGTAAAAGCCCATTCCACAAGGAAGGTGGGCTCATCTTGGGCGGCTGCCCGAGGGGTCTCGGCTTTACAACTTTGCCGAGCAGCTACTTGGTCAGGGGCAAACACGTTTGCTAAATTCTACAAATTTGATACCCTGGCTGAGGAGTACCTGGAGTTCTCTCATTCGGTGCTGCAGAGTCATCCGCACTCTCCCGCCCGTTTGGGAGCTTTGGTATAATCCCCATGGTCCTTACGGAGTCCCAGCATCCACTAGGACGTCAGAGAAAATAAGATTTTACTTACCGATAAATCTATTTCTCATAGTCCGTAGTGGATGCTGGGCGCCCATCCCAAGTGCGGATTGTCTGCAATACTTGTACATAGTTATTGTTAACAAAATCGGGTTATTGTTGTTGTGAGCCATCTTTTCAGAGGCTCCTTCGTTGTTATCATACTGTTAACTGGGTTCAGATCACGAGTTGTACGGTGTGATTGGTGTGGCTGGTATGAGTCTTACCCGGGATTCAATATCCTTCCTTATTATGTACGCTCGTCCGGGCACAGTATCCTAACTGAGGCTTGGAGGAGGGTCATAGGGGGAGGAGCCAGTGCACACCACCTGATCCTAAAGCTTTTATTCTTGTGCCCTGTCTCCTGCGGAGCCGCTATTCCCCATGGTCCTTACGGAGTCCCAGCATCCACTACGGACTATGAGAAATAGATTTATCGGTAAGTAAAATCTTATTTTCCAGAGGATATAGCATTGGTGATACAAACAATGGTCCCCGGGATGTCCTTAAGCCAGCCCGGGTGTCTGTTCATCAGTGCTTCGACTTCTGGGGAAGATGGTGGCCTCTTACGAGGCTCTGCAGTACGGGAGGTTTCCTGCTCGGTCCTTCCAACTGGATCTCCTGGACAAGTGGTCAGGATCCCATCTACACATGCACCAGAGAATACGTCTGTCTCCAAAGGCCAGGCTTTCTCTCCTCTGGTGGCTGCAATTAGCTCACCTTCTGGAGGGCCGCAGGTTCGGGATTCAGGACTGGATCCTTCTAATCAAGGATGCAAGTCTCCAGACTGGGGCGCAGTCACTCAAGGGGAAACCTTCCAAGGAAGGTGGTCAAGTCTGGAAGCCGGCCGATAAACATTCTGGAACTAAGAGCCGTCTACAACGGTCTACTCCAAGCGGCCCATCTTCTGAGAAATCGGGCCCTTCAAGTGCAGTCGGACAATGTATCAACAGTGGCTTACATAAACCGACAGGGCAGAACGAAGAGCAGAGCTGCAATGTCAGAGGTAACAAAAATCATCCTCTGGGCAGAAAAACACGCGTTGGCGCTGTTGGCAATATTCGTTCCGGGAGTAGACAACTGGGAAGCGAACTTCCTCAGCAGACACAATCTCCATCCAGGGGAGTGGGGTCTCCATCCGGAGGTGTTCAAGGAGGTAACAGATCTTTGGAGCATACCCCAGATCGACATGATGGCCTCTCGTCTCAAGAAGCTTCGGCGGTATTGTTCCAGGTCGAAGGACCCGCAAGCTGTGGCGGTGGACGCCCTAGTGACTCCGTGGGTGTTCCAGTCGGTGTACGTGTTTCCTCCACTTCCACTCATTCCAAGAGTTCTCAAACTCATAAGGGAAACAAGAGTTCAGGCGGTCCTCATTGCCCCGGACTGGCCAAGAAGGGCTTGGTACGAGGATCTTCTTGATCTACTGCTAGAAGAGCCGAGGCATCTTCCTCTTCGGGAGTACCTGCTGCAGCAGGGGCCGTTCGCCTATCAAGATTTACCATGGCTACGTTTGACGGCATGGAGGTTGAATGCCAGATACTAGCTCGGAAGGGCATTCCGAACAAGGTTATTCCTACCCTGATACAGGCTAGGAAAGGAGTAACGTCAAAACATTACCGTCATATTTGGAAAAAATATGTATTCCCTCTCTAGTATCCTTGCAGAGATTCAACTAGTTAATTATCATGCTCTGAAACCTAGGTCTAAAACTCTTAGCAATCCCCTCCTTAGTAGATCCTCACAAGCTTTGGTTAGTTCCTGGTCATCAAGTAGATGGTATAAAGAAGATTATAGACGTGACATATATTTCCAATTTCTTGATGGCCAATGGTGCCAACAAAAAAAGGATTTTAATTACCTACCGGTAAATCCTATTCTCGTAGTCCGTAGAGGATGCTGGGGTCCACATTAGTACCATGGGGTATAGACTGGTCCACTAGGAGCCATTGGCACTTTAAGAGTTTGAGAGTGTGGGCTGGCTCCTCCCTCTATGCCCCTCCGCCAGACTCAGTCTAGAAACTGTGCCCGAGGAGACTGACATCTTCAACGGAAGGATTATACACAGATAGCGGCGAGATTCATACCAGCTCACACATACAATGCAAACCAAGCTAACTAGCTTGAAACTCAGCAACTGCTGAAACATTACTTACCAAGTAACAATGCAGTACTCGACTAAAAACAAACTTGTACTGAACCAGATAACCACTGCAGGAAAACGAAGCGTTGGGCGGGCGCCCAACATCCTCTACGGACTACGAGAAAAGGATTTACCGGTAGGTAATTAAAATCCTATTTTCTCTTACGTCCTAGAAGATGCTGGGGTCCACATTAGTACCATGGGGATGTACCAAAGCTCCCAGAATGGGAGGGAGAGCGTGGAGACTCCTGCAGAACTGATTGACCAAACTTAAGGTCCTCAGAGGCCAAAGTATCGAACTTGTAGAACTTTGCAAACGTGTTCGACCCAGACCAAGTAGCCGCTTGGCAGAATTGTAAAGCCGAGACACCCCGGGCAGCCGCCCAGGAAGAACCCACCTTACGAGTAGAGTGGGCCTTAACAGACGTAGGACATGGCAATCCTGCCATAGAATACGCATGCTGGATAGTGAACCTGATCCAGTGAGAGATCGTCTGCTTAGAAGCAGGACACGCAATTTTCTAGGGATCATATAGGACAGTCAGTCCGATTTTCTGTGACGGGCAGTCCTCCTCATAGATCTTTAGAGCCCTTACAACATCTAAGGACTTTGATGAAATTGAGGAGTCAGTAGCAACTGGCACCACAATAGGTTGGTTGATATGAAATGCCGACACAACCTTCTGAAGAAATTGCTGACGTGTTCCAAGCTCAGCGCTATCTTTATGGAAGATCAAGTATGGGCTTTTACATGACTAAGCCCCCAACTCCGACACATCTAGCAGAAGCTAATGCCAACAAAGTGACAACCTTCCACGTGAGAAACTTGGCCTCAACCTCCTGTAGAGGTTCAAACCAGTCTGACTGTAGGAACTGCAACACCACGTTAAGATCCCAGGGCGCCGTAGGCGGTACAAAGGGAGGTTAGATGTGCAGAACTCCCTTCAAAAAAGTCTGAACCTCAGGGAGGGCAGCCAACTGTTTCTGGAAGAAAATGGATATGGACGAAATTTGGACCTTTATGGATCCTAACCTCAGGACCATATCCACACTTGCTTGCAGGAAGAGGAGAAAACGTCCCAGTTGAAACTCCACTATAGGAGACTTTTTGGACTCACACCAAGATAAGGGTCATTTGGAAGTTCTTATAATAGAATACTGGAAGGCCATCTCGACCTGGAGAAGTACTGTTTTTGAGATCTTAGCTACCTTCTCAGGTGATATGTCTTTATTCACACTCTGCCACTAGAGATCTGAAACTTGGGCAGAGAGCAAGTGAAAAGTGTTTTTGGAATTTTCCCCATCTGTCATATAACTACGAATTGCACAGTAGTCTTTCTTTTACTGCACCCTTTTATTGTGATCCGTCTACTAAGATTTTAGAGCTCAAGGTCATTGTTCTTCCAGGGTCAGCAAGTGGTCTCAGGCGCTAAGGTGAGCAGTGTTTAATATAGTTTTGTATATCAGCAGCCACCCAGACTTGGAGTATGCCAGCTCCAGAAAAAGCAAACTGTAAAATAAAGAATCCAGGTTAATGATACATAAAAACTTTTTGCTTTTATTAAAATGATGCAATATTACTAATTAGTAAATTAGTAATATTACTAGTAGAATAACAATGTTTCTCTAGCATCCATAAGGGATATTGTGAGAATCTAGTACGATGGGGTATAGACAGGGTCCAAAGGAGCCAGTGCACTTTAAATGTCTTCAACTTAGTGTGCTGGCTCCTCCCCTCTATGCCCCCTCCCACAGGCAGTTTAGAAAAAAATGCCCTCAGGAGAGGATACACATCTCTGCAGCTCCAGAGAGTTTTCTTCAGTTTCATTTAAAAGTTTGTATTTTTCGGTATGCTGTCTGGACAACAGCATACCTGCACCGTGGGAGTTAGGGGGGGGAGACGGTCACCGGCCTTACGAGATGCAGAGCCACTTCTCTTCTGCAAGACCACCGTCCTGATAGGCTGTTTGTTCAGCGGGGCACTGCGCCTTAGCTGTCACAGCCGCAGCATGTCGCACACCCCTAACGCTGCCTGAAGGTGACATCGGTGGTGAGTACAAACCGGGGACCCCGCTAGGGGGTTCCCCGGTTCAAAATGTGACTGACCACAGGCGCGGCGTACAGGAGTCTCCCTGGGGGGTCCTGCTAAGATCCCCCGTGTGAAAACTGGCACTAACTTGCTTAACCAAGCACTTGTGTGAGGTTTTAAGCTTATTTAGAGACTTTGCCAGTATAAATAAGATGTATAGCTCCGGTGCCTTTGGAGGCGGCGGAGCTTCCTCAGAGCGGGACCAGCTGCATTTTGGCGCCTTCCTCTGCTTACTGCAGCCATCAACAGCACACACTCAGAGCTTCCTGCCTCACAGAGACACTGGGAACTGGTACAGGGTGTAGCTAAGGGGGGAGCTGCTTGTGTACACTATTCTGTGCCTATTTAGAACTGCATTTATTAGTGTTTACTGTTATATACAGAGCTGACAGTCTCACTGGGATTGTGCAGCTCAGGGTTTGCTGGTATAATAATCCTCTGTGTCTCCTCTCACATACAGTAGGGCAGGCTTGCATGAACTGTCTGTGTGTATGTTATTGTGCTTACTGTGAATATGGGTAAACACAAGCTGTGCAGTGTATGTCACACTAAATTCTCTCCAGTATCTAATGACTCTATTGCCTGTGAACAATGTAGTCACTCTTCCCAACTTAGTGAAGAGGCTGGGGGAGAGGGTCCAGAGCCCCACTGGGTTAGGGTCGCTTAAGACTATGATGTCAGATATGTCATCCCAGCTCAATGCTAATGTGCAGAAAACTCAGCTGCTGCACAAGCTGTTGCAGATTTAGCTGCTAGGGCTGATGCACAGCCCCCCCTCTCTCATGTAGATCCCCAGAAGCATGGTTTCCCTGCAGTGTGTGATACAGATGATGATGGGGATTACCTGGGGATCCAGATGCTGCTCATGGTATTGAACCCCTCATTTTGACTATAAGGGATGTGCCGAAGCTCCCTCTAGAGGACACTGCCTCACAGCAGTCGTTTTTCTTTGTTCAAAACAAGCCTAATGTCGCTTTCCCTGATTCTACAGAATTAGATGACTTATTCAAACAGGCCTGGAAAAACCCAGACAAAAAATTCCAAGTGTCCAAAAAGTTTTTGTGCACTTTCCCATTTGCTCCTGAAGGTAGAAATTTTTGGGAGGAACCACCTGGCGTGGATGTCACTGTCTCTCGCCTGTCTAATAAGGCAGTGCTACCTGCCCCAGGCTCCTTTACCATGAAGGATCCTGGGGATCGGAAAGTAGGGACTACCCTAAAGTCTATATACGCTGCAGCCGGCCTTTCACAAAGACCGGTCATTGCGGGTTGCTGGATGACCCATGCTATTCATTTTTGGGCTGTTTAAATTCAGGGGGGCCTCTCGGGGGATATGCCCTTAGTTACTATGGTAACCCTCCTTAAGCACATTCAGTACACTACCTGCGTCCTCTGTGATTCGCTCAAGGAGATGGGGAACATTAATGCTCGCTCTTCTGCCATGGCGGTGTCGGCGCGGAGGGCCTTGTGGTTGCGTCAGTGGATTGCAGACGCAGGATCCAAACGTAGTGTGAAATCCCTCTCCTTCTCTGGGTAATGGCTGTTTGGGGTCGAGTTGGATTTCCAAGGTCACGGCTGGAAAATCCACGTTTCTCCCCTCTAGGGCCCCGCCGGAGAGACGCTCCTATCCGGGGCAGTCTCTCCAGTCCTTTCGGTCTCACAGGTTTTAATCAAAGGCCAGAGGTGCCTCCAATGTGGCTAGAGGTAACAGAGGTAAGTCCAGAAAACCAGCAAACACCAGTTCTCAGGAACAGTCCACCAGTTCTGCTTCCACTAAGGCCTTAGCATGACGGTGCCCACCCACCCCGAGGGGATCTCGAGGTGGGAGCTCGACTGCGTCACTTCAGCAGCGTCTGGGAGGCTTCCTGCCAGGATGCCTGGGTCAGAGGTCTTGTTTGTCAGGGCTAAAGGCTGAAGTCTGACAGTACTCCCTCTCAACGATTTTTCAAATCAGGCTTACCAGCTTTGGAGGTTATTCAAGTTACGTTGCAACAGGCTATCCAAAATTTGGTTCAGTACCACGTCATTGTTCCAGTACCACTACCGCAACGTGGCAAGGGGTTTTACTCAAACCTGCTTGTGGTGTCGAAGCCAGACGGTTCGGTCAGACCCATTCTGAATCTGAAATCCTTGAATCCTTATTTGAGGGTGTTCAAGTTCAAAATGGAATCCGTGCAAGCAGTGATTGCGGGCCTGGAAGAACAGGATTTTATGGTCTCCTTGGATATCAAGGACACCTTTCTCCATATTCCGATTTGGCCGCCTCATCAGGCATACCTTCGGTTTGTCCTGCTGGACGATCACTTCAAATTCCAAGCACTGCCCTTTGTCCTGTCTACAGCCCCGAGGGTATTCACAAAGGTGATGGCGGAGATGATGCTTCAACTCCAGGTCCAGGGGGTCAATGTGGTCCCTTATCTGGACGACCTTTTGATAAAGGCGTGATCCAGGGAACTTTTGTTGCTCCGTATCGACCGCACCATCCATCTTCTGTCAGATCATGGGTGGATCCTCAACTTACAGAAGACCCACTTGGAGCCAACTCAGAGGCTCCTGTTCCTGGGGATGTTGCTGGATACTGGGGCTCAGAAGGTGTTTCTTCCAGAGTACAAGGCGAAAACACTTCTGGAGATGGTCCGCATGGTGCTCCGACCTACTCGAGTGTCCGTACATCTTTGCATAAGATTGTTAGGCAAGATGGTCACCTCATATGAAGCGAGCCAGTATGGTAGGTTCCATGCTAGAACATTTCAGTTGGATCTCCTGAGCAAGTGGTCCGGGTCACATCTACAGATGCACCGGATGATTCGGCTGTCACCTCAGGCCAGGTATCCCTCCTGTGGTGGCTACTGCCCTCCAATCTCCTGGAAAGCCAGAGTTTTGGGATACTAATTGGACCCTCTTCACGACGAATGCGAGTCTGAGGGGATGGGGAGCTGTCACCAAAGGGGCACAGTTCCAGGACAGGTAGTCAGCCCACGAAAGCCTACTTCCGATCAACATTCTGGAACTTCGGGCGATCTACAATGCTCTGCTTCAAGCCTCTCCTCTGCTCAAGGATCACGCGATCCAGGTACAGTCGGACAACGCCACGGCAGTGGCATATATCAATCGACAATGAGGGACCAAAAGCAGAGCCTGCATGCGAGAG
The DNA here is from genome assembly GCF_028390025.1 of Pseudophryne corroboree. Taxonomy (NCBI): domain Eukaryota; kingdom Metazoa; phylum Chordata; class Amphibia; order Anura; family Myobatrachidae; genus Pseudophryne; species Pseudophryne corroboree. Next base: position 277,427,800 of record NC_086446.1, read on the forward strand.
GTGTCAAGGATACTCCTCTGGGCGGAAAGAAATGCAAGAGCCATGTCCACAATCTTCATTTCGGGTGTGGACAACTGTGAGGCGGACTTCCTGAGTCGTCACGATCTCCACCCAGGGGAGTGGGGACTCCACCATCTGGTGTTCCAGCAGATCATCGCCCGGTGGGCTTGCCCACAAATAGACATGATGGCTTCTCGTCTCAACAAGAAACTTCCCTGGTATTGCTCACGAACCAGGGACCCATGGGAGAGGGCAGTGGACGCTCTGGCGTCGCTTTGGCCGTACCGGCTGGTCTACCTGTTTCCTCCAATCCCATTGCTCCCAAGAGTGCTAAAGCGAATCAGGAATCAAGGTGTCCAGGCAATTCTAATTGCCCCGGATTGGCCTCGGAGGGTGTGGTACGCGGATTTTCTGGACATGTCCGTCCAAGACCTTTGCCACTCAGAAGCGATCATCTTTAACAAGGACCGTTCGTCTACCCGGACTTACGGCGTCTTCGTTTGATGGCATGAAGTCTGAGCGGAACATCCTACCTCACAAGGGCCTTTCCAAGAAGGGTATTACAACCATGGTTCAGGCCAGGAAATCTGTGACGTCAAAACACTATCATAATATCTGGGGGAGATATGTCTCTTGGTGCGAGGAACGCACGTATCCGCCTGCAGAGTTTCACTTGGGACGTTTCCTACGTTTTCTGCAGGCTGGTGTGAATAAGGGCTTACGTCTGGGTTCCATTAAGGTCCAGATTTCAGCTCTCCATTTTCTTTCAGAAGAAATTGGCAGTGTTGCCAGAAGTTCTGACATTCTCGCAAGGGGTACTCCACATACAACCTCCCTTTGTGCCGCCTACGGCAACCTTGGGATCTGGATGTAGTGTTGAAATTTCTACAGTTCTCTTGGTTTGAACCTCTGATGACGGTAGAAAACAAGTACCTCACGTGGAAGATGGTGATGTTACTGGCCCTGACTTTTGCTCGACGTATTTCAGAATTAGGGGCCTTATCGTGTACAAGTCCATACTCTGTCTTTACAAGGACAGAGCCGGCGCTCCGGACTAGACAGCAATTCCTGCCGAAGGTTGCCTCCGCGTTTTATCTGAATCAACCTATTGTTTGGCATTGGATGCTGTGCGGGCCTTTAAGATCTATGTCAAGCGTACAGCTCAGATCAGAAAGACTGATTCCTTTTTCGTGTTCTATGATGCGCAGAAGAAGGGTTGCCCTGCTTCAAAGCAGTCCATTGCTCGTTGCATTAGGTTTACTATCCAAGAGGCCTATGTGTCGGCAGCCTTACCTATTCCTAGGTCTCTACAGGCCCACTCTACTAGATCAGTGGGCTCTTCCTGGGTGACTGCCCGTGGAGTCTCGGCTTTGCAACTATGCCGAGCTGCTACTTGGTTGGGGAAGAACATTTTTGTGAAATTCTACAAATTTGATACCCTGGCCAAAGAAGATACCCAGTTTGGGCAGGCGGTGCTGCAGCAGTCTTCGCACGTTCCCGCCCATTCTGGAAGCTTTGAGACGTCCCCATCGTACTAGTTTCCCCCCAGTATCCCTTATGGATGCTAGAGAAAATAGGATTTTAATACCTACCGGTAAATCCTTTTCTCCTACACTACTTCATGGCAGCCCTTACTCTTGGGATTGTATCCCATTCCTAACTTTAGACAGGGAATTTTTACTCACTTAGGGACCACCCACTTTGGGTATATAGCCCTGCTCCTCCCCTTCCTCCACTAGTCTTTTTCCTGTCTCCTAGCTTGACAGGGTAATGGTTTTTTGCTACAGGATTTACCTCTATTTCCCAGTGATACGCCTCATTGCAGCCGTACTGGAAGAGGGTGGCTCCCTGGGGAAGGCTGTATGTGCTTGGGGCAGTCACGTAAGTCCCCGCTGTCAGCTAAAGGTGTCCGCCCGCTCTGTAATGCTGCTGGTCCCTCTCCCTCCCGAACCGCTGCCTAGAGCCGTCTCCCCGGGTGCAGGTTTCCTCCGCTCGCCGCAGCGCCCCATGTCTCCGGCGGACCCGGAAGTAGCGGTGGCCGGAAGGGCAGCGCAGTGAAGGGGATGTACGGCTGGCGGGCGAATCGCTGTAAGGAGAGGCAGCGTGCGGCGGCTAGCGGGCGGAAGTGCTGGAGCGGCCGTCCTGGTTAGGCTGTGGGACGGTCTGCTCAGCGCCTGTCTCTATGGTTTTGTTTTAAAATAAATGGCGCTGCACACCAGGAGTGATGAGAAACTCCTATGAGCTGGGCAGGATATATGTGCTTACCAGCAGGATGGAAAGAGAGCCTTCCCCCCAAAAGCCAGTCAGTGTCCAAAAGAGGTAAGTCCTCACAGAGGGCATGTTTTTCTAGATTTTCAGTTTTGTTTTCTGTTTTAAATTTTTTATCTGGAAAGCTTGGTTAGTGTAGGTTTTTTCAATAGTATTTTTTTGGTGTGATTTTGTAGTGTGTCTCCGCCTAAGAAGAGACTGTGTAAAAATAGGCAGTGTGCAGCCTGTGATAAAAAAATTTCCTCTACTGAGAAGGTGAAGTTCTGTGAGGACTGTACACAGAGTGATATTCAGCAGGCTAATCAATCCAGACAGATACAGGTGTTAAGGGACTGGATTAAGAGATCCTTTGTTACTAAGGAACAGCTGGCTGATTTGCAGGGAAATAAAAGATTAGATCCCTGGCTAGTATTGATTCTCAGGATGAATCAGCCTCTGGTGATTGCAATTATGTTGATTATCAGGCTTCTAGTACGGAGTCAGAGGAGAAAGAGGAGGATAGAAAATGTAACTTGGAACTTGTGGGCAGTCTCTTAAAGAATATATTTAAGACCATGAATTATAAGCAGGCGGATAAAGGTGATGATGATGAGGATGTTCTGTTTGGGGACAAATCCAGAAAGAACAGGTGGTTTCCGGTTCACAAAGCATTGAAGGAGGTAGTGTCTAAGGAGTGGCAAAACATTGATAAGAGACTTGGCAATATTAAACGAGTTGATCGTATATTCCCGATAGAGGATGAGCAATTTGTGGGCTGGTGTGCAGTGCCTAAAGTCGCATCGACTGCAGTGGCAGAAATGGTGTCCAAAACTACTATTCTGTTAGAGGACGGGGCAGTCCTGAAGGATGACATGGATAAGCGTATGGAGAGTGTAATAAAGAAATTACACATGTCCTCAGTGGGGTCTTTAAAGTCTGGTGTGGCTGTTGCGTCTGTTTCCAGAGCATTGAGAGTTTGGGGATCAGTGTTGTCCACGGATGTGGGGGAAAAGATCTCGAGACAATATTTGCGAAGAAGTCTAGGTTTCATGCTTAAAGGCATAGAGTATTTGTGCGAAGCCTCTTTGGATATGCTGGATTTTGCAGCAAAGTCCATGGCGGCAGGTGTATTGGCCAGAAAGGCCCTGTGGCTTTGGTCGTGGTCAGCAGGTATGCATTCCAAAAACCGACTGGTGCCCTTACCGTACGAGGGTTCTCTATTATTTGGCAATAAACTAGAGGCCATTATACAAAAGATGTAAGGAGGTAAATCAGCGAGGTTACCTCAAGACAGAAGAAATAGATTTCCATTTCCTTCCTCCAGACAGCAGTTAAGAAGGCAAGAAGTTATAGGCCAGGACGACCTTATACGGGGAGATATTCCTCGGGGATGAATAGGCAGCCCTTTTGTTGGGCTTAGAGGAAAGGTGGACGAAGACAATGACTATTGCAGGGTCCCAGTATCCTTTCCAGTAGGAGCCAGACTCCAGAAGTTTGTCAGTCAGTGGCAGAGTTCAATTCGGGATACGTGGGTACTGGACGTGATATCTCAGGGAAACCGGATAGGGTTCTCCGAGGTCCCAAGAAAGGACAAATTCGTAATCTCGGAAAGACCAACTGTGAGTCTGGAATTAAGAGCCCCGGAGGACAGTTTAGAAAAACTAATCAGGGCAAAAGCAGTAGAGACTGTCCCGCCTTCAGAAAGAAAGAGCGGGTTCTATTCCAGAATATTCCTGATAAAAAAGGCGTCTGGAGACTTCAGGACTATACTAGATCGCAGACAATTTAACAAACATTTTCAGTTTACGTGCCTCCCTTGCGGTCTGAAGACGTATCCAGGGATATTTACCAAGGTCCTGTCGGCACTGGTGTCCGTGATAAGAGGATGAGGAATAGCGATCTGGTCATATCTGGACGACCTACTAGTATGTGGAGAGTCCGTTCGGAAGGTAAAGGAAGCATTGGAGGTGACGCTGCAGATCCTACAAGAGCATGGCTGGTTAATAAACTGAAAAAAAAAAAAAAAAAAAAAGCCAGCTAGAACCAAGGCAAAAGATCCAGTTTCTCGGAGTACAGGTGGATACTATCAGTTATATGATAGGTATTTCGGAAGAAAGGTGCTCAAAAATTCGGGATCTGGCTTCTCTGCTAAAAGAGTGCAACAGCGTGACACTGCGCCAGGGGATGCGTCTTTTGGGTATGATGGCCTCCACCATAGACGTGGTCCCTTGGGCGAGATGGCGAATGAGGGATCTTCAGCTAGATATCCTAAGCTACTGTCGGAGACGTTATTCCCTGAATTATCGCATAAAGTTATGTCAAAAAGCAAGGCGCTCCCTAGACTGGTGGATGGAGACTGAACTGGTCGACAGAAAGACTGCTTTGTCAGATCGTCACTATCTTATTCTAATGACAGATGCAAGTGCAGTCGGATGGGGGGCACACCTGTTGCAGCAGAACTGCCAAGGCAGGTGGAACCGGGAAGAAGAAAGACTGTCTTCAAACCACAGAGAAATGAGAGCCGTGTGGAAAGCGATGAAGTATTTCCAGGAGCAATTTCAGGGGAGACATCCCAGGATATTTTCAGACAATGTAGCAGTGGCAATTGGCAAGGTATTAATGGAAGAGGTATCAAACATACTATGTTGGGCAGAGGGTCATTTCGAGTCCCTGTCAGCGCTACATGTTCCAGGAGTAAACAATTCTGTTTACAATTCTTGTCTGTCGGATTTCCTCAGCAGACAAGAGGTGCTACCAGGACAATGGGAATTGAACGGCAGATTGTACAGAAATTCGGCCAGCCTCAGGTAGATCTAATGGCCACGCACATCAATGCGAAAGTTCCTCTGTTCTTCTCCCGATATCGTCTCCCAGGAGTGGCGGAGTGGATGTCTTTTCTCTCCCGTGGAGATTAAAGCTTGCATTTGTTTCCCTCCGTTTCCAATGATCGCACGTATTCTAAGAAAGATCAGGGAAGAAAGGGCGCAGATCATAATGGTTCTCCCATATTGGCCGAAGAGAGTGTGGTTTCCCTCAGTACTGAGGATGGCAGTAGGAGAACCTTGGATGTTGCCGCTAGTAACGGATCTGTTACGTCAGGGTCCATTGCTGCACCCAAAATCTACAGCAACTTCATTTGACGGCATGGAAATTGGATGGCAATTATTGAAAAACAAAGGTTTATCTGAACAAGTCGTGAGTTTGCTGATTCAGTCGAGAAAAAAGTATCCTCTAAGGTCTATTATAGAGTCTGGAAGACTTTCATTTCTTGGTCCGACTCAAGATTTAGCCCGCAGAAGGCAGGGACGTCTCAGGTCTTACAATTCTTGTTTGATGGCTTTGAAAAGGGGCTGGCAGTGTCCACTATCAAGATCCAGATAGCAGCTCTGAGTGTCCTGTTGGAGCGAAGATTGTCCGACGAGGGCCTAGTGAAGAAGTTCTGTCAGGCAATTAAAAGGATAAGACCTCTGATTAGGTCGGTTCTCGCTCCATGTGATTTAAATTTAGTTTTGAATTCATTAATGTTGTCCCCGTTTGAACCGTTACAGGACGTCTCAATGAAATTTCTAACTTGGAGAGTAGTGTTTTTGGTAGCCATCACCTCACCAGAAGAGTTGGAGAGCTACAGGCTCTATGGTCCGAGGAGCCCTATCTCAATTTCTTTCCGGATAGACTTGTTCTAAGAGCTAATCCAGATTTTCTGCCTAAAGTGGTGTCAGATTTCCATTTTGAATCAGGACATTGTATTAATATCATTCTACACGCATCCGCAGAATGAGGAGAGAATGCATATTTTGGATCTAATAAGAGCAATCTCAGTCTACTTGAAAGAGTTGAGGAGTTTCGTAAAACAAAGCACCTGTTTTGTATTCAGGAGCAAGAAAGGGCGAGAAACCTACGAAACAAACCATTTTCAGATGGATTACGGGACTCCTGACGTTTTATTTACAAGCAGAATGGTCGTGAGGTTCCGGAGGAGCTAAAGGCACACTCTACCAGGGCTGTTGCAGCTTCTTGGGCTAGGAAGGCACGGCTCTCGGCGAAAGATTTATGTGCAGCAGCTGCATGGTCTTCCATACATACATTCTCTAGCCATTATGTGGTAGATGTTGTAGACGTCCACTTTGGAAAACGTATCTTTAAGGGGGCATTGAATTAAATGAGTTATGCTTTTCAGCATTAGGACAATGTCTCTTGTATATTTATATTGCCCTCCCAATATTGAGCGTTGGTATATCCCAAGAGTAAGGGCTGCCATGAAGTAGTGTAGGAGAAAAAAGCAAATTATACTTACCGATAATTTCATTTCTCCGAGATACTTCATGGCAGCCTACAATATACCCTCCCTTAGTAAAGTCTTAATATAGCCTGGTCGCAGGAGACACTCAAAAGACTAGTGGAGGAAGGGGAGGAGCAGGGCTATATACCCAAAGTGGGTGGTCCCTAAGTGAGTAAAAATTCCCTGTCTAAAGTTAGGAATGGGATACAATCCCAAGAGTAAGGGCTGCCATGAAGTATCTCGGAGAAATGAAATTATCGGTAAGTATAATTTGCTTTTTTCTCGTCCAGGGATATTGGGCGCCCGCCTCAGTGCATTGACTTTTCTGCAGGTTCTTGTTCTATAGTTACCTGTTCGGCTGTTGCTTTTGTTGTTACCAGCCGTTGCTGGTTGTTATGTTGTGGTGTGCTGGTGTATAAATCTCACCACCCTTTGTTATCATGTTCCTTCTCTCACATATGCCCTTTTTCCTTCGGGCACGTTTTTACCTATAACTGCCTGTGGGAGGGGTCTTAGAGGGGAGGAGCCAGCACACCCAGTTGAAGAAATTTAAAGTGCACTGGCTCCTTTGGACCCCGTCTATACCCCATTGTACTAGTTTCTTCCAATATCCTTTATGGACTACGAGAAAAGGATTTACCGGTAGGTATTAAAATCCTATTATCACATCAATACAATTCATATAAAAATATGCATGCACAATAAAGGCAAATATTCAGAATCCTATATACTGTATCCGATCAATTTCACCAAACAAAAAATTGTTAGAGCATTGAAGTGCTTACACATTTAGTTTGTCAAGTCATAGACTTAGCAGCGCGTGGAGCACTACATTAATCAGAGCGCTAAGGCTCTGATTAATGTAACTCACTCATATGGAACAGATTGGAAACCTTAAATTCCAAATACTGGTATAGCAAGGTCCAGGGTCAAGCTGTCTGTCTACAGACAGTGCCTCTTTGGTTGCATTACTGAACTTCAAGGAGGCATATCATAGACATGTGTCGCCATTGATAAACCTACTGATGTCCCATTTTAATCAGCTCTGCGATGTTGAGACCCAGGAGTACATCTGTCACCAAACCAGACGTTGTTGGAACTGTTTTGGGTCATGAACATTTTTTTTTTTTTTTTTTTTTAACAGATTCACTTTCTGCTATAGTTTAGTTGGATCATGTTCGAATTCAGTTAAACACCATTGGATGACAGTTCTAGTATGGTTATGTGGTCAATCCCTTGGTCGACAAGCCACATAGGGGGTCATTCCGAGTTGATCGTTCGCTAGCAGTTTTTAGCAGCCGTGCAAACGCATTGTCGCGGCCCACTGGGGAGTGTATTTTTGCTCTGCAGTGCGAACGCTTGTGTAGCAGAGCGCCTGCAAAATATTTTTGAGCAAAACAAGACCAGCCCTGTAGTTACTCTTCGTGTGCGTTGATTCTAATGACGGAGGGACGGCTTTTGACGTCGCACACCTGCCCAGCATTCGCCCAGACACGCCTGCGTTTTTCCAGACACTCCTGCGTTTTTCTAAGTACTCCCTGAAAACAGTCAGTTGCCACCCAGAAACGCCCACTTCATGTCAATCTTCCTGCGGTCGGCCGTGCGTCTGGAATCTTTGTTAGATCCTGTGCAAACCCACGATTCTCATTGTACCCATACGACGTGCCTGCGCATTGTGGTGCATACGCATGCACAGAAATGCCGATTTTTAGCCTGATCGCTGCGAACAACGGCAGCTAGCGATCAACTCGGAATGACCCCCATTGTCTTCATTTTTGATCACATATCTTGTATTAAGACCCATTCTTTCATCAGGGCCTGCAGAAACTTTATTCATCAGCATGACTCTTACGTTCATGATTATGGCATTGGCACACAGAGTCTGGAGTAGTCACACGGTTATCCCTGCATATGTATTTCCAGGTTTTACAAAGATAATGTTTTTGCATTCTTCTCCAAGAAGTTTAGGAATGCCTCTCCCCTTATGTTAGGACATACGGCCATCGATGTCCCCTTACCACTAAATGAGAAAATAGGATTTAAAGGCTATATGATGATGTAGACTACCTGAAGCAGGGGTTTGATATGGGAGTTTGAGAGTTAAAATGTAGACACTCATAACATGGCCACTGAGGTGGAACTCAGTGTGCCGACATATTAATAGTGTGATCTACAGCATCTGTGTTGGCTTTACAATGTTAAAGGTGATGGTAAAGCATCAGGGTGAAAGAGTTGGATTTCTTCCAGTGCACTGACTTCTAGGGGGTGGAATACATTCCACTAAACACGTACATGTTTGGCTAAAGGGATTTAACAGCAAGTACAAAAAAGTTTTCATTTCCTAATCTTATGTTACGCTTCACATATTCTAACAGGCCTATTCCATTTCTTTCCCAGACCATGGAAGACAGTTCCCCTCCTAACAGGAAAATGAACAGTGCATCCATGTTCCTGCTGTCCGTGAAGCAGTGTCTTAGTCAGGAGAACTACAAACTCTTCATGGCAGCCTTGACAGACTACAAGAAAAACGATAACCTGCAGAGCCTTATTCCTCAGCTATGCGCACTCTTCTGCCAGGACCCTGGGAAACACATACTAATATGGGGTGAGTTTCTGTAACTGCTATGCCTTCAGGTCGCACCTTGCCTACCACAGCGGACACCACTCTGACTACTGTTTACTGTGTTATTTATTGTAGAGAGTGCTCGACAACATTATTTCAGTACACTAAATTGTGTATCTCATTAGGTTTCTACCAGTTTATTCGACCTCATCATAAGAAAGAATTTGACTTGGCCTGTAAGGAATTTACTGGAAGTGGGTGTGGATACAAGCCAGAGCATAGTATACCACGGACAGAGAGAGAGAATGGTGAGACCTCTGCACTGTTTTAGTTACTATTTCTTTCAAATATCATTCAAACCCCATCCCATCTTGTTGTTAATGTACTTTAACTAATTTCTATACAGCACAAACTGCTACTGGATCAAAACTCACCTTCTCAGAGAGTTCAGCTGAACACCTGAATCATGGTGGGGGGCATCTAAGTTCTGAGTCACTGAAAGGTAAGGTATGTTGTCTTAGGCATTTGAGATCACACAGGGGATCATTCAGTTCTGTTTTTTTGTCTCATGCATGAATTATGATCACCTAATGCAAGATTTTTGAAAAATATTTCATAGTCTTCAGGCCTTATAAAAACGTCAAAAAATTTGTAACGTTTTTTTTTTTTTTTTCTTGCCAAGAAGGACAAATGAAAAAACAAATGTCTGGTATGGTACCAAAGTGTTTTTATGTGGCTTACTGTATTTTTTTACTCCGGAAACTAAAAAATTCTCTAAGTTTAAAACAATAATTTGTTTAATGCCTATTTATGGATGTATTCATCCAGAAACAAAAATGTCCTAACAAGGTATAAAGCACACTTCTGAGTTTGCTTTATACCTAGAAAGTTAGCCAATACAACAAACTGAAGTTGACTGATTTTAATGCTTAGTATGAAAAATGGAGAAGCACTCTAGGCACAAAGGCTCAAGACACTGCGTGCATATGTACTTAGTTTTACGTGTGCAAGCTGCATTGTGGCATCTGTCAGCATGTTTTGCATCTGTAAGCTTTGGGCAGTGATTTCCCACACTGAACCTGATTTCAGTGGGTGCCTTTGAAGCTGCCCTGAGCTTCAGCAGCGGTGGTGTCTCAATTGGTCTTCAGCGTTGATCAATGTTCAAGCAATAGATTCTTTGAAATCCAACTGATTCTTGTCACTGAATTCAGACATGTGATACTGCTGCCATGCATTTACACAAGCCACATCAAGAAAGTGAAAGAACACCCGAAAGTACCATCTTCTATTTTTGCTTCTGTGTTGGTTCTTCACCACACACTAATCATCAGATCTACTCTCCCTATGTGTGTGTTTTGCTATTCTGTACCTAACCTTGTTCCTAGACACTATTGATGTCTGGGCAACATAAAAACAATACCATAAAAGTTTCCACCACTACTACCACAGCTTCTACTAATGATAATTTTAAATAATTTACAGTTTAAAAAGTTAAGATAACCTGTAATAATACATATCTGACTATCAACTGTCAAAACTGGCATATATGGCTATTATATGAGAAAAATATGTAGGTTATCATACATGCCAGTATAAGCTTTGCACACAGTATGGATCTTTGTATTGCATGATGTCCACTGAAGCGGACATATGATTTTTAATCAACTGAAAAAAATGAATTGTGTTTGATCAAAACATCTACCATATGTTGTCCTAAACATTACTTTCCTTGATTTTTTTTTTTTTTTTAATCTGCTCTGCTGTCTTTGAGTAAAAATATTTGACAGAAATCCCTGAAGTGCTGTGTGCTGGTGACTGTTTCTCAGCCATTTTATTTTGAGCTTATTGTTTTTTGTAGGAATTAATAGCTTCCACTAGGTGGCATACCTTCTAAAGCTGGATACCCACTATAAGATTATTTCTCCAATCTTTCTGGTTGGAACGAGAATATGGTAATGTATTGGAGCAAATGACAACTAACCATTTGCTCTCAAACACTGGAAAACAGACAAAAATGGATGTTCAGACAAATTGGTAAAATCCATTTGATTTAACTAATTTATCCGAAACACCATTTTTGTCCATTTTCTGGCTTATGGGAGCAAATGGTTGATTGTCATTTGCACCTATACATTATTAGGGCGGGTACACACTAGGCGAGGTGAAATTGCTGGCGAGGGACGACTATATAATTGAACAATTTAGTGTTCAACGATTATCGTCACCAATATAGCCACCATACACACTGGATGATATAAGCCTACAAAGAACTGATAACATCATTTATGTCGTTATTGTTTATTTTTTAGGCTAAAATCGCTTACCCTTTAGACTTTCACTCCAACCAGAAAGATTGGACAGATAATCTTATAGTGGAGTGGGTATTCAGCTTAAGTTTAGTAGAGGTCCAAAGAGGAGGGCACAATGCACTAGTGAAAAATATCTATAGGAGATGATTTAAAAACAGCTGTCCACTTTTGTGTTCTCTTTGCATGAAAGGGTTAAGCACCTTCCAAAGAGTTTGTATTCCGATTTGTCACTTTCCAGCATATTGTGGGATCTAGGTGCGTTGTCGTGCTCTGTATAAACATTGGACGCAATGAAAGTATTTTTGTATTGCTCACAAACAAGTAATTGTTAATAAAGTAATAGTATATATTACTGTTTTAAGGTTTTATTAGTGTTATTTGTATTTAAAATTACAGCATGGTATAATTTTTAGGAACTGACTGCAAATCGCATGCATGTTTTACTAGCTATTTTGTGAGGTGCAGTTATATATACAACAAAAAGTGCTGGACAGTTTTTTGTATGCAATATATTTTGCTGCCTGAAATGTTGCTGCTTGAGACTGCTGGGTCTTTCACTTGTACTGCAGAAACACAACCGTGCACTTTATTATGAGAAGTAACACAAATAATACAAGAAGCATCTATTTACCAACTTTTTGTATAATACAGAATTAACAATGCTTCATGACTAAATGCATGCTTTAGCTTGCACCCACTTCCTGTTGCTTCTTCACAGCTGTTGTCAAGTTTCTTTGCTGTTTAATAGCTAATGGGGGGTATTCAATTAGTGCAAAAAACGTCACTTTTCTCTCCTTTTTTTTTTCTTTTTATGCAATAACAGGGACGTTTTTCTGCCCAGGTGAAACATTCGGCAGGAGCGAAAAAGACACGGGATGTTTTCACAGATTTTGAGGCATTTTTCGCCAATGCCATTTCATAAAAAAAAAAAAAAGTGAAAATGCCTTAACGGGCGGACACAGCCCGCAGTTGAATACGCGGGGTGGGGGGGAGGGATTTGATAGCTCAGAAAATGCTGGAGCTAATTGAATTTACAACGCCCCCAATGCCTGTTAAATTTGTTTTAAAAAGTGTAGGGTACAAATCTTTTATATTTTCTCAAGATTTTTATGTAGGAACTGGCTGATCCTAGTTATTATGGGACACTAACCAGTGCAGGCAGATTAAAGGACCTCTAACTTAATACACAAGCCCCCTTATATGTTCATGAACCTTATCATTCGCTCTTTATAAGTAAATATTTGAGAAGTTAATCAAAACTGAAGACGTATCAGATGAAGTTGATTGACGGTGGAGAGATTTTTTTTTACACCCATACACTTCCTGTTCGTTATCCTAGTACAGTACGTTTACCACTTTTAGAAAATGTGCTCATGGACAGAAGTATAGCTTCTTTACCTTGTCCTACAATCAGTGGAAAGTGAATGCAGCGTAAATATTTCACAAAACATCTGATTAGATCAAATAGTAGGCCTCAGATCTGTTTGCCTGGAGACCTTGATTTTGACTGCCGTATTGTGGCAACTAATCCATTATGCACAAGGTATGCAGTGTCTCTTTTAATGAAGCTCTGAGGCAGGGGAAGGCCATGGCATCTTCCCCTCCTCGGCCACCAAGAAAAGGATACTAAAAATGTATTGGTGAATCTTGTAGACAAATATGCATTGTAGAACAGACTGTATGGAGGAAGGATTTCTAAATTTGAATTTCAAGAACAAATTCATTGAGAAGAGTATTTACAAAGGTCTCCCAGGTTTAAAAAACAAAACAAAAAAACATTGCGCTATGTCTTTTAATGTTGAAGAGATGCCTCCTACCAATGTTTGTTTACAAACAGTTACTTATATAGCGCACACACATTCCATAGTTATTTACATGGAGCATTACAGTCATTCACATCAGTCTCTGCCCCTTCATATGTGTATATTTTTATAAATTTCATTTACATTTTTAGAACCGCTAACAGACATACAGTGTATTTTGGCCACATGGCACTATATCTAATCCCAGATGGATCAGTTTATAATTTACTCTGATGAACATTCAGCTGCATAGTGTTTCATACTAATTCATACCATGACTGTTCCCATGCTGTCACGTCACCTATTTTGCTTACGTTTGGATGACCGTAATTATTCTACATTATACTGTATATAGAAGCCACTGAATTAGAGCCTGCAGATGCCTGTGGATGCTCACACATTTTTAGCAATGCTTATGGGAACTTCTCTCTGTAGATGAAGTTTCAGTTCAGAGGTAGTCTCAGCAATTGTCACCACCATTATGTCTTCTTTTCTCTACACAGAAGTTCCTTTTCATCATTCTCTATAGGACAAAAATAAATGATCAACTCGCTTATTATTAACATAGTGTAAAAGTAGTTGAAAATACATAAAGAAGAACTGCAACAGTTTCACAACTACTACAATGACTAGGTTAAACACAACAGTGCGTGTACATAACTTACTTCAGCCCAAGATATTTGGGTCTATTTACTAAGCCTTGGACGGAGATAAAGTACCAGCCAATCAGCTCCTAACTACCAATGTGTTTGAAAAATGACAGGAGCTGGTTGGTTGGTACTTTATCTCTGTCCAGGGTTTAAAGAGACTCCTTTGTCACTACACACACCTTATTCTCACTCTGGTCTCTTAACTGAATCAAGGTGAATAATACCTACCTTTTCTGTCCAGCTTGAGTTTATCCAGATGAAATAACAAGCTTTTATTTAAATTCCAAGAAAGTATATGTAACTCAGGCACTATTTTGAGAGGTTTCAACCGAGCAGCTGTGAAAAACGGTAGATAGTCAATTTCCCCAGTGGAGAAGATAAACAAATGGAAATAGACAGCGCTACTGCAAAATTAAATTATTAATAATTTAATGTACACAAGAATTGTAAAAGACAATTGATAAATTAGAAATTTCAAATATGTGCAGTCCAAGTTCAGTGGACAAGTCTCTGATTAACAGTGTTCTCCCCACGCTCTAATTTACGGGCAGTCCGCCCGGCAAGCATCCCCTTAGCGTCCGGCAGCCAAGACCCACTGACACCCGGCAGCTCTTACCGCCACTGTGTCGTTCCCCGTGGCTCGCCACACAGCCCCAGTAATGTGTGCGTCCCCTGTCATTCGCCCGGCACCCTCTCCATAGTTAACATGTTTCCGGAGGAGAGGGATGCTGGACGGAGCTCTGTATGTGACTGAAGACGATGTCACATCCGTAGCTCTGTCCAGCATCCCTGTCCGCCAGAAACATGTTAACTTTGAAGAGGGTGCCGGGCAAACAACAGTGCTAAGTGCTCCATCTGGCATCCGGGACGCACACACTGTAACGTTGATGGAGGGCAGAGATACCTCCCACTACTTAAAAGGAAGAGGCACGCTGTGTCTGGTTGGGAACAGACGCCTGAGCATATTGAAGAGAGTGGACATCCACCGTCCACTCTCTGTTCCTTATCACTGTGCTGTATAAAAACAATTTTGTGGAGCTAGCAAGTGGGGGCAAAGACTTGAAGTATCTGAGAGCTGTTTGTGGGGGTAGTCAGTGTTCTAAAAAGCTGTTTTAAAAAAAAACCAATTGAGCCGGCAAGTGGGGGCAAAGAGCTCTGCTGTTTGTGGGGACAATCAGTGTTCTGAAAAGCTGTTTAAAAAATAATTGTGCTAGCAAATGCCAGTATCTGAGAGCCAATTAAAAAACAATTGTGCCAGCAAGTGGGGTAAAGTCATCTCCTTTATTTCTCATACGTCCTAGAGGATGCTGGGGACGACATCAAGACCATGGGGTATAGACTGATCCGCAGGAGATATGGGCACTCTAAAGACTTTTCATTGGGTGTGAACTGGCTCCTCCCTCTATGCCCCTCCTCCAGACCTCAGTTTTAGAAATGTGCCCAGGTCGACTGGATGCACTCTGAGGAGCTCTACGGAGTTTCTCTGAAAAGACTTATGTTAGGTTTTTTATTTTCAGGGAGATCTGCTGGCATCAGACTCCCTGCTTCGTGGGACTGAGGGGGCAGAAGCAGAACCAACTTCCTCAGAGTTTCATGGCTCTGCTTCTGGCTGACAGGACACCATTAGCTCCTGAAGGGAACTGAACGCTAGCCGTGTCTAGATGCTCTCTCCCACAGCATGCCGTCACCCCCCTCACAGAGCCAGAAGTCAGAAGACAGGTGAGTATGAGAAGAATGATCTTCTATCAAGTAAGTGACGGCTGAGGCGCGGCTGGCGGGAGCGCAACGCGCCATTGCTGCCCACACACACAGGCACTACAGGGCGCAGAGGGGAACGCCCTGGGCAGCAAGAAAAATACCTCAAACTGGCTAAAAGGGGGCATAAGTTGCCGCTGGCACAGCCCTACCCCCGCCAGTATAAATATTACAGTGTTTGTATGAGTGTAAGGACGTGCCATTGCGGGGGCGGAGCTTCTTCCTCAGGCAGCCAGCACACTACTCAGCGCCATTTTCTCTCTCTTCTCAGGCTGCAGAGAACACGCTGGTCCTCTCCTCCACTTCTGACAAGTACAGGGTGCTATTAAGGGGGGGCACAAAGCGATTGTGGTGCATTTGATAGTGTATATTACTATTTAAAAGCGCTTTTGGGCTGTGGACATACTGTGTTCACAGGAAATACTGGTGCTGGGATTGTGGACTGGCTGCTCCTATCCTGTGTCCCTCTGACAGATTTTACTGGGGGTCTGTCCCCAAAATAACTTCCAGTGTGTCTGTTGGTGTGCTGTACACGTGTGAGGCATGTCTGAGGCAGGGAGTTCCTCCCTGGAGGAAGCCATTTTAGGGACACAGAGTTGTAATGTGGTGGCGCTACCGGCACACCAAGAGCCTGCATGGGTGAAAGAGTTACGTGATGGTATGCATCTGATTAACCGTAGATTAGATAAGTCTGAATCTAAGGCTGCATGCTGGAGAAAATCTGTGGAAGATGTGATTTTTCAGGATGCTGTTATTCCTTATGCGGGCGGCCCCTCTGGGTCACATAAGAGACTATTTGCAAATGTTGTAAACACTGATACCGACACGGATTCTGACTCTTGTGTCGACGATAGTGAATCCAGAGAGAGAGATCATAAATTGGCAAAAAATATATAATATATGATTGTGGTTATAAGGGACGTGTTGGAGGTTACAGAAACCACTCCTGTACCTCAGGAGAAGGCGTATTTATGTAAGGAAAAGAAGTCCAAAGTCACGTTCCCCCCTTCACACGAACTAAATGCTCTGTTTGAAGGGATGTGGGTGAATCCTGATAAAAGATTTAGCATTCCCAAAAGGATTCACATAGCTTACCCTTTCCCGGCTGAGGACAGGAAAAAGTGGGAGTCACCCCCTGTGTTAGACTGTGCACTTTCCAGGTTGACAAAGAAGGTAATTCTCCCTGCTCCTGGCACGGCTTCTCTTAAAGAGCCGGCAGACCGCAAAATGGAAACGACATTGAAATCCATTTATGTTACCAATGGTACACTGATTAGGCCCACTATTGCCTGCGCATGGGTGAGTCGCGCTATTGAAAAATGGTCAGAAAGCGTGTCATCAGAAATTGATACGATTGATAAAGATGAGATACTCCTTAAGTTAGGGAATATCAAGGACGCTGCCGCCTACATGCTGGAAGCAATGAAGGATATTGGACTCTTGAGTTCACAGGCCGCTACCATGGAAGTATCGGCTAGGCGGGCGTTGTGGATTCACCAGTGGAACGCGGATGCAGATTCCAAAAGAAACATGGAGGCTCTCCCATATAAAGGTGAGGCCTTATTTGGTGATGGCCTGGATGCGTTAGTCTCGGCGGCTACCGCAGGTAAGTCGACATTTTTGCTCTCTGCGCCTGCATTGGCAAAAAAGACCTATCACCCGCAAATGCAGTCCTTTTGGCCCAATAAATGCAAAAAGACGAGAGGTTCCCCCTTCTTTGCGGGAAGGGGAAAGAAGCCCACAGCGGCTCCAGGTTCCCAAGAGCAGAAGTCTACCCCTACTACTGCCAAATCCCCAGCATGACACTGGAGCTCCCTTGCGGGAGGCCGCTTGGGTGGGGGCACGTCTCAGACTCTTCAGCCAGGATTGGATTCTGTCTGGCCTGGATCCCTGGGTGTTGCAAATAGTATCCCAGGGGTACAAGCTGGAGTTTCAAGCCGTTCCCCCATGCCGATTTTTCAAATCGACCTTTCCAGTTTCTCCGTCAGAAAGAGAAGCAGTAACAGTGGCAATCCAAAAATTGTCAAGACCAGGTCATAGTCCTGGTACCATTGTCACAACAAGGGAGGGGTTTTTAGTCAAGCCTCTTTGTGGTTCCGAAGCCGGACGGCTCGGTCAGACCGATCCTAAATCTAAAGAATCTGAAATGTTGCCAAAAAAAAGGTTCAAGTTCAGGATGGAATCACTTCGGGCGGTGATTGCCAGTCTGGAGCAAGGGGACTACTTGGTGTCGGTGGACATAAAGGATGCTTACCTGCATGTTCCCATTTATCCTCCTCACCAGATTTATCTGAGATTCGCGGTTCAGGATTGCCATTACCAATTTCAGACGTTACCTTTCGGTCTCTCCACGGCGCCGAGGGTATTCACCAAGGTGATGGCGGAGATGATGGTTCTCCTTCGTCAGAAAGGAGTCAATATAATTCCTTATTTGGACGACCTCCTGATAAAGGCGAGATCCAGGGAGCAGTTTTTACGAAACATATCACTCTCTGTCAATACTCCAACAACACGGGTGGATCATAAATTACCCAAAGTCACAGTTGGAACCGACGACAAGGTTGTCTTTCCTCGGGATGATTCTGGACACAGAAGTTCAGAGAGTATTTCTTCCGCTGGAAAAGGCTTTGGAAATCCAGAAAATGGTAAAACAGATATTGAAACCATCAAGTGTGTCGATCCATCAGTGCACTCGATTGTTGGGGAAGATGGTAGCGGCTTACGAGGCCATACAGTTTGGCAGGTTCCATGCCAGAGTATTCCAGTGGGACCTGTTGGACAAGTGGTCGGGGTCACACCTACACATGCACAGAAAGATAATCCTGTCGTCAAAAACCAGGATTTCGCTCCTGTGGTGGTTACACAGTTCTCACCTACTAGAGGGACGCAGGTTCGGGATTCAGGACTGGGTCCTGGTAACCACGGATGCAAGTCTCCGAGGCTGGGGAGCAGTCTCTCAGGGAGAAAACTTCCAGGGACGTTGGTCACAACAGGAAGCCGGCCTTCACATAAACATGCTGGAGCTCAGAGCCATTTACAACGGCCTTCAACAAGCGGTACATCTTCTTCAAAACCGTCCCGTGCAGATCCAGGCGGACAATGTAACAGCAGTCGCATACATAAACAGGCAGGGCGGAACGAAAAGCAGAGCGGCAATGGCAGAGGCGACAAAAATCCTCCGCTGGGCAGAAAAACATCTACAAGCTCTATCAGCAATATTCATTCCGGGAGTAGACAACTGGGAAGCAGACTTCCTCAGCAGACACGATCTCCATCCAGGAGAGTGGAGCCTCCACCAAGAAGTCTTCGCAGAGGTGACAAGTCTGGGGAGTTCCTCAAATAGACATGATGGCGTCTCGTCTCAACAAGAAGCTTTAAAAGATACTGTTCCAGGTCGAGAGACCCTCAAGCAGTAGCAGTGGATGCACTGATGACCCAGTGGGTGTTTCCGTCAGTGTATGTTTTCCCTCCACTTCCGCTGATCCCAAAAGTACTCAGGATCATAAGGAAAACAAGGGTTCGAGCAATCTTCATTGCCCCAGACTGGCCAAGGAGGGCTTGGTACCCAGATCTTCAGCAGTTACTCATAGGAGATCCTCTGCCTCTTCCTCTTCAGGAGGACCTGCTGCAGCAGGGGCCGTGTGTGTACCAAGACTTACCGCGGCTACGTTTGACGGCATGGCTGTTGAGCGCCGTATCCTAGCCAGGAAGGGTATTCCCGAGGAGGTCATCCCCAACTTTATTCAGGCCAGAAAGGGAGTAACGTAGAAACATTACCACCGTATTTGGAGAAAATATGTATCTTGGTGTGAATCCAAGAAAGCTCCTACGGAAGAGTTTCATTTAGGACGTTTTCCCCATTTTCTGCAGGATGGTGTGGAGGCGGGCCTCCGATTGTCATCAATCAAGGTCCAGATTTCGGCCTTGTCAGTGTTCTTCCAGAAACAATTGGCCTCTCTTCCAGAGGTTCAGACCTTTGTGAAAGGAGTTCTGCACATCCAGCCTCCATTCGTGCTTCCAGTGGCACCATGGGACCTTAACGTGGTATTGCAGTTCCTTCAATCGTATTGGTTTGAGCCTCTACAAAAGATAGAGTTGAAATTTCTCACTTGGAAAGTGGTGATGCTCTTGGCTTTGGCATCCGCAAGGCGGGTGTCTGAATTGGGGGCCTTGTCTCACAAGAGCCCTTAGCTGATCTTCCATGAAGATAGGGCAGAGTTGAGGACTCGTCAACATTTTCTTCCGAAGGTGGTTTCATCTTTCCACATAAACCAACCTATTGTTGTGCCAGTAATTACTGACACATTCACTGATTCAAAATCTCTAGATGTGGTTAGAGCTTTGAAAATCTATGTTGCTAGAACGGCTCGTATACGGAAAACAGAGACTATATTTGTCCTGTAGGATCACAACAAGATTGGCTGTCCTGCTTCCAAGCAGACTATTGCACGTTGGAATAGAAATACGATTCAGCAAGCTCATACTACGGCTGGATTGCCGTTACCGACGTTCATAAAGGCCCACTCCACTAGGAAGGTGGGCTCATCCTGGGCGGCTGCCCGGGGGGTCTCGGCATTACAACTTTGCCGAGCAGCTACTTGGTCAGGGTCAAACACATTTGCTAAGTTCTACAAGTTTGACAGCTTGGCCGATGAGGACCTCAAGTTTGCTCAATCGGTGGTGCAGGATCATCCGCACTCTCCGGCCCGTACTTGAGCTTTGGTATAGACCCCATGGTCTTGATGTCGTCCCCAGCATCCTCTAGGACGTATGAGAAAGTAGGATTTTGATAACCTACTGGTAAATCCTTTTCTCCTAGTCCGTAGAGGATGCTGGGGACGACATCAAGACCATGGGGTACAGACGGTATCCTCAGGAGACATGGGCACTCAAGACTTTTCATTGGGTGTGAACTGAGAGCAGTTTGTAGAGGCAGTCAATATTTTTAAAAGCTGTTAAAAAAAAAAAAAAAAAAAAAAACATTTGTGCCAGCAAGTGTGCCCAGTATCTGAAAGCTGTTTGAAAATTAATTGTGGTGCCAGCAAGTGTGGACAGTATTTGGGAGCTCTTTGAAAAACAGTTGTGGTGCCAACACAAAGTGAGGACAGTATTTGGGAGCTGTTAAAAAATACATGCGTGTCTAGTCACCTGGTTCCCATAATGAGTCAAAATTTAAATCAGAAAACATAAATCTTACATTTAAGAAAGAAAATATGAACACAACAGCGGAAGAGATTTCAAAAAAATACACTGCAGGCGAGGCCGGTCCATCTTCTGAATCACAGTCTGTTTCACATCAAAAATGTTTCTCTAAACATCGCACATCTGGAGTAAAGAGTGATTGGTTTAAAATATCTCAGTGGTTTATTAGTAAAAGATAATGGAATCATGTGTTCCACTTGTATAAAATATGGAAAGAGACCAAATAAGGAAGGGACTTGGGTGACTATTCCTTGCAAAAGACTCCGAAAAGAAAGTTTATTTGACCATGAGCAAAGTAAATTACACACTGATTCGTGTTCAAAAACACGTTTCTGAAGGATATTTGATGAAATTGGGATAGGAGAAATTGAACGATCCATTTCAGTTTTGATTAACTACAGAGAGATGCTTTTGTTGGAGCTTTAAGAACGATGTATTGGGGGGGTCAAAAAACAAACTACTACATTGTATGTAAATTTACTTGAGCACGTTAAGGCTATGGGTTGTACATACTTATCCCATCTTGATACTGGAAAAAATGCAAATTACACTTCGGAAAGAATAATGCAACTGCTGGACATCTTAGCTTCACAATTAAGATGCAAAATACTTAATTTCATTCAGCAGAATATTTCGGTGTTCTGTGTGATGAAACTACAGATATCTCTGTTTTGAAGCAGCTTATTATATACATTAAATATGTTTGCGAATTTAAAAAAGAGATTACTGTTAGGTTTATATCAACATGTAGTATCACTGATTGCAAAGCTAAAACTATAACAAAATAATTGAAGAAATTGACAATATAGGGTTGAAAAAAATATAGCTTTGTTGGCCTAGGCTCTGATGGAGCAGCGGTGATGATTAGGAAGCACAAAGGGTTATCAAAACTATTAAAAGATGAAACAGGCGGGGTCATGGTCAACTGTTATAGTATAAACCACCGTCTGGCACTTGCTAGTGCCCAAGCAGCTGCTGAGGTGCCTTATGTAGTTAAATTTAATGACATCTTAAGAAAACTGTTCTTTTTTCAAAATGCCCCATTTAGAATGGCTGGGTTAACTGAAATGCAAAATATTCTGAGCAGTCCTCACATTAAACTTAAAATGGCTAGTGACACCAGGTGGCTGTCTGTTGACTTTGCTGTACAGTCTTTAAGAGAATCCCTGGTGAGTGTCATTGCTGCTCTGGAAAGAGAGGCAACTGAGTGAAATGACATCACAGCTGAAGGTTTAAGCAAATATATGAGAACATACAATTTTGTAGCGTCACTTATGATGCTTTCAGATGTGCTGTCTAAGTTGTCTAAAGCTTGGCAACGGCAAGATGTTAATTTAACAGAAATAGACCCTATCTTAAGAGCTACAAAACTATACATCATGGAAATGAAAGACGCACTTGCTACTCCTTTTAAAAACATCCATCGACTGCTTGCTGGTGAATGGTCAGATCTTCAAGTAAACTGTTCCGATACTATTGCTACTGCTTTTAAGAAAAATGTCTATGGTAAATACATACACAGTTATTAACCACCTAGAAGCAAGATTTACAGATTTGCCAATCATATCCTGTTTTTCAAGACTTTTCAATACAGAAAGCCATGATCAAAATGAGCATTCGAGCATTATTCTAAAAATGGAAGTTCCGCAATCTTAAATTATGAAAATACTAAATTAGAATGGGCTGTTGCATCAAAATTGTTTGAACTACAGTCTTACAAAAATCTAGATTCAAAACAAATTATGCTGAAATTTTCAACGACAACTGAGCTCAGAGAATCTTTTCCAAATTTAGCAAAACTAGCTGCTATTGGACTGACCATACCTGTAAGCACAGCTGAATGTAAAAGAGGATTTTCTACTCTAAAATGAATTAAAACCTATCTAAGGGGGGGCGTGGCTTGGCTGGCAGGGAAGGTGGCTGTGTATCACCTCAGCTCCCCAAGTGAACACACCACTAGAGCCTGTAAACCCCTTTCAATAAACCCCCACACAGCCAGGAGACATCACAGCTGTACCCCCTATCCCACCACTACAGTTTGGGGAGACCCGCGGAGTCGGGGAGCGCTTATAAGCGCTTCTGCGGACTGCGGCCTTCTCCCCGGACAGAAGCCGGGGCCTGGATTTGGAGAGTAGCCCGGACCGCCATATCCGGAGGTGGACCTCGCTGCCTGACGGCGCCTGGCGGCCCTACATGCCTCACCTGGAACCCCTGAGCCTCGGTGAGATAGCGGAAGGACGGCCCCGCATCTTATGGTGAGTCCGCTCCACGCACGGAGCCCGAGCCGGCGCTGCTAGTTTGATCCCAGGCGGCCGCGGCTCCCGCGACACCACTGACACACGCGCGGCCCTGCAGCACAGCACGATACGTCCTGCTGCCCGGACTGCCTGACACTACCGCCGGCGGCTGTGTCCGCCCGTGCTCCCTCCGCCCTGCGGGCACTGCAGCTCTCACTATACCCCCTGATATGCCATATTGAGAGGCTCCATCCTCTGCTACAAAAGGCTGCTGCCCCAATAAAATCAACACTACCTCCACTGAGGTCCGCTTTATCTAACCCAACACCCACTCAAACCCTACCTGTCCAGTGGCATCACCTGAATCACAGGAGCTGGATTTTACGGAGCCGAGGGAGGCCTTAAAACCCCCCCTGCAGGTTGCGGCCTAGCTCCACTTCAGGAACCGGGGACTCAATTATCCAATGCACCTGAGAGTCTCTGAGACAGGCACTTGCATAGACCCTGATCCATTACTCACATTGAAAGCTCCCCCTGGTGGCTACCTTAAGATAATTCACCGAAGAAGTACATTCAAACACACTTAATCATTTGAATGTTTCTCCAAAATCCCGAGTGAATGGCGCCACCAGACATGTATCATCACACTTGGCTGTCGCTGCCACGAACACCGTAATGCCCTGCTGATGCCAACCCACAGGGAGCTGCTCCACTGAAGGCATTCTTATGTGAGCTATGTAAACAAATCTAACCTCGTTGACTTGAATTCAGAGAAACTAACCCCTCCGCTGCTGATTGAGTGATGACCAGGAACAAAAGACCCTCCAAAAAGGCTGAAACATCAACTCCGCGAGGAAACATGTCACAATCCGCTATGAGATCCTTTCTACAACCCACCCCACCCGCCTTGGCTGATAGCCCCCCTGCTGCAGACTCCCTCGCACCCCCACAGACCCCTCACCCATCTCCTCTAGGCGAGGAAGCGCCACGCACTTGTTCCCCAGGAAACAGGGACCTACAAGATATCTTAGCTTACATGAAGAACCTACCCACTAAGCAAGATCTACAAGATACAGTGAGGCGTGAGCTGGCGGCCGTGAGACAAGATATCTCCCACATTTCTGACCGGGTGACGAGCCTAGAGGATCATCAGGACTCCTCCGACACATTTTTAAAATCGCTGACTACCATCATTGATGCTCAGTCCTCAGAGATTCGCTCACTCCAAACTCGACTAACAGATTTGGATAACAGAGGGAGGAGAAACAATATCCGTATACGGGGCTTGCCGGAAGATGTACCTCAGACGGGTTTGATTGACGCCCTCACAAAAATTTTTAACGAGATCCTAGGCAATGATCCCACAGATACCATTACTTTCGATAGCGCTCACAGAGCTCTAAAACCAAGAGGTCTCTCTGCAGATAGACCACGGGACGTGATCTGCAGATTACACTATTTTTCCCAAAAGGATGACATCATGCGCAAAGTCCGCCAACTCGACGGAGTTGATTTCAACGGTTCAATGATCCAGATATACCAAGATTTGTCCTGGCACACACTCCAACAGCGGAAGGCCCTAAAGCCCCTAACGGATGAACTCCGTAAACGCCAATTGAAATATCGATGGGGCTTCCCCTTTAATCTCCAAGTCTCCCAGTCGGGGAAAACCCACACCCTCAATTAATTCTCGGATTTCCCGGAATTCTGTACAGGACTGGGCATTCCGAAACCTGATCTACGTGACTGGGACTTTCCCACTCCAGAGCTGCCATCTTTTCAACCCTTGCGCACTGGGGCACCCTGGACAGAGGTGCGGAGAGCTGGGAAAAGGAGCTCCAACGGACCCCCCCCAGACAGGGACTTTCGTGTTACCTGACAGAGAAGTGACGGTTGGACACAGTCTCCTGGATCACAGCGTGATACCATTCCACATCACTAATGGCCTCTCATCCGACATCTCACTGTCGCTGGGGCCATGTCCCCTTCCCCTATTATGTTACGAGTCATCGATTGCAAATTCCTGTTTTTTGATCATGGGATCCCTTGCAGCCGATCACTCGAAGTCTTTTACATGTTAACGAGGTTTACAGTTCACAGTTTAAAGTTTACAAATAGCTAACACTATGCATGTTCATAGATTCAAGCTCTACTTTTGCATACTATCGAGATGCCCTCGGCGGAGGCTCCCTTACTCGCCCCTTACCCGCCTATGGCTGTAATGCCTCTTGGGTTCCCAATCCTCAGTTGGATTGGTAACCTTAATGCGGGTTTCTTTGATTGTTATTGTTGTTTTCTTTCCATGCTCTATTCCTATCTTACTCCCCCCTTTTCCCCTCTCCTTCCTCTTACTGACCACCCTGGGCGCGTGACCTCCCATCGCGACCTATATCCCCCATGACATACCTTGGTAGACTTAAAGTAACATCGATCAATGCGAAAGGTCTTAATGTGCCGGAGAAAAGAGCTTCCCTCCTGAGGTCCCTTTGGGCTGACAGAGTGGATGTTGGGCTAGTACAGGAGTCACATTTCAAAATTTCCGCCAGGAACCCCTCCTTGACAAACTACCGATACCCCCAGGCCTTTTATAGCAACAACCCAGACGCTAAGTCCAAGGGCGTGGCGATAATATTCTCTAGGACTCTCCAACTGTCGGACATATCAGTCCACAAACTGATCCCGGGCCGCCTCATGATAGTCAGCTGTAAAATAAGTATGTCCTCATACACATTTGTTGTACTCTATGCCCCGAATAAGGATCAGATCCCATTTCTACGCTCCGCCCTTACCCTGGTGGAACCCCTGCTATCGGGGGTTGTGGTCTTGGGGGGAGACCTGAACTGGATAATGGATCCATCATTGGACTCATCTTCCGGCTCTCCCC
The DNA here is from genome assembly GCF_028390025.1 of Pseudophryne corroboree. Lineage (NCBI taxonomy): Eukaryota > Metazoa > Chordata > Amphibia > Anura > Myobatrachidae > Pseudophryne > Pseudophryne corroboree. The sequence continues at coordinate 277,453,728 of NC_086446.1, forward strand.
GGGCATCACAGCGTCAATACCGACAGGTAAAGCGACTATTCCATGACCTTCAGCTGGTAGATTCCTGGAGAGTTCTCCACCCCGCTGACCGAGATTACTCCTTTTACTCGACCCCACACAATGCCTACTCCCGTCTAGACTACCTATTTCTGAATCATAGACATCTCCCTCTATTGATAGACTCCTCCATAGGCTGGATAACCTGGTCTGACCATGCCCCAGTACACATGACCCACTCAACCCCCCAGGCACCCCAGGGCCAATGGACCTGGCGCCTCAACGAGTCACTACTACAAGACCAATATTGCAAGGGCGAAATAGAAGAAGCCCTGAGGGATTTTTTTTCCTTTAACGATACTGACGACGTCTCCAAGGTCACTTTGTGGGAGGCACATAAATGTACCATAAGGGGTAAGCTTATACAACTGGGGACGTTTGTAAAGAAACGGAGGTCAGCACTAATCACTAAACTACTAGACCGACTTCACCACCTCGAATCCTTACACAAAGCGTCCCTCTCGGAAACTGACTACCTAGAACTCCTGGACACCCGTGCCCAACTGAAAAAAAACCTCACTGATAGTATTCAGCTTTCTGTCCACAAATGCAACTCCAAATACTACTAATGGGGCAACAAACCTGGTCGCCTCCTGGCCCAAGCTCTTAAAGCTCAACGTTCATCTTTGTACATTAACAGTGTAAAAGACGCCGGGGATGCCCTCCGATTCAAAACCCCTGAAATTGCTGCGTGCTTTAAACAATATTATTCCCTCCTATATAATCTTGAGAACCATGCAGACGACACAGCCACTCCCTATAAACTCTCACGGGCAAAAGCATATTTGGAAAAGGTGTCCTATCCTGTCCTGTCGCCTGCTGATAGGGAGGCACTGGAACAACCCTTTACCCAGCTAGAGCTGGAAGACGGCCTGGCCTCGACACCCTCAGGTAAGAGCCCGGGACCGGACGGCTTCACGCTTATATATTATAAACAATTCAAAGACCTCCTCTCCTCCTACCTCCTCCAGGCCTTTAATTCCATCTCCGCTGACACCCATTTTTCAGGCCAATCCCTGGAAGCCCACATTTCCGTTTTGCCTAAGCCCGGCAAGGACCCCTCGATGTGCTCCAGCTATAGGGCCATATCTCTTCTGAACGTCGATGTTAAGCTATTCGCAAAACTAATGGCAAATAGACTAAATGTATTCCTACCTTCCCTAATTCATAACGATCAAGTGGGTTTTGTTCCGAACCGCGAGGCTAAAGACAATACCACTAAGGTTCTGAGCCTAATCCATATAGCATCCCAGGGAGGCCCCCCTACCGTGTTATTATCTACTGACGCCGAGAAGGCCTTCAATAGAGTCAGTTGGGGCTTTATGAGGTCTGTGCTGGGGCACTTCGGACTGGGTCCCCTAGCACTTGGTAGAATTATGGGACTCTACAGATCACCCACAGCCCGAGTCCGAGTTAATGGATCCTTGTCCGATCCATTTTGCATAGGTAACGGGACACGCCAGGGTTGCCCACTATCCCCCTTACTCTTTGTCCTCTGTATCGAAGCCTTTGCGAGAGCTATTAGGGCCAACGAACGTATCACTGGTCTGAGGGTCGGAGATACAGATCACAAACTCTCCCTATTTGCTGACGACCTTTTGGCCACAATAACACATCCGATCACCTCCCTCCCTCACTTCATGCAAGAGCTATCCCACTTCGGACTACTCTCCAACTTTAAGATCAACATGTCCAAATCCTGCACCCTGAACATTTCCACACCCCCCGACTCAGTGGCTAAACTTAAACGATCCTTCCCCTTCACCTGGAACACCTCCCACTTATTCTATTTAGGAATACAACTGCCGAGTGATTTTGACTCACTTGTTCAACTTAAACTTCACACCCCTCCTCCGAACACTCAGAGCCGATTATAGCAGATGGTATCTCAAACCACTCTCATGGCTGGGGAGGGTCAATGTTGTGAAAATGAATACTCTCCCTAAGCTACTCTATAAATTACAAGCCCTTTCCATACGGATCCCAGACTCCTGGTTCAAGTCCATACAACTCCTGGTACAACAATTCATATGGTCTCGGAGGCGACCCAGAATTAGTCGATCCACCATGACTCATTCCTCCCGAAGCGGTGGTTTCCAATTACCAGATATCAGAGGCTATTATTGGGCAATTTTGCTAAACAGGGTTCTGGATTGGACAAGGAGGGGCTCTATATGCAGCAATTCCCAGAGATTTTCCCTTGGCTTCCCTCCCTGCCTAGACCTTCACCCCCCCACCCAACCATTACCGCAACCCTCTCTTTTTGGAAAAAAGTGCGCAGTTGGCCTTCCCTCTCTTCCGCTTTCGGTCCACTGACTTCTTTTCTAGCCAACCCTGACTTTACACCTGGCCTAACGCCCTCCCACTTCAGCGACTGGGCCCTCGCGGGTCTCTTTAGAGTAGGCCAACTGGCAACTCCCTCAGGAGTTAAGCAGTTCTCAGAGGTACGAACGAAATGGGAAATCCCGCACTGTGACTTCTGGAAGTACCTACAGCTTAGACATTTTCTGCATTCCAAGCATAGATATCTCCAGGCCTCAAGGGAACTAACGCAGTTTGAGAGGTTGTGTTTTTCCAAGTGTTCCCCCCAGCATACTGTTTCCACACTCTACAAACTGTTACAAAACACTGATGCTCAAACACCGACACCCTTCCAGGCGGCCTGGGAGAGGGACCTGGGGATTCCATTAACTGATAGGGATTGGCGGATGATATTCCTCAAAACCCATAAAAGTTCAGTGTGCGTACAAGTCAGGGAAACCCAATATAAACTACTAATGAGATGGTACAGACACCCCTCTCTCCTTCACTTCATGTATCCTGGAGTGACGGACAGATGTTGGAGATGCCTTAGCGCCGTCGGCTCCCTAATGCACATCTGGTGGAGCTGCCCCCTACTTAATCCCTTTTGGGCCGATGTCATCTCCATTTCTCGTGATATACTCCATGCTCCTGTTCCTACTGACCCGGCCTTCTGGTTGCTTTCCCACTCCTCTATCCCGCTAGCCCAGCATAGAGTGTCATTGCTCCGCCACTTGTCTAATGCGGCACGGGCAGTTATCCCCACTCTCTGGAGGTCCCCAACTCCACCCACAAGAAAACTATGGTTCACTAGAATTAACTACTACATGAACATGGAGAACATCCTCCTGGCTTCCAGAGACAAACTCTCAGAGTTCATGACCACGTGGCTACCATGGGTAGAATATACGTCCTCTAAAGATTATAAAGATTACATTTATACAACCAAGTGACTTAACATCGCAATTGATCGATTATAGAGACAGCATTATATGCATCTCTCAGCCTACAGGTCCCCCAGTACCGGTCACTCCCTGTTCTATCCCTCTCCTTTTCTTTACTTCATCCCTCACTCTCCTTATAACTATCCTCTTATGTTTTCCTAGATACTATAGCTGCATTCACTATATAGATAGAAAGCAAGCAGATATTGTATATGATGTTATAGGATGATGTGTAGAACCCCTTACCTACACAGATCTTTAGAGACTGGGGCAACCCACTATTCTGCTACCATAAGCTAAAATGTACTTAATCCTAATTCTACACACTGTTGCTTTTGTGTCTGAATGTGTTGTATCCCTTATACTTTTCTGAATAAAAACAGATTACACAAAAATAAAACCTGTCTAAGGAACTGGATGAAGCAGCGTACCCTAAATAACCTGAAGCTTAGTTCACTAGAGGGACCAGATCCTTCAGACTTTGATTATGAGAAAGCTGCAGACTACTGGGCCTCTAAGAAGAAGAGGAGAAATAATATATAAAAAATCTCAAGTTTTAAATCAATATGGTCACGATTTAAAAATTGTATTATTGTGAAGGTCCCTATCCGGCTACTTCTTGATGCCACCCGGCTGGAAAAAATTTCTGGGGAGAACACTGGATTGAGTACAATATTGGACACTTCAATTTAAAGTTCTATGGTTAGACTTACAGCCCATTCTAAATTGTAATCCATCTATAGGCAGTTAACGGTCTGATAATTCCGACCTGTGCTTGACAGTCAATATAAGGACAGTTCAGTGTTTGGATTTTTATAGCTCATATGTAGTATTCCAGCTATAAAACAATTACCGGCTCTGTGATCAAATGAATGGAGTCCAAATTGTTGGTTCACGGTACGCTGGGACTGAGCGCTCCGCCCTGTATGCTGTTTGGATTGAGTTTGCATTCTGGATAAATCCACTATCCTGGTCCAGGGCAACTGATGCATTTCCCTGCTCCTGGCAGGTATCAAAGGTTATACATAGTGGAACTGACCTCCAGGGGTGTATCTTCCTATTGGCCAGGATGGCACTTGCCAGGGGCGCCGGCCAAGGAGGGGGCGCCGCCCTGCAGTGCCACCCGCGCCAGGGGGTAGAATGACATAGTAGTTCTCACTGAGTACATCCCTTAGCAGTGCTCATCCACTGCCGGACTCTCAGAAGCGTATTGCACTCTGACACTCTCTGTGACTACAGTCACAATGATGGTGAATATAGCCAGGGAGCGGGGCACTTCCAGGTATGGGGAGGGGCGAGGCACTTCCTCATTCGCTCCCCTTCTCATTGGTCCAACACAATCTGTCACCAACCTCCAGTCACTACAATTAGCACCAGTCAGCAGTGCACGATGAGCATACCTGTACATTTTCTGCAGTACCGTAGCTGCACTGCATGGTCTATCCTGGCAGTCTGGATCACAGCCTACAAAGAGCTCTGTATGGAGAGGTATCTAGACCAGTAACTGCCTGTCCAGCTGTGTTGATACGTCAAGTCCCAGCACACCTTGTCAACTGGATTTGCTGGGACATGTAGTGCTATCACACCTAGAGAGGGTTTTTTTTAACTGTATGTATGTGTGCATATATCCCCTCAGTGTCCCTGCCTGCACCCTCCTTGTAATTCCCCCTCAGTGTCCCTGCCCGCACCATCCCTGTAACTGCCCCCTCCTTGACCCTGCCCATACACTCCTGTAATTCCCTCTGTGTCCCTGCCCGCACCCTTCCCATAATTCCCTCAGTATCCCTGTCTGCACCCTCCCCGTAGTTCCGTCAGTGTCCGTACCCGCATCCTAACCGTTATTCGCTCTCAGTGTCCCTGCCTGCACACTCCTCGTAATTCCCCCTCAGTGTCCCTGCCTGCACCCTCCCCGTAATTCCATCTGTGTCCCTGCCTGCACCCTCCTCTGTGTCCCTGCCTGCACCCTCCCTGTAATTCTCCCTCAGTGTTCCTGACCTCAGCCTGCCTGTGACTCCCCCCTCAGTGTCCCTGCCCGCACACTCCTATAATTCCCTTTCAGTGGGCGGGATGTACTAAGCGGAAAATGCGGTAAACTCCCTGTTTACCGCATTTTCCTGATGTACTAACCCCCGGCCGGCAGGACAGCGCCGCGGCGGGGTACGCCAGCTTTAGCTGGCGTACGTCCATAGAAGCCTATGGGCTTCTCTCCGCGGCGCTGTGTGAGGGATCCCTCCCAGCATGCCCTGCGGCCGCCCCCGTCACCCCGCGCATGCGCAGACTGACTTCTGGGGCCGAATCCCGGAAGTCAGGCTGCCGCTGCGCATCGCGGAGGACAGCTCTTCTCGGAAGAGCTGTCCTCCGCAATGCTGATCGCATATGTTAGTACATATGCGATCAGCATCGTGGCACAGGGCGGCGATGGGCGGCGATGTACATTAGTACATCCCGCCCAGTGTCTCTTCCCGGTGCTCCCTGTAATTGCCCCTCAATTTCCTTGACTCAGCCTCCCTGTAGCCACTCCCTCTCATTTTCTCCTTCCCGAACCCTCCCTGTAATTCCTCCTTAGTGTCCCTGACCTCGGCCTCCTTGTGACTCCCCCCTCAGTGTCCCTGCTCACACCCTCCTGTAATTCCACCTCAGTGTCCCTGCCCATACCCTCCTCATAATTCCCCCTCAGTGTCCCTGCCCGCACACTCCTGTAATTCCCCCTCAGTTTCCCTGCCCACGACCTCCCTGTAACAACCCCTCAGTGTCCCTGACCTCAGCCTCTCTGTAAGCCCTCCACCTCATTGTCCCTACCCGCACCCTCCCTGTAATTCTCCCTCAGTGTCCCTGACCTCAGCCTATCTGTAACTTCCCACTCTGTTTACCTGGGTGGGGGAGGTGGGGGGCGCCAGTTCCTTACTTTGCCAGGGGCGCACAGACCCCTAGATACACCCCTGCTGACCCCCCCCTTATATTAAGGAAGTAATGTAGTTAATTGGTCATGCTTGTTTCAGGTTAAGAAACTATTACCTTCATATTATATAATATTTAACAGATTCACAGTAAAAAAAGAGTAGGGCGGCAAAATGTAATGAAACCTTTTTATTAAACTGCTAAAACTAGAGTTGGAAACTCCTGGTCACGTGACCTCCGTAGTGTACACAGAGCAGAGAGACATGGCTCTGGATTATTAGGTAATTGGAGGATTAGCCACATGTGATTTGAACAACCAATAGAGCACCGGCAAGTGAGGAACATTCTATTAGGTGCGTCACCCGACTAAACCATGTGATGCAGAAGAGTACATGATGGAACGCAGTTTACTCTAATGGAATGCATATTATTATAGAGCGTTCTATTCATCGCATCACACAGCTATATTATGTGTTGCAAAGGTGCTGACAATAAGCCACCTGTTGGTGTCACTTCGCACAGTAAAGCTATGAGCTATACAATACTTACAAGATCCCCAGACAAACCACAGTAGTATTAGGAAACCCTTGGTCATATGGAACACTTACATCACCATAGGGTTATGAGCCCGGGGATAATATATGCAAGATGACATAAAATAATATACTTAATAGGTCCTTAAAAGACTATTAATATATAGTCTTTCATAAGTGTACCTGGTAAATATAAAATAATAGAGATATAGAAACTACAGCAAAGATGTTTAGTCAGGTGATTCCACCAAATATATAAAGAAAATACGAAATTTCCACACACAAATAATAGTCTTAAGAATTGTGTTCTGCTCCAAAGCTTCATTCAGACCTTTTCTGATGGAACGAGTTCAATTGAAAAGTCAAATATTTATCTTGTCTACAGAGTTTCCCAAATCTATCCTCTGCACGTTTATTTAAGGGGATATGTTCTAAGCCTATAAATTCCAATAAACTTGGGTCTCCACTATGATGATTACAGAAGTGCCGTGGAATACTATGATTATAGCTGTATTAATGATACTCCATGAAGCGCAATTTAAGAGATCTTGTTTTCCTGACATAAATTGCACCACAAATGAGCAAATAAACTACCCAACCAGTGTTGCAATTAAGAAAACTAGTAATTTTGCATTCCTTATCAGCAGGGGATAACTGTAGTCCTGATGTCCTGTTGGCAAGTGGTACATTTGTTTTTACCACATCTATAAATCCTAATTGCTTTGGGGGCAACCAAGTAACCGTTTTAAGGTTCTTGTTTTCTGAATTTATCATAAGTTTCATGAAACTTGAAGTTAAAATGGACTTCAATGATCTGTTCTTTTTAAAAATAAAACTGGGTCTCTCTGGAGTGGATCATATCTGAGAATATTATAATTTTGTCTGATGATCCATCTAATCTCTCCTGATTGGTTATTAAATGTGGAGATAAATGACAGAGCCCTTATTGTAAATGTCTTCTCTTGCACAACCTTAGGAATCATGATTTGTGCTCTATCTATTGCTAAACCTCTTCAGAAGCATTAGTCAACAATTGTTTCGGATATCCCCTAGATTCAAATGAAGCTAACATATCTAGAGCTTGTATAAAAAGCTTGCTCAAAGAGCAGTTGTTTTTTAAGCGCATTAGTTGGACCTTGGGAATATTAGTTTTTATGGGACATAATGTGCTCTTTTAAAGTGCAGATAAGCATCGCTACTGACTTCTTTTGTGTGGTTGGATGTTTTAATTTGCCCAGTGACTATTTCTAGGGTCACATCTAGGAAGGTGATCCTGGTAGGATTGAAAGTGTGTGTAAACAATAAATTAAAAGTGTTGATGTTGAGAGACAAAACAAAATCGAGCAGTGCTAAGATCCCCGTCCCTAATAAAAAATTGTCTATGTAACGGCCATACAGGACCAGGTGGGTGCTGAGCCCGCACCCCCAAACAAACTAAAATTTGACGAGCCATATAGAGGTTGGCATAGCTCAGCGCAAACCTGGTCCCCATAACTTTAAGGTAAAAAAGTGTCCGAAAAAAGAAAATAGTTGTGCTGGAGAATATAAAGCATAGAATCAAGAAGAAATTGCCTATGTCTCTCTGAGGTCATCAAATCCTTAAATTGCACTGTCCAATATTGGACTTTAATCATTTGCCCAGAGACTTGTGCATTGAACTCAGATTAAACATATTTTAAATTCGTAATTTATCAATTGCCTATTTTCAACTGTTTTAATTGCGTACATTAAATGGTTGTTAATTTAATTTTGCTGTTTATTATCAAGTAGAGCTGTGCACTTCCATTTGTTTATTTCAATTCCATCTGATAATGGCACTTCGTATTCAGGAGATAAAGGTGTTATAAATGTTTTAGCAGTCCTCATATTACATAGTGGAGTGATCTTTTACAGATACAGATTCCCTATATGGTTGAATGCAAGTTTGTTCTTCTAATTATTATTGGTCATCTTGAGATACAGTACATTCATTAACTCTAAGAAAACATATGCCTTACTTTTCCACTAATGATACTCCATTGAGTATTTCTAGGGTCACATCTAGGAAGGTGATCCTGGTAGGATTGAAAGTGTGTGTAAACAATAAATTAAAAGTGTTGATGTTGAGAGACAAAACAAAATCGAGCAGTGCTAAGATCCCCGTCCCTAATAAAAAATTGTCTATGTAACGGCCATACAGGACCAGGTGGGTGCTGAGCCCGCACCCCCAAACAAACTAAAATTTGACGAGCCATATAGAGGTTGGCATAGCTCAGCGCAAACCTGGTCCCCATAACTTTAAGGTAAAAAAGTGTCCGAAAAAAGAAAATAGTTGTGCTGGAGAATATAAAGCATAGAATCAAGAAGAAATTGCCTATGTCTCTCTGAGGTCATCAAATCCTTAAATTGCACTGTCCAATATTGGACTTTAATCATTTGCCCAGAGACTTGTGCATTGAACTCAGATTAAACATATTTTAAATTCGTAATTTATCAATTGCCTATTTTCAACTGTTTTAATTGCGTACATTAAATGGTTGTTAATTTAATTTTGCTGTTTATTATCAAGTAGAGCTGTGCACTTCCATTTGTTTATTTCAATTCCATCTGATAATGGCACTTCGTATTCAGGAGATAAAGGTGTTATAAATGTTTTAGCAGTCCTCATATTACATAGTGGAGTGATCTTTTACAGATACAGATTCCCTATATGGTTGAATGCAAGTTTGTTCTTCTAATTATTATTGGTCATCTTGAGATACAGTACATTCAGTAACTCTAAGAAAACATATGCCTTACTTTTCCACTAATGATACTCCATTGAGGGCCCCTAAAAAATCATAAATATCTTGATGGGACATTATTATTATTATTATTATTATTATTATTATTTGCTCAATAATATGTTGATGCCACATTGATGATACAAGTACATCCATGCTGGTAATTGTGCTAAAAGTTTGTATTTTGATACTTCTGTCAAGATATGTTTCCTTTCAATTACTTACTTGTTAATGTAGCTGTCACGATCCGGGTATCTGGACGCCATTACTTACCCTTCAGATGCCTCCTAAGGCGGGCTCAGCGTTCCAGGACCGGATTCCGCTGTTCCTGAGTTTCCACATACAGAGTGGTCTTTTCATCAGCCGCGGCCTCCGCTGTGCCCGCGTGGTTAAATGTGCATCTATCAGCCTGGCGTCTCCTGTCTCCGGTGGCCGGCGCCGCCATTACTGTTTCCCAGACCACATGGATTACAAACCAAACTTCCCTCCAAGTGTCTGCATGGGCGCAGCCATCTTGGATTCTGTCATCTGATCATTTCCACCAATCTGCTGTCTGTGTTGTTGATTTGCATAATTGCCTAGCCAACCCCTTCCTTGCTGCAGGTATAAGTAAGCTGTACCTGAGCAAGGAAGACGTCAGTGCTTTGGTTGTCAAACCTAGTTCCTGTTTGTCTCTCTTCTATGATTGTCTTCCAGGTTCCAGCTCCTGTCTCAAGACTTCCACCATAGAGACCCGCACCAGCATTCCACCTGCGGTGTAGCCTGACTCTCCAATCCATTGTGGATTCATCTGTTTCCAGCTACAACACTACCTGCTTCCAGCCTCAGCTTCCAGCAGAGTACAGCTTCCCTTAAAGGGCCGGTGTCCTTTCTACACTTTACCACTCTCCACCGGAATTATTATTTCTCCGCTCTCAAGTTCTACATTTCAGTTCACATTTCATCGCTCCCAAAGTTCATTTATTATTTAACTGGTTCCAGCCAGTATCCACTCCGTGCTAACAACAGTCTGGTTCCAGCCAGTATCCACAGCAGCTGTTTTACCTTCAGCAACCCAGCTCTTCCTGGAACACCAGCTGGTATAATCCTGGGTTATCTCCATTGCTACAGCCGGGCCTGGTAAGGACTTTCCATCTAGAAGATCATAAGAACTATCTCACACTACCAGTGCCCTGTGGCTCCTGCCATGCTGTAGTACTCAGGAACTGTATTTATTCTTTGCTGACTTTTACGTTTTCTTTTATTGCTGCTGTGATGCGGAGTTGTCATAATAAACATCATTGACTTTTATCTAAGTTGTCGTGGTCACGCCTTCGGGCAGTTATTATTCATGTTACTTACATGTCCAGGGGTCTGATACAACCTCCCAGGTTCCGGTACATCTCAGCCCCTACAACTGAGGCTGCCTCCCGTCAGCTCAGGCCCTCAGTTGTGACAGTAAGCACTGACCTAATGAATCCAGCCGGAGACCAGGATCAAGCGGCCAGGCCGATGCAAGAACTGGCAGCCCGACTAGAACATCAGGAGGCTGCACAGGGCCACATCATCCGCTGTCTCCAGGATCTCTCTACTCGGCTGGATGGGATTCAGACAACTCTCCGTGGATCAGGCGCGTCTGGTGCGTCAACCACAGTGACTCCAGCTATAACCCCACCCACCTTACCCATTTCTGCTCCACGTCTTCATCTTCCAACGCCAGCAAAATTTGACGGATCTCCAAGATTCTGCAGGGGATTTCTCAACCAGTGTGAGATTCAGTTTGAGCTACAACCTGGCAATTTTCCCAGTGACCGTACAAAAATTGCCTACATTATTTCTCTTCTCAGTGGCTCAGCCCTTGATTGGGCATCACCGTTATGGGAGAGGTCCGACACCCTGCTATCTTCTTACACTGCATTTGTGTCAACATTCAGGCGCATCTTCGACGAGCCAGGCCGGGTAACTTCAGCTTCGTCTGAGATTCTCCGTTTACGCCAGGAATCACGTACTGTAGGACAATATCTTATACAGTTCCAGATCCTGGCATCCGAACTGGCATGGAACGACGAGGCCCTGTATGCTGCATTCTGGCATGGTTTATCCGAGCGTATTAAAGATGAGTTAGCTACCAGAGACTTACCCTCCAAGTTAGATGAGCTAATCTCACTTTGTACGAAAGTTGACTTGCGTTTCAGAGAGAGAGCAACTGAGCGTGGAAGATCATCTGCTCCAAAATCTTCTACTCCTCCTCCTCGCCAACTGTCACCAACTACAGATGAACCCATGCAAATTGGCCGTTCCCGTTTAACTCCTGCTGAGCGCCGAAGACGTCTCTCCGAGTTTCTCTGTCTGTATTGTGCAGCTCCGTCTCACACCATTAATGCCTGTCCCAAACGTCCGGGAAACTCCAAATCCTAGCTCGCCAAGGAGAGGGCCGGCTAGGAGTAATGATCTCCTCTCCATCTCCTCAAGATTGTAACCTCCCAGTCTCGCTTCAAGTTGCTCAACGTTATCAGAACGTCATTGCCCTCCTGGATTCCGGAGCAGCTGGGAACTTTATTACTGAAGCCTATGTTAAACGGTGGTCCCTACCCACCGAGAGACTTCCTTCGTCCTTTTCCTTAACTGCTGTGGATGGCAGTAAAATTTTTGATACAGTTATTTCTCTAAGGACTCTACCAGTTCGTCTGAGAGTGGGAGTTCTTCATTCCGAACTTATTTCATTTTTAGTGATTCCAAGAGCCACACATCCTGTGGTCCTGGGCCTTCCATGGCTCCGTCTTCACAATCCTACAATTGATTGGACGACTACGCAAATCCTGGCATGGGGTTCCTCCTGTACTAAGACATGTTTGTTTAAAGTGTTGCCTGTCTGTTCTTCCTCCCCCAGGTCGTCTGATGTTCCACCTCCTCCATATCAAGATTTCACGGATGTGTTCAGTAAAGCTTCTGCTGATATCCTTCCTCCTCATAGAGAATGGGACTGCCCGATTGATCTCGTTCCAGGGAAGGTTCCACCTCGAGGCCGAACTTATCCGTTGTCTCTCCCCGAGACACATTCTATGGAGGAATACATTAAAGAGAACCTAGCAAAGGGGTTCATTCGACCTTCTTCTTCTCCAGCCGGCGCAGGCTTCTTTTTTGTAAAGAAGAAAGATGGTGGTCTGCGGCCGTGCATCGACTACAGAGGTTTGAACGACATTACCATCAAGAACCGCTATCCTTTACCCCTGATTACTGAGCTCTTTGACAGAGTTAGCGGAGCTACCATCTTTACAAAGCTGGACCTGAGAGGTGCATACAATCTCATCCGGATCCGTGAGGGTGACGAGTGGAAGACCGCATTTAACACCCGTGACGGACATTATGAGTACCTCGTCATGCCCTTCGGATTGAGCAATGCTCCAGCTGTCTTCCAGCATTTCGTCAATGAGATCTTCAGAGACATTCTATACCGTCATGTCGTGGTCTATCTAGATGATATCCTCATTTTTGCCAACGATTTAGAGGAACATCGTTTCTGGGTAAAGGAGGTTCTGTCCCGTCTCCGTGTCAATCATCTCTACTGCAAATTAGAGAAATGCGTCTTTGAAGTCAAGTCCATTCCGTTTCTAGGGTACATTGTGTCCGGTTCCGGACTAGAGATGGATCCTGAGAAACTACAAGCAATCCAGAATTGGCCGGTACCCTTAACCCTCAAAGGGGTCCAGAGGTTCTTAGGGTTCGCCAATTATTACCGAAAGTTTATACGAGACTTTTCCACCATTGTGGCGCCTATTACTGCTTTCACCAAGAAGGGTGCTAACCCGTCCAAGTGGTCTGAAGAAGCCATGCAAGCTTTTCATCTTTTAAAACAGAGGTTCATCTCTGCACCTGTCCTGAAACAGCCTGACATCGACTCTCCTTTCATCTTAGAGGTGGATGCCTCCTCCGTTGGAGTAGGAGCGGTGTTATCTCAGAGGGCTAAAGATGGTCATTTACATCCTTGCAGTTTCTTCTCACGGAAGTTCTCCCCAGCGGAGCGCAACTATGCCATTGGCGACCAGGAGTTGCTAGCCATCAAGCTCGCTCTAGAGGAGTGGAGATATCTGTTGGAGGGAGCTTCTCATTCAATCACCATCCTTACAGACCACAAGAACCTTCTATATCTAAAAGGCGCACAATGTCTCAACCCTCGTCAGGCCAGATGGGCACTTTTCTTTTCCAGGTTCGACTTTAAACTCCAGTTCTGTCCGGGCTCTCAGAATCGCAAGGCCGATGCCCTTTCCCGCTCATGGGAGCAAGAAAATGAGTCAGAGTCTTCAGACAAGCATCCTATTATAAATCCGTTGGCATTCTCCACGGTAGGGATGGACTCTACGCCCCCATCAGGGAAAAGTTTTGTGAAGCCGACACTAAGGAAGAAGCTCATGCATTGGGCCCATGCTTCCCGTTTTGCCGGACATACAGGTATCCAAAAAACCCTGGAGTTTATCTCTAGGTCCTATTGGTGGCCAACTCTGAAAAAGGACGTTTTGGAGTTTATTGCATCTTGCCCAAAGTGTGCTCAACATAAAGTATCCCGCCAGTCGCCTGCGGGGCAACTGGTTCCACTATCTGTTCCCCGTCGACCATGGACCCATTTGTCGATGGATTTTATTACAGATTTGCCCATGTGCAACAAGTTCAATACCATCTGGGTGGTAGTTGACCGGTTCACCAAGATGGCACACTTCATTCCTCTCACCGGTCTTCCGTCAGCTTCCAAGTTGGCTCAAGTATTCATACAAGAGATCTTCCGACTCCACGGTCTTCCAGAAGAAATTATCTCAGATCGAGGAGTTCAATTCACAGCCAAATTCTGGCGAAGTTTATGTCAAGTCCTCCAAGTCAAGTTAAAGTTTTCCACGGCTTACCATCCTCAGACCAATGGTCAAACTGAGAGGGTGAATCAGGACTTGGAGGCCTTCCTCCGCATCTATGTGTCCTCCTCTCAAGATGACTGGGTTCAATTACTTCCCTGGGCCGAGTTCTGTCATAACAACCAGTATCATTCTTAATCTTCTTCAACACCATTCTTCACCAACTTTGGATTCCACCCTAAAGTCCCTGAGTTCCAACCGCTTCCAGCAACTTCTGTTCCCGCAGTGGATATCACCTTGCATCAGTTTGCCAATATCTGGAAGAGCGTACGATCAGCTCTGCTCAAGGCATCGTTCAGGTACAAGAAGTTTGCGGATAAGAAGCGTCGAGCAGTTCCTGCTCTCAAGGTGGGTGATCGGGTATGGTTATCCACGAAGAATTTGAGGTTAAGAGTTCCCAGTATGAAGTTTGCACCTCGCTACATCGGTCCTTTCAAAATTGATCAAGTCATCAATCCTGTTGCTTACAGACTCCAGTTACCTCCCTTCTTAAAAATACCCAGGACATTCCATGTTTCCCTGTTGAAACCGCTAATCTTGAATCGGTTTCATTCCTCACTTCCACCAACTCCGAAAGTCCAAACTCAACGAGGCGTTGAGTATGAAGTGGCCAAGATCCTGGACTCACGTCACCGTTACGGTCAACTTCAGTATCTCATTGACTGGAAGGGCTATGGTCCTGAAGAACGCTCTTGGACCAATGCCTCTGACGTCCATGCTCCTGCCTTGGTCCGAAATTTCCACGCAAAGTTTCCTTTAAAGCCTAAGAAGTGTCCTGGGGCCACTCCTAAAGGGGGGGGTGCTGTCACGATCCGGGTATCTGGACGCCATTACTTACCCTTCAGATGCCTCCTAAGGCGGGCTCAGCGTTCCAGGACCGGATTCCGCTGTTCCTGAGTTTCCACATACAGAGTGGTCTTTTCATCAGCCGCGGCCTCCGCTGTGCCCGCGTGGTTAAATGTGCATCTATCAGCCTGGCGTCTCCTGTCTCCGGTGGCCGGCGCCGCCATTACTGTTTCCCAGACCACATGGATTACAAACCAAACTTCCCTCCAAGTGTCTGCATGGGCGCAGCCATCTTGGATTCTGTCATCTGATCATTTCCACCAATCTGCTGTCTGTGTTGTTGATTTGCATAATTGCCTAGCCAACCCCTTCCTTGCTGCAGGTATAAGTAAGCTGTACCTGAGCAAGGAAGACGTCAGTGCTTTGGTTGTCAAACCTAGTTCCTGTTTGTCTCTCTTCTATGATTGTCTTCCAGGTTCCAGCTCCTGTCTCAAGACTTCCACCATAGAGACCCGCACCAGCATTCCACCTGCGGTGTAGCCTGACTCTCCAATCCATTGTGGATTCATCTGTTTCCAGCTACAACACTACCTGCTTCCAGCCTCAGCTTCCAGCAGAGTACAGCTTCCCTTAAAGGGCCGGTGTCCTTTCTACACTTTACCACTCTCCACCGGAATTATTATTTCTCCGCTCTCAAGTTCTACATTTCAGTTCACATTTCATCGCTCCCAAAGTTCATTTATTATTTAACTGGTTCCAGCCAGTATCCACTCCGTGCTAACAACAGTCTGGTTCCAGCCAGTATCCACAGCAGCTGTTTTACCTTCAGCAACCCAGCTCTTCCTGGAACACCAGCTGGTATAATCCTGGGTTATCTCCATTGCTACAGCCGGGCCTGGTAAGGACTTTCCATCTAGAAGATCATAAGAACTATCTCACACTACCAGTGCCCTGTGGCTTCTGCCATGCTGTAGTACTCAGGAACTGTATTTATTCTTTGCTGACTTTTACGTTTTCTTTTATTGCTGCTGTGATGCGGAGTTGTCATAATAAACATCATTGACTTTTATCTAAGTTGTCGTGGTCACGCCTTCGGGCAGTTATTATTCATGTTACTTACATGTCCAGGGGTCTGATACAACCTCCCAGGTTCCGGTACATCTCAGCCCCTACAACTGAGGCTGCCTCCCGTCAGCTCAGGCCCTCAGTTGTGACAGTAACAAGTAGATAATTCATGTAAGTTGATTTGTATTTTAGGTTTAGTGGTCCTTAAGTTCTTTTTTTTAATGTTGTCTGGTGCAGGAATACAATCCCTTTCTAAAGAAAATCACACTTTTATAAGCTAAATAGTGGCCCTATAGGTGTTCATGAAGATTCCCACAATTTGATATGTCTAGTCTCCTGTTGGAGATTTCAGAATTGGGTCCTATTTTATGTATATAGGTGTGCTCCTGATTATTTCAAATTTAATATTCAAAAGGTAATAAAAAATAGAAGGGGTAACTCAGTGCACCTTAACCTTATGTTAAAGATCTATTTCTTTAAATATTTCTTATTCTTTCATACAAAAGCCATACCTTGGATTGGGGGTTATATGCCCTTTTATTAAAATGTAACTATTATTGTTATTTAAAACAATGTTAAAAAAATTTCTCCTACGTCCTAGAGGATGCTGGGGTTCCAAAAGGACCATGGGGTATAGACGGGATCCGCAGGAGACATGGGCACACTATAAGACTTTGAATGGGTGTGAACTGGCTCCTCCCTCTATGCCCCTCCTCCAGACCTCAGTTAGACTCTGTGCCCAGGAGTGACTGGACACACACTAGGGGAGCTCTACTGAGTTTCTCTAAAAGACTGTTAGGTTTTTTATTTTCAGGCAGACCTGCTGGCTACAGGCTCCCTGCATCGCGGGAGTGAGGGGAGAGAAGTCAGACCTACTGTACTTCTTCTTAGTTCATGGGCTCTGCTTCTTAGGCTACTGGACACTATTAGCTCCAGAGGGTTCGATCACTTGGTTCGCCTAGCTGCTTGTTCCCGGAGTCGCGCCGTCAACTCCCTCACAGAAGCCAGAAGAAAGAAGCCGAGTGAGTATAAGAAGAACAGAAGACTTCAGTAATGAGGTACAGCACAGTGGTAGCGCTGCGCTCCATGCTCCCACACACCAACGGCACTCACAGGGTGCAGGGCGCTGGGGGGGGAGCGCCCTGGGCAGCAAGTTACTGATCTTCTGAATAACTGGCATAAAGAGCATATTCGGTGCCCGGGCACCATGTCCCATACCCCCGCCAGTATAAAGCAGCGCGGGGCTTAGCCCTCACAACACTTTTCAGCGCCATTTTTCTCCATGTCCCCGCCATAACAATGAAAACCGTGAAATCGTAGGGGGGCACAGTGGTTAGTGCTATATAAACGACCATATAACACTATTTTAGAAAAATGGACTTGTAATCTGTGTGTTGTGCATATGTGTCTGTGTGTTTCCTGATCAGATATACCCACTATAGTTTTGTAGTCGACATACATCGACAGGCGTGTGTGTGCTCTGTCACAAACAGCTATGGGAATCACTGTCAGCATCGCCGACGCCTGTTGGTACTTGATTCAGTAGATGCAGTGTCGGCAGGTCAGTAGTTGTTTGCTTGTCAATAGTAAACACTGTATGGGGGACACAGTGGTAGGTGGGTGACCCTGTCGGCACCAACTGTTATTACTGAGTGTAAATTAACATGCTGTAACTGCCTTATACTTGTTTATATAAATTTATATGTATATGGATGGTACGGTTCTTTGGGCCTGTAACTCGAGCTCAGGTATGGCAGTTGTCTGGGGGAGTGTATTAAAATTATATAGGTATACTTCCGTCGGACCTCTCTGGGTCGCCAGATGGTTATTTTGCCTGGTTACTACTCCCTGTTGTCGACGAATACTTGGTTTTCTGTCGACCATAAGATTTCCTGTTAGATCCACAACAGGGGTTTTCAGTACATGGTCATACACATTCAGAACACATTATGTCACTAGAGACCCTACGGTTCCTGACAATACGCTTATATGTAGTGTGTGTATGTATGTGTGTGTATATATGTATATATATATATATATATATATATATATATATATATATAGAATAGAAAAGGATTCTCGTGGGAGCCAATCTGCCTTTTGTATGACAATAATTAAAAGTTTTTATTATACAGAAACAAACGATATTTATCCTAAACGTTCGTCATTGACACAACCTTCTAAAAATTCAATAAAACAATGTTACAATCTTATGCATAAAAAAATTCAAGTTGATGTGAGGATTTTACAGTCAGGTGATCACAGCCAGAACTTGAAATGGATGTATCTCCAACCAGATGCTTGTAATAAAGGCTTTATTAACCCGATGTTGCGAAATCCAACGCGTTTCGTCCGTTAGGACTTCATCAGGGGTTTACAATCTAAATAGTTACAAAGGGAAATATATAAATCATAAAGTCTTCATTATTAAGATATAATATTGTCCTGGCAAGTATTCCATTAAATCAATTGTGGATTGACATACATACCAGTTCTTATAGTAGGAGTAATTACCATTGATTAGAAAGGTTAGAATATCCAATGATTACATCCAATCACATATTCGATTCAATAAATATGGTATCTGAAACATTACCGTTATAATAATCAATAAACATTATCCTTATATAAATAATCAAAGGAAGAGGGAAGGAGGGTCGAAAAATATAAATATAAGCCATATAACGAATTACTCCAGATTTATCCACATATTAATTTCTTATTAATGATATGTGAAGTATACAGTATGCAAAGTTCCAAATTGTCTATATTTTTTGCTTCAATTCGACTGATGGAAATGGTACATATAAAGAGGAGGGTCTATAGGTGTAGGGGCTCCCGATAGTTCTAGAACATCCTAATTTTAGTCCACATGGAACTACTCATTCACAATATACAAACAGTTATATACACATTACAACTCATTGTACAATACATACCTAAATAAACTTCATCAATCAAAAAATAATAATTTGGTTGAAATTAGGAGATGTTATACTCCCTAAAAGGGGATAAAGACAAAATAGTTTTTTGTCACTCCAATATACAATATTTGTTTATAAGAAATATTCCTGTAACATCCTGTTTGCCATTAAAATAACATGGATAATATCAACAATATCGTTAACAAATCAGAAAGGCCATAACAACAACTTACTCAATTAGATATAAGAGACCATGCTGATGTTAGTATTTTATGCAAGGTAATTAATCTTCTTCATTTGTAAGTGATTCCAATGATAAACATTTTTGTCCCAGACTGATTGAGAAATGGTGTCTTTAATAATATGACCCACAATGGGGAGTAATTAACAATCAATCAATCATTAGAGGGTCAATTAACAGGTCTATTTACAGCTGTAATTTATATCCAGCATAAAGATTCTTTTAACATCTGAGATAATGGTCTTAACATCATATGGCACTTAATATTTGTGCTTAATTGGTCTGGTTCTTACCTATTCCCATCAGAAATGGTGGAGCCCTATAATCCACCTCTGTTTATCTATGTGTCACCAAACAGAGGACTTAGGAAAATTTCAAATCCTGAGCAACGCTATTCCCTGTAATCAAGTAAATCTAGATTAAATTTTTTAATGTATGGCAACCATACTATGATTAGATAGTTACTCTTAAATTATGGAATCCATTCCTCTAACAAAATTTCAAAAGAGCATCCTAAACAATATTCCAAAAGTAATGAATAAAGTTCTTAAACTTACTTTTTCACAGGAACAAGTACAACCTCACTGAGTCCCAACTACAAAATGAGAGGCAATACAGGGCATCCCTTTATACCTCCCTTAACATTACATCACTTCCTGCTAGCTAATTAATTTATTATTTGATAAAATATTGTTTAATAATATGTTAAGACATCACAATCTTTTATTGAATGCCATTCATACTAGTCGCCCAACGTTAATTCACTTTGCTTCCTAACATTGCTGATAACATAAGGGGAAGGACATAATTAGAGCGCACTATGCATTCCAAAACCGCGTGCGTGTCAATGCACCGCACTTCCGGTTCCGGCGGAAGTACACGCCGCGTGCGTGTCATGGACCCGCACTTCCAGCGGAAGTACACCCACGTGCGTGTCACGACGCCATGTGCGTGCCACGGTCCCGGATTTCCGGTGGAGGTGTGTCAGAAGATACTGAATATTGTGATTCGCTGCAAGGATTTTTACTGTTAATATAGAATTTAGACAGAAACTCCTTAGAGGGACTACCCTTAAAGAGTTATTTAGTTTTTTAGTAATTAAGGTTAATCACTTTTGCCACAATTAAAGAATTATAAAAATAAAGAAATTATAAATTAGATGTGTGATTAAATATAGATTAAATTACTAAAGTGCTATTCTCTCATCAACCATAATTAAGTGGAAAGGTACAAGTAGTACCAATTTGTTATATATGTTGTGGTAAATTAAATACATATTAATTTATACAAAAAGGTGACCGAATTTGTAATCAATGACAAACAATTTTAGAAAAGTGTACATATTTTACTAATCATACCTATTTATTGTGATATTGGTGGAAAAAACTAATTATACTTAAAGTGACCTAATACAATTTCACTAATAATGCTAGACTCGACACATTAGAAGTCTTGTGTTTAATTGTTGGGTTTAAATTACACCGACAGTATTAATCAGCTTAATGTAAGTATAATAAAACCGACATCAACATGATTTCCCATTCACAGAAAAAATTACCCACATATTACACTTTATAAAAATTATATAGTACTAAACCATAAATGCTCTATAGACATTACATACTACATCTACTTAAATCGTCCCTGAGACATATATTTCTTTTATTAGACTTAAACTAATACGCCCACTATGAAAAAAAATGGGGGGGAGGGGGGGGGACCCTTAAAATGGCAAAGCTGATAGTAGGAATGATTAAGTACTGTTAATTTCTTTTTATTACGAAGACTGTTATAGGAAAGACACAATATCAATATCTTCATTTAGGCCACCAGGGGTAAGGGTGTTCAAAGAGTAGATCCAAAAAGTCTCCTGCTTGGATAAAGTTAGATCTCTACTTTTTCCTCTAGGATCTGACGGAATATGCTCGAGAATGGTAAAGGAGAAAGTCTCCTTCGTCACTGCTGAATTATGTTTATCCATAAAGTGTCTGGGGAGACTATGGGACGTTAGTTTGTTTTTCACATTCCTCATATGTTCTTGTACTCTGATTTTAATCATTCTCTTAGTCTTGCCTATATAAGATAGGCCACAGCTGCAAGTGATCTGGTAGATAACATAATCAGTGTTACAGTTCACAAGGTGTCCTAATTTATACCATTTCCCTGTTTCCATTTTGATATTAATGGATTTACGTTCCATAAATTTACAACAGATACACTTTGAACACGGATAGCAACCCTTTGTAGGTATGATAGTCACACATCTAATTTATAATTTCTTTATTTTTATTCTTATAATTCTTTAATTGTGGCAAAAGTGATTAACCTTAATTACTAAAAAACTAAATGTAATGTAATGTCTAAAGAGCATTTATGGTTTAGTACTATATAATTTTTATAATTTTTATAAAGTGTAATATGTGGGTAATTTTTTCTGTGAATGGGAAATCATGTTGATGTCGGTTTTATTATACTTACATTAAGCTGATTAATACTGTCGGTGTAATTTAAACCCAACAATTAAACACAAGACTTCTAATGTGTCGAGTCTAGCATTATTAGTGAAATTGTATTAGGTCACTTTAAGTATAATTAGTTTTTTCCACCAATATCACAATAAATAGGTATGATTAGTAAAATATGTACACTTTTCTAAAATTGTTTGTCATTGATTACAAATTCGGTCACCTTTTTGTATAAATTAATATGTATTTAATTTACCACAACATATATAACAAATTGGTACTACTTGTACCTTTCCACTTAATTATGGTTGATGAGAGAATAGCACTTTAGTAATTTAATCTATATTTAATCACACATCTAATTTATAATTTCTTTATTTTTATTCTTATAATTCTTTAATTGTGGCAAAAGTGATTAACCTTAATTACTAAAAAACTAAATAACTCTTTAAGGGTAGTCCCTCTAAGGAGTTTCTGTCTAAATTCTATATTAACAGTAAAAATCCTTGCAGCGAATCACAATATTCAGTATCTTCTGACACACCTCCACCGGAACCGGAAATCCGGGACCGTGGCACGCACATGGCGTCGTGACACGCACGTGGGTGTACTTCCGCTGGAAGTGCGGGACCATGACACGCACGCGGCGTGTACTTCCGCCGGAACCGGAAGTGCGGTGCATTGACACGCACGCGGTTTTGGAATGCATAGTGCGCTCTAATTATGTCCTTCCCCTTATGTTATCAGCAATGTTAGGAAGCAAAGTGAATTAACGTTGGGCGACTAGTATGAATGGCATTCAATATAAGATTGTGATGTCTTAACATATTATTAAACAATATTTTATCAAATAATAAATTAATTAGCTAGCAGGAAGTGATGTAATGTTAAGGGAGGTATAAAGGGATGCCCTGTATTGCCTCTCATTTTGTAGTTGGGACTCAGTGAGGTTGTACTTGTTCCTGTGAAAAAGTAAGTTTAAGAACTTTATTCATTACTTTTGGAATATTGTTTAGGATGCTCTTTTGAAATTTTGTTAGAGGAATGGATTCCATAATTTAAGAGTAACTATCTAATCATAGTATGGTTGCCATACATTAAAAAATTTAATCTAGATTTACTTGATTACAGGGAATAGCGTTGCTCAGGATTTGAAATTTTCCTAAGTCCTCTGTTTGGTGACACATAGATAAACAGAGGTGGATTATAGGGCTCCACCATTTCTGATGGGAATAGGTAAGAACCAGACCAATTAAGCACAAATATTAAGTGCCATATGATGTTAAGACCATTATCTCAGATGTTAAAAGAATCTTTATGCTGGATATAAATTACAGCTGTAAATAGACCTGTTAATTGACCCTCTAATGATTGATTGATTGTTAATTACTCCCCATTGTGGGTCATATTATTAAAGACACCATTTCTCAATCAGTCTGGGACAAAAATGTTTATCATTGGAATCACTTACAAATGAAGAAGATTAATTACCTTGCATAAAATACTAACATCAGCATGGTCTCTTATATCTAATTGAATAAGTTGTTGTTATGGCCTTTCTGATTTGTTAACGATATTGTTGATATTATCCATGTTATTTTAATGGCAAACAGGATGTTACAGGAATATTTCTTATAAACAAATATTGTATATTGGAGTGACAAAAAACTATTTTGTCTTTATCCCCTTTTAGGGAGTATAACATCTCCTAATTTCAACCAAATTATAATTTTTTGATTGATGAAGTTTATTTAGGTATGTATTGTACAATGAGTTGTAATGTGTATATAACTGTTTGTATATTGTGAATGAGTCGTTCCATGTGGACTAAAATTAGGATGTTCTAGAACTATCGGGAGCCCCTACACCTATAGACCCTCCTCTTTATATGTACCATTTCCATCAGTCGAATTGA
The DNA here is from genome assembly GCF_028390025.1 of Pseudophryne corroboree. Lineage (NCBI taxonomy): Eukaryota > Metazoa > Chordata > Amphibia > Anura > Myobatrachidae > Pseudophryne > Pseudophryne corroboree. The sequence continues at coordinate 277,477,499 of NC_086446.1, forward strand.
AGCAAAAAATATAGACAATTTGGAACTTTGCATACTGTATACTTCACATATCATTAATAAGAAATTAATATGTGGATAAATCTGGAGTAATTCGTTATATGGCTTATATTTATATTTTTCGACCCTCCTTCCCTCTTCCTTTATTTATATAAGGATAATGTTTATTGATTATTATAACGGTAATGTTTCAGATACCATATTTATTGAATCGAATATGTGATTGGATGTAATCATTGGATATTCTAACCTTTCTAATCAATGGTAATTACTCCTACTATAAGAACTGGTATGTATGTCAATCCACAATTGATTTAATGGAATACTTGCCAGGACAATATTATATCTTAATAATGAAGACTTTATGATTTATATATTTCCCTTTGTAACTATTTAGATTGTAAACCCCTGATGAAGTCCTAACGGACGAAACGCGTTGGATTTCGCAACATCGGGTTAATAAAGCCTTTATTACAAGCATCTGGTTTGGAGATACATCCATTTCAAGTTCTGGCTGTGATCACCTGACTGTAAAATCCTCACATCATTTTTTTTATGCATAAGATTGTAACATTGTTTTATTGAATTTTTAGAAGGTTGTGTCAATGACGAACGTTTAGGATAAATATTGTTTGTTTCTGTATAATAAAAACTTTTAATTATTGTCATACAAAAGGCAGATTGGCTCCCACGAGAATCCTTTTCTATTCTAAATCTACTTTTAATACCTTATCTGACAGAGGGTATTTCTCGATGGTTTGAGACTAGGGGTATAGCGCAGTAAATTGGGGTTGAGTCTTCGCTCTGTAATATATAGAACTGGATGCTGATGCGGCACTCATAACCGATTGGCAAATAATGGAATCACGCAGTAAATGCTTTCAACGTTTCAATCTGTATTAAGATTGTCTTCAGGAAATATACAAAACAGCAATAATTCTTACCTTATATCCCTTCACAAATCACCCAGACAAACACAGATTGGCTGCAACCCCGGGCGCGGGAATCCCGGCCCGAGACTCTGGCGCAGATGGATGACGTCATTGCGCACTCCCGCGATGCACGTCAGTATTGTTTACAGGTAGCTAAGCAACCACATACTAATGCCGGTACATGAAAAGAAAAGAAAACAAGAACAATATCTGCTTAATCCATTAGCAAATAAGCACATAATCAAGACATCTTAATGACACAGGGATAATCCATCCTAGCGCTGTAGTATTACCAAACAAAGTATATGCGCTCCTAGATAAATATACCTAATGATCGACTAAGCCACAAAGTGTCATAAGCACCAACCATAAAAATCACTTGGACTACACAGAAGAAATATGACTGATACATAGCAAATAAATAATAAAAATTATATCATGTAATTCTGTGAAAAAAATCTGCATCCTACACTAAAATGCAGCAACTAAAGATTCTATACCACCTACCACAATCCTTAATCATTAAAGAAAACTAGCGAATTAATTCTGGTCATTAAGACCCCGGGACTGACCACATCTAATCTATGAATCCACTCTGTTTCCTTTCTCAGTAGCAATAAATTGCGATCTCCGCCTCTCTTGTTAATGGGTACGTGATCTATCATCCTGTATCTGAGACTGTTTAAAGGATGTCTGGCCAAGATAAAGTGTCGAGCCACCGGTTGGTCGCTGACCCCACTCGCAAGGGCTAGCCTAATTGAGGAACGATGAACAGTCATACGTTCCTTAAATTTGCATTGCGTTTTGCCTATATATGAAAGGCCGCAGGGGCAGACAAGCTGGTAAATGACATGTGTGCTCTCACACGTCAGATGATAATTAATTTTAAATCTGGTCCCTAAATGCGGATGACAGAATGTATCTCCAGTTAATAAAAAATTGCATGTTGTACATGTGCATTTGAAACAGCCTTTGCGAACTGAGGACATAAAATGTTTTTTAGGAGTATCATTATTGGAAATGTCAGTTTTTACTAGCAAATCCCTGAGATTTTTTGACCGTGAATAACACGGCATGAGTGTATGTCCTACAATGCCAATTTCTGCATCTGAGGAGATAACCGAACATAATTTTTTAGAAGTGGCATTTATCATAGGTGAAGATGTATTATATTTATTGACCCAATGGAATTTATTTTTCTTCTGATCTAACATATGTTTCTGTAATAATAAGGATCTATTCAGAGTCATTGCCTTTTTCTTGGCACTAATGAGGTCTTTTAAAAGGTATCCCCGTTGGAGAAATTTACAAATTAATTCATCAATCTGGTTAGATGCCAACTCCAGATTGTTATTAATTCTCCTGATCCGTACCATTTGGGAATAGGGCAGACTCTTTTTCATATGGGTTAGATGACAACTTTGGTAATGAAGCAGTGTATTCCTATCAGTGTCTTTAGTATATAATGTCGTTACAAAACTGTCTCGATCTCTAATGATTTTAACATCCAAGAATTTAATCATCTGTTGATCCATCTCAAAGGTCAATTTGACCGGAGAATTGGACAAATTGTGCTTTGACATAAGATCAATAAAACTTGATTGGGTCCCCAACCAGAACAACAGTAAATCGTCAATAAACCTAGTATAATAGAAAATGTTAGCTGAAACAGTTGGATCATCAAAAAATAAAGCTTGTTCAACTTTAAACATATAAGAATTAGCATAACTAGGGGCCACTGAGGACCCCATAGCACACGCCCAGTGCATTGTAGATAAAATAAGAATTTACTTACCGATAATTCTATTTCTCATAGTCCATAGTGGATGCTGGGGACTCCGTAAGGACCATGGGGAATAGCGGCTCCGCAGGAGACTGGGCACATCTAAAGAAAGCTTTAGGACTATCTGGTGTGCACTGGCTCCTCCCCCTATGACCCTCCTCCAAGCCTCAGTTAGGATACTGTGCCCGGACGAGCGTACACAATAAGGAAGGATTTTGAATCCCGGGTAAGACGCATACCAGCCACACCAATCACACCGTACAACTTGTGATATGAAACCCAGTTAACAGCATGATAACAGAGGAGCCTCTCAATAGATGGCTCACAACAAGAACCCGATTAGTTAACAATAACTATGTACAAGTATTGCAGACAATCCGCACTTGGGATGGGCGCCCAGCATCCACTACGGACTATGAGAAATAGAATTATCGGTAAGTAAATTCTTATTTTCTCTAACGTCCTAAGTGGATGCTGGGGACTCCGTAAGGACCATGGGGATTATACCAAAGCTCCCAAACGGGCGGGAGAGTGCGGATGACTCTGCAGCACCAAATGAGAGAACTCCAGGTCCTCCTCAGCCAGGATATCAATTTTGTAGAATTTTACAAACGTATTTGCTCCTGACCAAGTAGCTGCTCGGCAAAGTTGTAAAGCCGAGACCCCTCGGGCAGCCGCCCAAGATGAGCCCACCTTCCTTGTGGAGTGGGCATTTACAGATTTTTGGCTGTGGCAGGCCTGCCACAGAATGTGCAAGCTGAATTGTACTACAAATCCAACGAGCAATAGACTGCTTAGAAGCAGGTGCACACAGGATAAACAGCGAGTCAGATTTCCTGACTCCAGCCGTCCTGGAAACATATATTTTCAGGGCACTGACAACGTCTAGCAACTTGGAGGCCTCCAAGTCCCTAGTAGCCGCAGGCACCACCAATAGGTTGGTTCAGGTGAGACGCTGAAACCACCTTGGGGAGAAACTGAGGACGAGTCCTCAATTCCGCCCTGTCCGAATGGAAAATCAGATAAGGGCTTTTTCAGGATAAAGCCGCCAATTCTGACACGCGCCTGGCCCAGGCCAGGGCCAAAAGCATGACCACTTTCCATGTGAGATATTTTAACTCCACAGATTTAAGTGGTTCAAACCAATGTGACTTTTGGAACCCAAAACTACATTGAGATCCCAAAGTGCCACTGGAGGCACAAAAGGAGGCTGTATATGCAGTACCCCTTTTACAAACGTCTGAACTTCAGGGACTGAAGCTAGTTCTTTTTGGAAGAAAATTGACAGGGCCGAAATTTGAACCTTAATGGACCCCAATTTCAGGCCCATAGACACTCCTGTTTGCAGGAAATGTAGGAATCGACCCAGTTGAATTTCCTCCGTCGGGCTTTACTGGCCTCGCACCACGCAACATATTTTCGCCAATTGCGGTGATAATGTTTTTGCGGTTACATCCTTCCTGGCTTTGATCAGGATAGGGATGACTTCATCCGGAATGCCTTTTTTCCTTCAGGATCCGGCGTTCAACCGCCATGCCGTCAAACGCAGCCGCGGTAAGTCTTGGAACAGTTAGGGTCCTTGCTGGAGCAGGTCCCTTCTTAGAGGTAGAGGCCACGGATCCTCCGTGAGCATCTCTTGAAGTTCCGGTTACCAAGTCCTTCTTGGCCAATCCGGAACCACGAATATAGTGCTTACTCCTCTCCATCTTATCAATCTCAGTACCTTGGGTATGAGAGGCAGAGGAGGGAACACATACCCTGACTGGTACACCCACGGTGTTACCAGAGCGTCTACAGCTTATTGCCTGAGGGTCCCTGGACCTGGCGCAATACCTGTCGAGTTTTTAATCATGTGGAAGACTTCTGGGTGAAGTCCCCACTCTCCCGGGTGGAGGTCGTGCTGAGGAAGTCTGCTTCCCAGTTGTCCACTCCCGGAATGAATACTGCTGACAGTGCTATCACATGATTTTCCGCCCAGCGAAGAATCCTTGCAGCTTCTGCCATTGCCCTCCTGCTTCTTGTGCCACCCTGTCTGTTTACGTGGGTGACTGCCGTGATGTTGTCCGACTGGATCAACACCGGCTGACCTTGAAGCAGAGGTCTTGCTAAGCTTAGAGCATTGTAAATGTCCCTTAGCTTCAGGATATTTATGTGAAGTGATGTCTCCAGGCTTGACCATAAGCCCTGGATATTCCTTCCCTGTGTGACTGCTCCCCAGCCTCGCAGGCTGGCATCAGTGGTCACCAGGACCCAGTCCTGAATGCCTAATCTGCGGCCCTCTAGAAGATGAGCACTCTGCAACCACCACAGGAGGGACACCCTTGTCCTTGGTGACAGGGTTATCCGCTGATGCATCTGAAGATGCGATCCGGACCATTTGTCCCGCAGGTCCCACTGGAAAGTTCTTGCGTGGAATCTGCCGAATGGGATTGCTTCGTAGGAAGCCACCATTTTACCCAGAACCCTTGTGCATTGATGCACTGAGACTTGGCTCGGTTTTAGGAGGTTCCTGACTAGCTCGGATAACTCCCTGGCTTTCTCCTCTGGGAGAAACACCTTTTTCTGGACTGTGTCCAGGATCATCCCTAGGAACAGAAGACACGTCGTCGGAACCAGGTGCGATTTTGGAATATTGAGAATCCAATCGTGCTGCCGCAACACTACCTGAGATAGTGCTACACCGACCTCCAACTGTTCCCTGGATCTTACCCTTATCAGGGAATTGTCCAAGGAAGGGATAACTAAAATTCACTTCCTTCGAAGGAATATCATCATTTCGGCCATTACCTTGGTAAAGACCCGGGGTGCCGTGTACCATCCATACGGCAGCGTCTGAACTGATAGTGACAGTTCTGTACCATAAACCTGAGGTACCCTTGGTGAGAAGGGTAAATTTTGACATGAAGGTAAGCATCCTTGATGTCCCGAGACATCATGTAGTCCCCTTCTTCCAGGTTCGCAATCACTGCTCTAAGTGACTCAATCTTGAATTTGAACCTCTGTACGTAAGTGTTCAAAGATTTTAGATTTAGAATCGGTCTCACCGAGCCGTCCGGCTTCGGTACCACAACAGTGTGGAATAATACCCCGTTCCCTGTTGCAGGAGGGGTATCTTGATTATCACCTGCTGGGAATACAACTTGTGAATGGCTTCCAAAACTGTCTCCCTGTCAGAAGGAGACATCGGTAAAGCCGACTTTAGGAAACGGCGAGGGGGAGACGTCTCGAATTCTAATTTGTACCCCTGAGATATCACCTGAAGGATCCAGGGGTCTACTTGCGAGTGAGCCCACTGCGCGCTGAAATTCATTGAGACGGGCCCCCCACCGTGCCTGATTCTGCTTGTAAAGCCCCAGCGTATACTGAGGGCTTGGCAGAGGCGGGAGAGGGTTTCTGTTCCTGGGAACTGGCTGATTTCTGCAGCCTTTTTCCTCTCCCTCTGTCACGGGGCAGAAATGAGGAACCTTTTGCCCGCTTGTCCACGAAAAGACTGCGCCTGATAATACGGCGTCTTCTGATGTTGAGAGGCAACCTGGGGTACAAACGTGGAATTCCCATCTGTTGCCATGGCCACCAGGTCTGAAAGACCGACCCCAAATAACTCCTCCCTTAATAAAGCAATACTTCCAAATGCCGTTTGGAATACGCATCACCTGACCACTGACGTGTCCATAACCCTCTACTGGTAGAAATGGACAACGCGCTTAGACTTGATGCCAGTCGGCAAATATTCCGCTGTGCATCACGCATATATAAAAATGCATATTTTAAATGCTCTATAGGCAAAAATATACTGTCCCTATCTAGGGTATCAATATTTTCAGTCAGGGAATCCGACCACGCCAACCCAGCACTGCACATCCAGGCTGAGGCGATTGCTGGTCGCAGTATAACACCAGTATGTGTGTAAATACCTTTTAGGATACCCTCCTGCTTTCTATCAGCAGGATCCTTAAGGGCGGCCATCTCAGGCGAAGGTAGAGCCCTTACAAGCGTGTGAGCACTTTATCCCCCCTAGGGGGTGTTTCCCAACGCACCCTAACCTCTGGCGGGAAAGGATATAATGCCAATAACATTTTAGAAATTATCCGTTGTTATCGGGGGAAACCCACGCATCATCACACACCTCATTTAATTTCTCAGATTCAGGAAAACTACAGGTAGTTTTTCCTCACCGAACATAATACCCCTTTTTTGGTGGTACTCGTATTATCAGAAATGTGTAAAACATTTTTCATTGCCTCAATCATGTAACGTGTGGCCCTACTGGAAGTCACATTCGTCTCTTCACCGTCGACACTGGAGTCAGTATCCGTGTCGGCGTCTATATCTGCCATCTGAGGTAACGGGCGCTTTAGAGCCCCTGACGGCCTATGAGACGTCTGGACAGGCACAAGCTGAGTAGCCGGCTGTCTCATGTCAACCACTGTCTTTTATACAGAGCTGACACTGTCACGTAATTCCTTCCAACAGTTCATCCACTCAGGTGTCGACCCCCTAGGGGGTGACATCACTATTACAGGCAATCTGCTCCGTCTCCACATCATTTTTCTCCTCATACATGTCGACACAAAAGTACCGACATACAGCACACACACAGGGAATGCTCTGATAGAGGACAGGACCCCACTAGCCCTTTGGGGAGACAGAGGGAGAGTTTGCCAGCACACACCAGAGCGCTATATATATACAGGGATAACCTTATATAAGTGTTTTTCCCCTTATAGCTGCTGTATAGTTAATACTGCGCCTAATTAGTGCCCCCCTCTCTTTTTTTAACCCTTTCTGTAGTGTAGTGACTGCAGGGGAGAGACAGGGAGCTTCCCTCCAACGGAGCTGTGAGGGAAAATGGCGCCAGTGTGCTGAGGAGATAGGCTCCGCCCCTTTTTCGCGGACTTTTCTCCTGCTTTTTTATGGATTCTGGCAGGGGTTAAATGCATCCATATAGCCCAGGAGCTATATGTGATGCATTTTTTTGCCATCCAAGGTGTTTTTATTGCGTCTCAGGGCGCCCCCCCCCCAGCGCCCTGCACCCTCAGTGACCGAAGTGTGAAGTGTGCTGAGAGCAATGGCGCACAGCTGCAGTGCTGTGCGCTACCTTGTTGAAGACAGGACGTCTTCTGCTTCCGATTTTCCGGACCTCTTCTGCCTTCTGGCTCTGTAAGGGGGCCGGCGGCGCGGCTCTGGGACCCATCCAAGCTGGGCCTGTGATCGTCCCTCTGGAGCTAATGTCCAGTAGCCTAAGAAGCCCAATCCACTCTGCACGCAGGTGAGTTCGCTTCTTCTCCCCTTATTCCCTCGATGCAGTGAGCCTGTTGCCAGCAGGTCTCACTGAAAATAAAAAACCTAATCTAAAACTTTCACTAAGAAGCTCAGGAGAGCCCCTAGTGTGCACCCTTCTCGTTCGGGCACAGAGATCTAACTGAGGCTTGGAGGAGGGTCATAGGGGGAGGAGCCAGTGCACACCAGATAGTCCTAAAGCTTTCTTTAGATGTGCCCAGTCTCCTGCGGAGCCGTTATTCCCCATGGTCCTTACGGAGTCCCCAGCATCCACTTAGGACGTTAGAGAAATCTTATTGTCAAAAAGAAAAAAATTACTCGTCAAAACCACTTCCAGCATATTAAGTAAAATCTCAACATGGGTAGCATCATGGTCACCACCTTCCAACAACAAATCTTTCACTGCTCTCATGCCTTCACCCAGTGGAATTACTGTATACAGACTTGAAACGTCTGCTGTAATGAGCCACGCCTCCTGTGGTACAGGGCCTAATGCTGACAACTTATTTAACAACGCTGTGGTGTCTAATAAAAAGTTCTTATGTTTCTGCACCAGTGGCTGTAGAATTGAGTCCAAGAAAATGGAGGTGGGCTGTAATAAAGAGCCCCGCGCAGAAACAATGGGGCGGCCAGGTGGTGGCATGAGGCCTTTATGTATTTTAGGCAATGTATATAAAACAGGCATGATCGGACATTTTGGAACTAAAATGGAATAGATATCATCATCAATCATCTGAGCATCTAAAGCGACTTGAAGTACTTCACATAATCTCTTAGTGAACTGAAGGGTAGGATCCCCCTTCAGTTGTTGATAGACCGCAGTGTCGCTAAGATGATGCATAATTTCATCCCTATAATCGCCTAAATCTTGGAGGACAATACCTCCCCCCCCTTGTCCGCAGGGCGAATCACCAACTGTTTATTCTGGGACAATGATTTAATGGCATTTCTTTCAAGATTTGTCAGATTTGGATGTCTCTGGAGTCTCGATTTACTCATGCATGTGACCTCTGAATCAAGCATGCGAATGAAAGTCTTGATCGAGGCGTTGTTAGATGGTGGATCAAACTGAGATTTTCTCTGTAGCTTTTTCAGCTGTGCAGGAATAGGCATTGCAGTGTTCTTATTGTCCACTGGTCCCGTCTTGGTAAAGAATTCTTTAATTTTCAGCTGTTGGTGAAGACAGTGCTTCTCAATTTGCCATTGAAAATCATTAAAATGGGAACTAGGGATGAATGATAAACCTTTCGCCAGAAGACTCTTTTCACTATCACTCAATTCCTGGGATGGTAGATTAAATATTATTTCCTCTTTGGTTGAGTCGGAGGTTATTTGGCCGTACTTATGTCTCCGGTTCTGGCCACCGCATCTGTTGTATCGTCTCGATCTTGTCTGTTGCGGTTCCGGGTTTCTGCAGCTAAAGGGCAGCTAAAGGGATGACTGTCTTATTTCTGCGGGATGTGGTCGGTTTTTCAATGTCACTAGTTGCACTGCTACCTTCTTGTGAAGATTCTGTATCCAAATTATTTCTAGGATACTGTCTTCTTCTGAAGAAGGTTTTTTTTTCGCTTCTGTCCTTTGTTAGATCTATTGCCTGTGAGCCACCTATAAACTTGGTGCTGCTCATAATCCATTTTAACTTTCTGTAATTTTTCCCTTTTAAATTTCAGGAGATCTTTTTTATATACAGTCAGTTGATTGCTTAATACAACAGACGCGGTGGCCAGAACCGGAGACATAAGTACGGCCAAAAAACCTCCTACTCAACCAAAGAGGAAATAATATTTAATCTATCATCCCACGAATTGAGTGATAGTGAAAAGAGTCTTCTGGCGAAAGGTTTATCATTCATCCCTAGTTCCCATTTTAATGATTTTCAATGGCAAATTGAGAAGCACTGTCTTCACCGACAGATGAAAATTAAAGAATGCTTTACCAAGACGGGACCAGTGGACAATAAGAACACTGCAATGCCTATTCCTGCACAGCTGAAAAAGCTACAGAGAAAATCTCAGTTTGATCCACCATCTAACAACGCCTCGATCAAGACTTTCATTCGCATGCTTGATTCAGAGGTCACATGCATGAGTAAATCGAGACTCCAGAGACATCCAAATCTGACGAATCTTGAAAGAGATGCCATTAAATCATTGTCCCAGAATAAACAGTTGGTAATTCGCCCTGCGGACAAGGGGGGGGAGGTATTGTCCTCCAAGATTTAGGCGATTATAGGGATGAAATTATGCATCATTTTAGCGACACTGCGGTCTATCAACAACTGAAGGGGGATCCTACCCTTCAGTTCACTAAGAGATTATGTGAAGTACTTCAAGTCGCTTTAGATGCTCAGATGATTGATGATAATATCTATTCCATTTTAGTTCCAAAATGTCCGATCATGCCTGTTTTATATACATTGCCTAAAATACATAAAGGCCTCATGCCACCACCTGGCCGCCCCATTGTTTCTGCGCGGGGCTCTTTATTACAGCCCACCTCCATTTTCTTGGACTCAATTCTACAGCCACTGGTGCAGAAACATAAGAACTTTTTATTAGACACCACAGCGTTGTTAAATAAGTTGTCAGCATTAGGCCCTGTACCACAGGAGGCGTGGCTCATTACAGCAGACGTTTCAAGTCTGTATACAGTAATTCCACTGGGTGAAGGCATGAGAGCAGTGAAAGATTTGTTGTTGGAAGGTGGTGACCATGATGCTACCCATGTTGAGATTTTACTTAATATGCTGGAAGTGGTTTTGACGAGTAATTTTTTTCTTTTTGACAATAAGATTTATCTACAATGCACTGGGCGTGCTATGGGGTCCTCAGTGGCCCCTAGTTATGCTAATTCTTATGTGTTTAAAGTTGAACAAGCTTTATTTTTTGATGATCCAACTGTTTCAGCTAACATTTTCTTTTATACTAGGTTTATTGACGATTTACTGTTGATCTGGTTGGGGACCCAATCAAGTTTTATTGATCTTATGTCCAAGCACAATTTGTCCAATTCTCCGGTCAAATTGACCTTTGAGATGGATCAACAGATGATTAAATTCTTGGATGTTAAAATCATTAGAGATCGAGACAGTTTTGTAACGACATTATATACTAAAGACACTGATAGGAATACACTGCTTCATTACCAAAGTTGTCATCCAACCCATATGAAAAAGAGTCTGCCCTATTCCCAAATGGTACGGATCAGGAGAATTAATAACAATCTGGAGTTGGCATCTAACCAGATTGATGAATTAATATGTAAATTTCTCCAACGGGGATACCTTTTAAAAGACCTCATTAGTGCCAAGGAAAAGGCAATGACTCTGAATAGATCCTTATTATTACAGAAACATATGTTAGATCAGAAGAAAAATAAATTCCATTGGGTCAATAAATATAATACATCTTCACCTATGATAAATGCCACTTCTAAAAAATTATGGCCGGTTATCTCCTCAGATGCAGAAATTGGCATTGTAGGACATACACTCATGCCGTGTTATTCACGGTCAAAAAATCTCAGGGATTTGCTAGTAAAAACTGACATTTCCAATAATGATACTCCTAAACAACATTTTATGTCCTCAGTTCGCAAAGGCTGTTTCAAATGCACATGTACAACATGCAATTTTTTATTAACTGGAGATACATTCTGTCTTCCGCATTTAGGGACCAGATTTAAAATTAATTATCATCTGACGTGTGAGAGCACACATGTCATTTACCAGCTTGTCTGCCCCTGCGGCCTTTCATATATAGGCAAAACGCAACGCAAATTTAAGGAACGTATAACTGTTCATCGTTCCTCAATTAGGCTAGCCCTTGCGAGTGGGGTCAGCGACCAACCGGTGGCTCGACACTTTATCTTGGCCAGACATCCTTTAAACAGTCTCAGATACAGGATGATAAATCACGTACCCATTAACAAGAGAGGCGGAGATCGCAATTTATTGCTACTGAGAAAGGAAACAGAGTGGATTCATAGATTAGATGTGGTCAGTCCCCGGGGTCTTAATGACCATAATTCATTCGCTAGTTTTCTTTAATGATTAAGGATTGTGGTAGGTGGTATAGAATCTTTTGTTGCTGCATTTTAGTGTAGGATGCAGATTTTTTTCACAGAATTACATGATATAATTCTTATTATTTATCTGCTATGTATCAGTCATATTTCTTCTGTGTAGTCCAAGTGATTTTTATGGTTGGTGCTTATGACACTTTGTGGCTTAGTCGATCATTAGGTATATTTATCTAGGAGCGCATATACTTTGTTTGGTAATACTACAGCGCTAGGATGGATTATCCCTGTGTCATTAAGATGTCTTGATTATGTGCTTATTTGCTAATGGATTAAGCAGATATTGTTCTTGTTTTCTTTTCTTTTCATGAACCGGCATTAGTATGTGGTTGCTTAGCTACCTGTAAACAATACTGACGTGCATCGCGGGAGTGCGCGATGACGTCATCCATCTGCGCCAGAGTCTCGGGCCGTGATTCCCGCGCCCGGGGTTGCAGCCAATCTGTATTTGTCTGGGTGATTTGTGAAGGGATATAAGGTATGAATTATTGCTGTTTTGTATATTTCCTGAAAACAATCTTAATACAGATTGAAACGTTGAAAGCATTTACTGCGTGATTCCATTATTTGCCAATCGGTTAAGAGTGCCGCATCAGCATCCAGTTCTATCTGAATTTTTATGAGGGCACCAAACCAAGTAAAGGTATTTATGTGGAGTGCCGGGACATTTGTTTTATATATATATATATATATATATATATATATATATATATATATATAATTTTTTATTTCCCCCCCCCCCCCCCCTAGTGGATGCTGGGGACTCCGTAAGGACCATGGGGAATAGACGGGCTCCGCAGGAGACTGGGCACATTAAGAAAGATTTAGTACTACTGGTGTGCACTGGCTCCTCCCTCTATGCCCCTCCTCCAGACCTCAGAATCTGTGCCCGGACAGAGCTGGGTGCATTTTAGTGAGCTCTCCTGTGCTTGCTAATAAGAAAGTATTTTAGTTAGGTTTTTTTATTTTCAGAGAGCTTCTGCTGGCAACAGACTCTCTGCTACATGGGACTGAGGGGAGAGAAGCAAACCTACTAACTGCGGCTAGGTTGCGCTTCTTAGGCTACTGGACACCATTAGCTCCAGAGGGATCGAACACAGGACCTGACCTTGTCGTCCGTTCCCGGAGCCGCGCCGCCGTCCCCCTCGCAGAGCCAGAAGTCAGAAGCCAGCGGGTTGAAGAAAGAAGACGTCAAAATCGGCGGCAGAAGACTCCTGTCTTCATATGAGGTAGCGCACAGCACTACAGCTGTGCGCCATTGCGCCCACACTAACCCACACACTCCGGTCACTGTAGGGTGCAGGGCGCAGGGGGGGGGGGCGCCCTGGGCAGCAATTAGATACCTCCTGGCAAAAGCAGCATATATACAGTTGGACACTGTTATATGCATGAGCCCCCGCCATTAATTTTACACAAAATCGCGGGACAGAATCCCGCCGCTGAGGGGGCGGGGCCTTCTTCCTCAGCACTCACCAGCGCCATTTTCTCTCCACAGCTCCGCTGAGAGGAAGCTCCCCAGGCTCTCCCCTGCAGACTCACGGTAGAAAGGGTAAAAAGAGAGGGGGGGCACATAAATTTAGCGCATTTAATATATATACAGCAGCTACTGGGTAAACACTAAGTTACTGTGTGATTCCTGGGTCATATAGCGCTGGGGTGTGTGCTGGCATACTCTCTCTCTGTCTCTCCAAAAGGCCTTGTGGGGGTCCTGTCCTCATATAGAGCATCCCCTGTGTGTGTGGTGTGTCGATACGCGTGTGTCGACATGTTTGACGAAGAGGGCTATGTGGAGGCAGAGCAAGTACAGATGAATGACGTGTCTCCGCCGACGGCGCCGACACCTGATTGGATGGATATGTGGAAGGTGTTAAATGATAATGTAAACTCCTTACATAAAAGGTTGGATAAAGCTGATGCCTTGGGACAGTCGGGGTCTCAGCCCATGCCTGATCCTACAGTGCAGAGGCCGTTAGGGTCTCAGAAGCGCCCACTATCCAAAATGGTTGACACAGATATCGACACGGATTCTGACTCCAGTGTCGATGACGATGATGCAAAATTGCAGACTAAAATGGCTAAAGCCATCCGCTATATGATTATAGCAATGAAGGATGTATTGCATATATCAGAGGTAAACCCTTTCCCTGACAAAAGGGTGTATATGTATGGGGAGAAAAAGCAAGAGGTGACTTTTCCCCCTTCACATGAGTTAAATGAATTATGTGAAAAAGCGTGGGATTCCCCCGATAAGAAAGTGCTGATTTCCAAAAGGTTACTGATGGCGTACCCTTTCCCGCCAACGGACAGGATGCGCTGGGAATCCTCCCCTAGGGTAGATAAAGCTCTGACACGCTTATCTAAAAAGGTGGCCCTGCCGTCATAGGATACGGCCGCCCTAAAGGATCCTGCAGATAGGAAGCAGGAAAGTATCCTGAAGTCTGTTTATACACACTCAGGTACTATACTGAGGCCGGCATTTGCGTCGGCCTGGATGTGTAGTGCTGTAGCAGCATGGACAGATAATCTGTCTGAGGAAATGGATACCTTAGACAAGGATACCATTTTACTGACCCTGGGGCATGTAAAAGACGCTGTCCTATATATGAGGGATGCCCAGAGGGACATTTGCCTACTGGGCTCTAGAATAAATGCAATATCAATTTCTGCCAGAAGGGTCCTGTGGACTCTGCAATGGACAGGTGATGCCGACTCCAAAAAGCACATGGAGGTGTTACCTTCCAAGGGTGAGGAATTGTTTGGGGACGGTCTCTCGGACCTAGTTTCCACAGCTACGGCTGGGAAGTCAAACTTTTTGCAATATATTCCCTCACAGCCTAAGAAAGCACCATATTACCAAATGCAGTCCTTTCGATCACAGAGAAGCAAGAAGGTCAGAGGTGCGTCCTTTCTTGCCAGAGGCAGGGGTAGAGGAAAGAAGCTGCACCATACAGCTAGTTCCCAGGAACAGAAGTCCTCCCCGGCTTCCACTAAATCCACCGCATGACGCTGGGGCTCCACAGGAGCCAGGAGCGGTGGGGGCGCGTCTCCGAAATTTCAGCCACCAGTGGGTTCGCTCACAGGTGGATCCCTGGGCTATACAGATTGTGTCTCAGGGATACAAGCTGGAATTCGAAGTGATGCCCCCTCACCGTTACCTCAAATCGGCCCTGCCAGCTTCCACCATAGAAAGGGAAGTAGTGTTAGCGGCAATTCACAAGTTATATCTCCAGCAGGTGGTGGTAAATGTTCCCCTCCTTCAACAAGGAAGAGGATACTATTCCACAATGTTTGTGGTACCGAAACCGGACGGTTCGGTCAGACCCATATTGAATTTAAAATCCCTGAACATTTATCTGAAAAGATTCAAGTTCATAATGGAACCGCTCAGAGCGGTCATTGCAAGCCTGGAAGAGGGGGATTTTATGGTGTCTCTGGACATCAAGGATGCTTACTTGCATGTCCCCATTTATCCACCTCATCAGGAGTACCTCAGATTTGTGGTACAGGACTGTCATTACCAATTCCAGACGTTGCCGTTTGGGCTCTCCACGGCACCGAGAATATTTACCAAGGTAATGGCAGAAATGATGGTGCTTCTTCGAAAGCAAGGAGTCACAATTATCCCATACTTGGACGATCTCCTCATAAAGGCGAGGTCCAGAGAGCAGTTGCTAATCAGCGTAGCACACTCTCAGGAAGTGTTGCAACAGCACGGCTGGATTCTGAATATTCCAAAGTCGCAGCTGATTCCTACTACGCGTCTGCCTTTTCTGGGCATGATTCTGGACACGGACCAGAAGAAGGTGTTTCTCCCGGCGGAGAAGGCTCAAGAGCTCATGACTAGTCAGAGACCTCTTAAACCCAAAACAGGTGTCGGTGCATCGCTGCACGCGAGTCCTGGGAAAGATGAGGCTTGTCTGCACATAAATATCCTGGAACTAAGGGCCATATACAACGCCCTGAGTCAAGCGGAGCCTCTGCTTCGCAACCAACCGGTGCTGATTCAGTCAGACAACATCACTGCAGTGGCTCATGTAAACCGCCAGGGCGGCACAAGAAGCAGAGTGGCGATGGCAGAAGCCACCAGGATTCTTCGTTGGGCGGAGAATCATGTGCAAGCACTGTCAGCAGTGTTCATTCCGGGAGTGGACAACTGGGAAGCAGACTTCCTCAGCAGGCACGACCTCCACCCGGGAGAGTGGGGACTTCATCACAAAGTCTTCACTCAGATTACAAATCGATGGGAACTGCCACAGGTGGACATGATGGCGTCCCGTCTCAACAAAAAGCTACCAAGGTATTGCGCCAGGTCAAGAGACCCTCAGGCGATAGCTGTGGACGCCCTGGTAACACCGTGGGTGTTCCAGTCGGTCTATGTGTTTCCTCCTCTTCCTCTCATACCCAAGGTGCTGAGAATCGTAAGAAAAAGGAGGAGTGAGAAGAATACTCATTGTTCCGGATTGGCCAAGAAGGACTTGGTACCCGGAACTGCAAGAAATGCTCACAGAGGACCCATGGCCTCTGCCTCTCAGACAGGACCTGTTGCAACAGGGGCCCTGTCTGTTCCAAGACTTACCGCGGCTGCGTTTGACGGCATGGTGGTTGAACGCAGGATCCTAGCGAAAAAAGGCATTCCGGATGAAGTTATTCCTTCCTGATAAAGGCTAGGAAGGACGTGACAGCAAAACACTATCACCGTATATGGCGAAAATATGTTGCCTGGTCAGAGGAATTCCAGCTGGGCCGGTTCCTGCACTTCCTACAGTCTAGAGTGACTATGGGCCTGAAGTTGGGGTCCATAAAGGTCCAGATTTCGGCCCTATCAATGTTCTTTCAAAGGGAACTGGCTTCTCTTCCTGAAGTTCAGACGTTTGTTAAGGGAGTGCTGCATATTCAGCCCCCTTTTGTGCCACCAGTGGCACCTTGGGATCTCAACGTGGTGTTGGGTTTCCTGAAGTCCCACTGGTTTGAGCCACTTAAGACCATGGAGCTAAAGTATCTCGCGTGGAAGGTGGTCATGCTATTGGCCTTAGCTTCGGCTAGGCGTGTGTCAGAATTGGCGGCTTTGTCATGTAAAAGCCCCTATCTGGTTTTCCATATGGACAGGGCAGAATTACGGACTCGTCCGCAATTTCTGCCGAAGGTGGTGTCATCTTTTCATTTGAACCAACCTATTGTGGTGCCTGCGGCTACTCGTGACTTGGAGGATTCCAAGTTGCTTGATGTAGTCAGGGCTTTGAAGATCTATGTAGCCAGGACGGCTGGAGTCAGGAAGACTGACTCGCTGTTTATCCTGTATGCATCCAACATGCTGGGTGCTCCTGCTTCAAAGCAAACTATTGCTCGCTGGATCTGTTGCACGATTCAGCAGGCTCATTCTGCGGCTGGATTGCCGCATCCAAAATCAGTGAAAGCCCATTCCACAAGGAAAGTGGGCTGCTCTTGGGCGGCTGCCCGAGGGGTCTCGGCATTACAGCTTTGCCGCGCAGCTACTTGGTCGGGTTCAAACACATTTGCTAAGTTCTACAAGTTTGATACCCTGGCTGAGGAGGACCTTGTGTTTGCCCATTCGGTGCTGCAGAGTCATCCGCACTCTCCCGCCCGTTTGGGAGCTTTGGTATAATCCCCATGGTCCTTACGGAGTCCCCAGCATCCACTAGGACGTTAGAGAAAATAAGATTTTACTCACCGGTAAATCTATTTCTCGTAGTCCGTAGTGGATGCTGGGCGCCCGTCCCAAGTGCGGACTTTCTGCAATACGTGTATATAGTTATTGCTTGATAAAGGGTTACGTTATGTTGGCATCCATTGTTGATGCTCTGTTGTTGTTCATACTGTTAACTGGGTAAGTTATCACAAGTTATACGGTGTGATTGGTGTGGCTGGTATGAGTCTTACCCTGGATTCCAAAATCCTTTCCTTGTAATGTCAGCTCTTCCGGGCACAGTTTCCTTAACTGAGGTCTGGAGGAGGGGCATAGAGGGAGGAGCCAGTGCACACCAGTAGTACTAAATCTTTCTTAGAGTGCCCAGTCTCCTGCTGAGCCCGTCTATTCCCCATGGTCCTTACGGAGTCCCCAGCATCCACTACGGACTACGAGAAATAGATTTACCGGTGAGTAAAATCTTATTATATAATATGTGTTTTTTGTGTATTACATTATGATTTATAATGAATACTGAAGTAAAAGTATTCTTTCCCATGTGCTGGTCGCTCTGTTGATGAAGCTCTAGGTCGGCCGTGACGAGCAGATCCTCACAAGGAGTCCGAATGGTTATTCTTTTCCTGCTGCGGTTAGAATACTGTGAAAGTCAACTCCCGGTCGACACGGAGCCCTGTCTCAAAGGATCGTACACAGGAAGCTTAAGTGATTTATTTTATTTCTATATTTTGGAGTTATTTGCATTACATGCACATGGGGGAGTGTTTATATTCAGAAAGGTATTCCTTAGCATTACCCTAAAGAGAGTGGGGCTGTTTCTTATGTTGAGTCTTCTCTATAACATAGCGAGAAATGCTGAGGCTGACTCCAAGAGATAGTCGAGTGTTTCCCTGGGACGGTGTACCGCTGTTTGGGGATGCCTCAGTTCAGTCAATCTCGGAGGAAACCGCAGGTAAGCCTAACTTAGTGAGTTAGATTCCCTCGAAAAGGTTGGTGACGCATTCTGTTGTGGGATGCAGTCGTTTTAACTGGTTCGATACCGTTCTTTTTTCCTTTTCTGTGCAGACAGTGGAAGGTGAAAAGGTAAGAGTTCTGCAGCCTTGTTGGGTTCGCAGAAGCGGATGTCGTTTTCTGTTTCTACCACATCCTCCACACGTCGCTGAGTCTATCTGACTGGACCCCACTCCGGTGGGGACTCGTCTACTACTTTTCAGTCAGTCCGGGAATAGACTAGGACCTGTGAGAAAATTATAGAATCCAAAGGGGGACGTTCTGGGGTTACAGATGTTTCCCCTCACTGATTTTCTAATAGATCTTGCCATTTCCCCTCTGGAAGGGGAGGTAGTACGTGACGCCATACCAGAGGTGCGTCCGGTTCAGGGGATTGTCCTGCTGTCCCTCTTAAAAAAATAAAATATAAAAAATAAGAGGTTTAAATGCGTTGTTCTCCGCATTCAGATTACTTGGGTGGTTCTCCAGGATGGTCTTTGCCATTTCACCGGAGTGCTGGCAGTATGATGGTTTTCTTTCAATAGTAAGAGCCATTGTTATTCTGTACTGAGATGCTCTCCTGATTAAGGCGAGGTCAAGAAACAAGTGGTGCAAATCGTTGTTTCTCTCTAACTGTTCTTCAACACAGGGAATGGCTGTTGTTCCCAACGACGCAGATGTCGGAGGTGGGTATCAGAGTAGATACTAAACGGTTGAGGTTCTGTGTTTTTCCTGTGGAAAGAGGTCTGAGGATCCAGAGTCTGATCAGATTTGCAGTGACAATCCATCAATATGTTCAGTTGATGAAGCAGATGGGTGCGGCCTAGGAGGCCTTTTCGGTGAGCAGGTCAAATGCCAGAGTGGTTTTCGAGGGACCAGTTGGAAATGTGGTCCGGGTCTCACCTGCACATGCACCGGAATATAATCCTAACGGCAAGGATATCGCTCCTGTGGTGTCTGCTCGGTACTCACCTCCTGGAGGGATGAAGGTTCGGGATCCAGGATTAGATCCTGGTGTCCATTCATGCAGATCTCCGAGGCTGGGGAGCAGTCCTTGCAAGGGAAGTATTTCCTGAGGAAAAGGTCAAGCTGGGAAGCTTGTCTGCAATAAGCTTTCTTGAATTAAGAGCTTTTTTCGACGAACATATTCTTCGTGATCTGCCCATGTTAGTTCTGTCTGACGAATTGACAGCAGTGGCGTAATTAAGCCGCTAGGGCGGAACAAGGAGCAAAGCGGCAATGGCAGAAGACACAAAAGTTATCTGCTGGGTGGAAAGACTGGTAAACGCTATATTAAGTCTTCGTTCCGGATGTAAACGACGGAGAAATAGATTTCCTCTGCAGACGCGATCTCCATCCGGGAGATGTACACTAGTCATCGAGAAGTTTTCACAAAAGTGACAAGTCTTTGAGGAGTGCCTCAATTGAACATGTTGGCGTCTCGCCTCAACGAGACCCCTCAGGGATATGGTTCCAGATCAAGGGACACTCAAGCTATAGCAGTGGACGTCCTTGTGACACCTTGGGTGTTTTCAGTCAGTCTATATGTCCCCTCCGCTTTCACTCTTTCTGAAGGTGTTAAATGTAAGAAGAACAAAGGTTCAGGCGATCCTCATTGTTCCGGTCTAGCCAAGGAGGGCTTGGTATCCATTTCTTCAGGATTTACTCATGGAAGATCCCTGGCCTTTTCCTCTATGTGAGGAACTGTTACAGCAAGATCCGGGCGTGTATCAAGACTTACCGCGGCTGCGTTTGAGGGCGTGGCGATTTAACGCCATATCCTAGCCCGTAAGGGTATTCCCAATGAAGTCATGCCCACATTTCTTTAGGCTATAATAGAAGTAACGGCAAAGCCTTACCACCGTAGTTGGCCTAAATATGTGTCTTGGTGTGAATCCAAGAAGGCTCCTACGGAAGACTTTCAGCTGGGTCGTTCTTCTCCATTCCTTTCAAGTAGGTGTGGATACAGGCCTAAAGTTAGGCTCCATTTCAGTGCAGTTTTGGCCTTGTAAATTTTCTTTAAAAAAATAAAAAAAAAAGAATTGGCCACCTTTCCGGAAGTTCAGACTTTCGTGAAAGGAGTACTGCACATCCAACCTCCATTTGTGCCCCCATTGGCACCGTGGGACCGTGAAGTGGTGTTGCGTTTTCTTGTGTCACACTGATTGGAACCTTTATAAAAGGTTGTGTTAAAATTTCTCTCTTGAAGAGTGGTCATGCTACTGGCTTTAGCGTCCGCAAGGTGGGTGTCGGAAGTAGCGGCTTTGTCTCACAAGAGCACCTGTTTGATCTTCCATGTGGATAGAGCGGAATTGAGAACTCGGATAATAGTTCTGCCAAAAGTGGTTTCTGTGTTTCGCATAAACCAGCCTATTTTGATGCCTGTGGTTACTTAAGCATTGACTGATTCAAGGTCTCTCGATGTAGTCAGGGCTTTGAATATTTACGTCGCCGATTTGGCTCAGATTGGGGAAACAGAGGCTCTGTTGTCCGGTATGCTCCCAGCATGATTGGGGCGCCTGCGTCTATGCAGTCTGTTACACGCTGGATCTGTGATATGATTCGGAGTGCTCGTTCTACGGCTGGATTGCCGTTACCGAAGTGGGTGGAGACCCATTCTACTAGAAAGATGGGCTCTTCTTGGGCGGATGCCCGAGGTGTCTCGGCGGTTCAACTTTGCCGAGCGGTTACTTGGTCGGGTTCAAACACTTTTGCTAAGCTCTACAAGTTTGATACCCTGGCTGAAGGGGACCTCATGTTTGCTCAATCGGTGCTGCAGAGCCGTTCGCACTCTCCCGCCCGGTCTGGAGCTTTGATATAAACCCCATGGTTCTTTTGGAACCCCAGCATCCTCTAGGACGTAAGAGAAAATAGGATTTTAATACCTACCGGTAAATCCTTTTCTCTTAGTCCGTAGAGGATGCTGGGCGCCCGTCCCAGTGCGAACTGTGTCTGCAGTTATTGGTTATGGTTACACTCTTGTGGTGTTTTCTTTTCTGTCAGGCTGTTGCTGCCGTTGTTTTTATGCCATGGCATGTGGTGTCTTATTATTGGTTGTGTTGACACACAGGTTGTGTTTCAGATTTTTTTCAGCATGTGGCTGTGTATTATTCATACCGTTGGCTGGTGTTCTATTGAATGCCGCGTTCTGCGGTATGTTCGTGGTGTGAGCTGGTGAGACACTCACCGTGTTTAAACAATAAATTCTTTCCTCGAAATGTCCGTCTCCCTGGGCACAGTTTTCTAACTGAGGTCTGGAGGAGGGACATAGAGGGAGGAGCCAGTTCGTACCCATTCAAAGTCTTTATAGTGTGCCCATGTCTCCTGCGGATCCCGTCTATACCCCATGGTCCTTTTGGAACCCCAGCATCCTCTACGGACTAAGAGAAAAGGATTTACCGGTAGGTATTAAAATCCTATTTTCTCTTACGTCCTAGAGGATGCTGGGGACTCCGTAAGGACCATGGGGTATAGACGGGCTCTGCAGGAGACATGGGCACTCCAAAGACTTTAGAATGGGTGTGCACTGGCTCCTCCCTCTATGCCCCTCCTCCAGACCTCAGTTAGATCCTGTGCCCAGAGGAGACTGGGTGCACTGCAGGGTAGCTCTACTGAGTTTCTCTGTAAAAGACTTTTTGTTAGGTTTTTTATTTTCAGGGAGCACTGCTGGCAACAGGGGAGAGAAGCAGACCTACTTAAATGATAGGCTCTGCTTCTTAGGCTACTGGACACCATTAGCTCCAGAGGGTCGGAACGCAGGTCTCACCCTCGCAGTTCGTCCCGGAGCCGCGCCGCCGTCCTCCTCCTCACAGAGCCGGAAGATAGAAGCCGGGTAAGTTTTAAGAAGAAAGAAGACTTCAAAGGCGGCAGAAGACTTCAGATCTTCACTGAGGCCATTGCTCCCACACACACACACACACACACACACAGCGGGCACTGTAAGGGTGCAGGGCGCAGGGGGGGCGCCCTGGGCAGCATTATTAACCTCAAGGGACACTGGCATATAGATTGCATACTGCGGAGGCGGTATATTAAAAGACCCCCGCCAGTATAAATAATTTGAGCGGGACCGAAGCCTGCCGCTGAGGGGGCGGAGCTTGATCCTCCAGCACTAACCAGCGCCATTTTCTCCACAGCACACTGCAGAGAAGCTGGCTCCTCGGACTCTCCCCTGCTGAACACGGTTACAGAGGGCAAAAAAGAGGGGGGGGGGCATTTAATTGGCGCAGTGAGTGTAATTATATATATATATATATATATATATAGAAAAATGGAGAGAGAGGGTTCGGCGCTCAGTGTTGTTAAAAAATGGTGAGTTTAAAAGCCAAAAAATATATACATGTATAAAATTTATAAAAATAATTTTTTAATATATATGAGAGTAAAAAAGTTCTTATTACAAAAAAGGCATAAAAGGCATAAAAACATACAAACATAAAAAGTCAGGAATAAATTTTAAAAAGGATAAGGAGTTTAACTTAACTCAAGAACAGCAAGGGGTTAGTGCAGGAAACCCAACGCGTTTCGTCTCATCAGACTTCTTCAAGGGGTATAAATTTATTTCTATAAAAGCGCTGTACTAACTGGGATTTTATTCCAGTGTCCGGAGGCGCTGGGTGTGTGCTGGCATACTCTCTCTCTCTGTCTATCCAAAGGGCCTTATTGGGGGACTGTCTCCATATAGATATATCCCTGAGTGTGTGGGGGTGTCGGTACGTGTGTATAAACATACGGGTGCCTTGCTCAGACCGGCAATAGCGTCGGCTTGGGTTTGTAGCGCTGTGGCAGCTTGGACAGATACCTTGTCAGCTGACATTGATACCCTAGATAGGGATACCATTTTATTGACCTTAGTTCACATTAAAGACGCAGTTTTATATATCAGAGACGCTCAGAGAGACGTTGGGCTGCTAGGTTCAAGAGCCAACGCCATTGCGATTTCTGCTAGGCGAGCCCTGTGGATCCGCCAATGGACGGGTGATGCCGACTCAAAGAGGCATATGGAAGTTTTGCCTTACAAGGATGAGGTTTTATTTGGGGAAGGTCTCGCGGACCTGGTTTCCACTGCTACCGCGGGTAAATCTACTTTTTTACCTTGTGTTCCCCCGCAGCAAAAGAAAACACCACAATATCAGATGCAGTCCTTTCGGTCGCATAAGTCTAGAAGAGGTCGGGGCTCTTCCTTCCTCGCCAGAGGTAAGGGTAGAGGGAAAAGAATGCCTGCTACGGCTAGTTCCCAGGAGCAGAAATCCTCCCCGGCTTCTACTAAATCCACCGCATGACGCTGGGGCTCCACTGAGGGAGTCCGCGCCGGTGGGGGCACGTCTTCGAACCTTCAGCCACGTCTGGGTTCAGTCAGATGTGGATCCTTGGGCAATGGAAATTGTATCCCAGGGCTACAAGCTGGAATTCGAAGACGTGCCTCCTCGCCGGTTTTTCAAATCTGCTTTACCAGCTGCTTCCCCAGAAAGGGAGATAGTTTTAGCTGCAATCCAAAAACTGTGTCAACAACAAGTGGTTGTCGAGGTTCCCCTAGTTAAACAGGGGAAGGGGTACTATTCAACCCTATTTGTGGTCCCGAAACCGGATGGCTCGGTCAGACCCATTCTAAATTTAAAATCCCTAAACCTGTACTTAAAAAAGGTCAAATTCAAGATGGAATCGCTCCGGGCAGTTATCTCCAGCCTTGAAGGGGGGGGGGGATTTTATGGTGTCACTAGACATAAAGGATGCATACCTTCATGTCCCCATAGAGCCCCCTCATCAGGTGTGCCTGAGATTCGCTGTACAGGACTGTCATTACCAGTGTCAGACGTTGCCGTTTGGGCTTTCCACGGCCCTGAGGATTTTCACCAAGGTAATGGCGGAAATGATGGTGCTCCTGCGCAGGCAGGGAGTCACAATTATCCCGTACTTAGACGATTTCCTGATAAAAGCGAGATCGAGAGATCAGTTGCTGAAAAGCATGTCACTCTCCCTGAGAGTGCTGCAGCAACATGGCTGGATTCTAAATCTACCAAAGTCACAGTTGGTTCCAGCGACTCGGCTATCTTTCTTAGGCATGATTCTGGACACGGAACAAAAGAGGGTTTTTCTCCCGATGGAAAAAGCCCAGGAACTCCAGAACATGGTCAGAGACCTGTTAAAACCGAGAAGTGTCAGTCCATCAATGCACTCGAGTACTGGGAAAAATGGTGGCAACCTACGAGGCCATCCCCTTCGGCAGGTTTCATGTGAGGACATTTTAGTGTGACCTTCTGGACAAGTGGTCCGGGTCCCATCTTCAAATTCATCAGAAAATAAGCCTGTCCCCCAGGGCCAGGGTGTCTCTCCTGTGGTGGCTGCAGAGTGCTCACCTTCTAGAGGGTCGCAGGTTCGGCATTCAAGACTGGGTTCTGGTGACCATGGACGCGAGCCTCCGACGATGGGGAGCAGTCACACAAGGAAGAAATTTTCAGGGAACATGGTCAAGCCAGGAGGCTTGTCTACTCATCAACATACTGGAATTAAGGGCCATATACAACGGCCTATGACAAGCGGAGAATCTTCTTCGCGAACTACCGGTTCTGATTCAATCAGACAACGTCATAGCCGTGGCTCATGTAAACCGCCAAGGCGGGACAAAGGGCAGAGTGGCAATGGCGGAAGCCACACGGATTCTGCGCTGGGCGGAAAATCACGTAAGCACTCTGTCCGCAGTCTTCATTCCGGGAATGGACAACTGGGAAGCAGACTTCCTCAGCAGACATGATCTCCATCCAGGAGAATGGGGACTTCATCAAGAAGTTTTTGCAGAGATAACAAGTCTGTGGGGACTTCCTCAAATAGACATGATGGCGTCACGCCTCAACAAGAAACTTCGGAGGTATGCCAGGTCATGGGACCCTCAGGCAGTAGCGGTAGACGCCCTGGTGACACCATGGGTGTTTCAGTCGGTGTATGTATTACCTCCTCTTCCTCTCATCTCCAAAATATTGAGACTCATAAGAAGAAAAAGAGTGCAGACAATACTCATTGTTCCAGATTGGCCTCGAAGGGCCTGGTATTCAGATCTTCAGGAGATGCTCACAGAAGATCCATGGCCTCTTCCTCTCAGGGAGGACCTGTTGCAGCAGGGGCCCTGCGTGTTCCAAGACTTACCGCGGTTACGTTTGACGGCATGGCGGTTGAACACCAGATCCTAGCTGGGAAAGGTATTCCGGAGGAAGTCTTCTCTACTTTGATAAGGGCTAGGAAGGAGGTGACGGCGAAACATTATCACCGTATCTGGAGGAAGTATGTTTCTTGGTGTGAAGCCAAGAATGCTCCTACGGAAGATTTCCACCTGGGCCGTTTTCTCCACTTTTTACAGACATGAGTGGATATGGGCCTGAAGTTAGGGCCGAAATCTGTACCTTAATTGAACCTATCTATATTCTTTCAGAAGGAATTGGCTTCTCTCCCAGAAGTCCAGACTTTTGTAAAGGGAGTGCTGCACATCCAGCCTCCTTTTGTGCCCCCAGTGGCACCATGGGACTTTAACGTGGTGTTACAGTTCCTTAAGTCACACTGGTTTGAACCTCTTCAAACAGTTGAGTTGAAATTTCTCATTTGGAAAGTGGTCATGTTGTTAGCCTTGGCATCTGCGAGGCGGGTGTCCGAATTGGTGGTTTTGTCTCACAAAAGCCCCTATCTGATTTTCCATGTGGATAGAGCAGAGTTGAGGATTCGTCCTCAATTTCTGCCTAAGGTGGTTTCATCGTTTCATATGAACCAACCTATTGTGGTGCCTGTGGCTACGGGGTCTTGGAGTATTCCAAGTCTCTTGATGTAGTCAGGGCCTTAAAAGTGTATGTAGCCAGGACGGCTCGGATTAGGAAAACAGAGGCACTGTTTGTCCTGTATGCAGCCAACAAGGTTGGCGCCCCTGCTTCTAAGCAGACTATTTCCCGCTGCATCTGTAACACGATTCAGCGGGCTCATTCTGCGGCTGGATTGTCGGTACCAAATTCGGTAAAGGCCCATTCCACTAGGAAGGTGGGCTCTTCTTGGGCGGCTGCCCGAGGTGTCTCGGCATTACAACTTTGCCGAGCAGCTACTTGGTCGGGTTCAAACACTTTTGCTAAATTCTACAAGTTTGATACCTTGGCTGAGGAGGACCTCATGTTTGCTCAATCGGTGCTGCAGAGTCATCCGCACTCACCCGCCCGGTCTGGAGCTTTGGTATAATCCCCATGGTCCTTACGGAGTCCCCAGCATCCTCTAGGACGTAAGAGAAAATAAGATTTTAAACCTACCGGTAAATCTTTTTCTCGTAGTCCGTAGAGGATGCTGGGCGCCTGTCCCAGTGCGGACTAAATTCTGCAAGACTTGTATATAGTTTCTCTGACGTCCTAGTGGATGCTGGGAACTCCGTAAGGACCATGGGGAATAGCGGCTCCGCAGGAGTCTGGGCACAACTAAAAGAAAGCTTTTAGACTACCTGGTGTGCACTGGCTCCTCCCACTATGACCCTCCTCCAAGCCTCAGTTAGATTTTTGTGCCCGGCCGAGCTGGATGCACACTAGGGGCTCTCCTGAGCTCTTAGAAAGAAAGTATATTTTAGTTTTTTTATTTTACAGTGAGACCTGCTGGCAACAGGCTCACTGCAACGAGGGACTAAGGGGAGAAGAAGCGAACCTACCTGCTTGCAGCTAGCTTGGGCTTCTTAGGCTACTGGACACCATTAGCTCCAGAGGGATCGACCGCATGGAACTGGCCTTGGTGTTCGTTCCCGGAGCCGCGCCGCCGTCCCCCTTACAGAGCCAGAAGCAAGAAGAAGTCCGGAAAATCGGCGGCATGAAGACTTCTGTCTTCACCAAGGTAGCGCACAGCACTGCAGCTGTGCGCCATTGCTCCTCATACACACTTCACACTCCGGTCACTGAGGGTGCAGGGCGCTGGGGGGGGCGCCCTGAGCAGCAATAAAAACACCTTGGCTGGCAAAACAATCACAATATATAGCCCCAGAGGCTATATATGTGATAATTACCCCTGCCAGAATCCTTAAAAAAGCGGGAGAAAAGTCCGCGAAAAAGGGGCGGAGCTATCTCCCTCAGCACACTGGCGCCATTTCTCCCTCACAGCTCCGCTGGAAGGAAGCTCCCTGGCTCTCCCCTGCAGTCTACACTACAGAAAAGGGTAAAAAAAGAGAGGGGGGGCACTAAATTTAGGCGCAGTAAATATTATAGCAGCTATAGGGGACATAATTCAGTTAGTCCCTGCATTATATAGCGCTCTGGTGTGTGCTGGCATACTCTCTCTCTGTCTCCCCAAAGGGCTTCTGTGGGGTCCTGTCCTCTGTTAGAGCATTCCCGGTGTGTGTGCGGTGTGTCGGTACGGCTGTGTCGACATGTTTGATGAGGAAAATTA
Organism: Pseudophryne corroboree; assembly: GCF_028390025.1. Taxonomy (NCBI): domain Eukaryota; kingdom Metazoa; phylum Chordata; class Amphibia; order Anura; family Myobatrachidae; genus Pseudophryne; species Pseudophryne corroboree. The sequence continues at coordinate 277,505,613 of NC_086446.1, forward strand.
TGTGGAGGCGGAGCAGATGCCTATAGAAGTGATGTCACCCCCTGTGGGGCAGACACCTGAGTGGATGGTTTTATGGAAGGAATTACGTGCAAGTGTCGACTCCTTACACAAAAAATTTGACGACATGCCAAATGCGGGACAGCCGGCTTCTCAGCTCGTGCCTGCCCAGGTGTCTCAAAGGCCATCAGGGGCTCTAAAACGCCCGCTACCTCAGATGGCAGACGCAGATGTCGACACGGATACTGATACCAGTGTCGACGACGATGAGTCTAATCTAATGTCCACTAGGGCCATTCGTTGCATGATTGAGGCAATGAAAGAGGTGTTACACATTTCGGATATAAACCCAGGTACCTCTAAAAAGGGTATTATGTTTGGGGAGAAAAAACTACCCGTAGTTTTTCCCCCATCTGAAGAATTAAGTGAAGTGTGTGAAGAAGCGTGGGCTTTCCCCGATAAAAGATTGGTAATCTCTAAAAAATTACTAATGGCGTTCCCTTTCCCGCCAGAGGATAGGGCACGTTGGGAAAACACCTCCTAGGGTGGATAAAGCGCTCACACGTTTGTCTAAAAAGGTGGCACTTCCGTCTCCGGATACGGCCGCCCTGAAGGAGCCTGCGGATAGAAAGCAGGAGGCGATCCTGAAGTCTGTATATACACACTCAGGCATTATACTTAGACCAGCTATTGCGTCAGCATGGATGTGCAGTGCTGCCGCTGCTTGGTCAGATTCCCTGTCAGAAAATATTGACACCCTAGACAGGGACACTATTCTGCTAACCATAGAGCATATAAAAGACTCAGTCTTATACATGAGAGATGCACAGAGGGAGATCTGCCGGCTGGCATCTAAAATAAGTGCATTGTCCATTTCTGCTAGGAGAGGCTTATGGACTCGGCAGTGGACAGGGGATGCAGATTCCAAAAGGCACATGGAAGTTTTGCCTTATAAGGGTGAGGAGTTATTCGGGGATGGTCTCTCGGACCTAGTTTCCACAGCGACAGCTGGGAAGTCAGCATTTTTACCCCATGTTCCCTCACAGCCTAAAAAAGCGCAGTTTTATCAGGTACAGTCCTTTCGGACCCAGAAAAACAGGCGAGGAAAAGGCGGGTCTTTTCTGTCCAGAGGCAGAGGTAGGGGAAAAAGGCTGCAACAAACAGCAGGTTCCCAGGAGCAAAAGTCCTCCCCCGCTTCTTCCAAGTCCGCCGCATGACGGTGGGGCTCCACAGGCGGAGCCAGGTACGGTGGGGGGCCGCCTCAAAAATTTCAGCGATCAGTGGGCTCGCTCACAGGTGGATCCCTGGATCTTTCAAGTAGTATCTCAGGGGTACAAGCTGGAATTCGAGGCGTCCCCCACCGTTTCCTCAGATCTGCCTTGCCAACAACTCCCTCGGGCAGGGAGGCTGTGCTAGAGGCAATTCACAAGCTGTATTCCCAGCAGGTGATAGTCAAGGTGCCCCTACTTCAACAAGGACGGGGTTACTATTCCACACTGTTTGTGGTACCGAAACCGGACGGTTCGGTGAGACCCATTTTAAATTTGAAATCCTTGAACACATACATAAAAAAATTCAAGTTCAAGATGGAATCGCTCAGGGCGGTTATTGCAAGCCTGGACGAGGGGGATTACATGGTATCCCTGGACATCAAGGATGCTTACCTGCATGTCCCCATTTATCATCCTCACCAGGATTACCTCAGATTTGCGGTACAGAATTGCCATTACCAATTCCAGACGCTGCCGTTTGGACTGTCCACGGCACCGAGGGTGTTTACCAAGGTAATGGCGGAAATGATGATACTCCTTCGAAAAAAGGGAGTTTTAATTATCCCGTACTTGGACGATCTCCTAATAAAGGCGAGATCCAGGGAGCAGTTGTTGGTAGGAGTAGCACTATCTCAGGAGGTGCTACACCAGCACGGTTGGATTCTGAATATTCCAAAGTCACAGCTGGTTCCGAAGACACGTCTACTGTTCCTGGGAATGATTCTGGACACAGTCCAGAAAAAAGTTTCTCCCGGAGGAGAAAGCAAAGGAGCTGTCATCTCTAGTCAGAGACCTCCTGAAACCAAAACAGGTGTCGGTGCATCACTGCACGCGAGTCCTGGGAAAGATGGTGGCTTCTTACGAAGCAATTCCTTTCGGCAGGTTCCATGCCAGAATCTTTCAGTGGGACCTGTTGGACCAATGGTCCGGATCGCATCTTCAGATGCATCGGCTAATAACCCTGTCTCCAAGAACCAGGGTGTCTCTGCTGTGGTGGCTGCAGAGTGCTCATCTTCTAGAGGGCCGCAGATTCGGCATACAGGACTGGGTCCTGGTGACCACGGATGCCAGCCTTCGAGGCTGGGGGGCAGTCACACAGGGAAGAAACTTCCAAGGACTATGGTCGAGTCAGGAGACTTCCCTACACATAAATATTCTAGAACTAAGGGCCATTTACAATGCCCTAAGTCAGGCAAAACCCCTGCTTCTACACCAGCCGGTACTGATCCAGTCAGACAACATCACGGCGGTCGCCCATGTAAACCGACAGGGCGGCACAAGAAGCAGGACGGCAATGGCAGAAGCCACAAGGATTCTCCGATGGGCGGAAAATCACGTGCTAGCACTGTCAGCAGTGTTCATTCCGGGAGTGGACAACTGGGAAGCAGACTTCCTCAGCAGGCACGACCTCCACCCGGGAGAGTGGGGACTTCATCCAGAAGTCTTCACACTGATTGTAAATCGTTGGGAACGGCCACAGGTGGACATGATGGCGTCCCGCCTAAACAAAAAACTAGAGAGATATTGCGCCAGGTCAAGGGACCATCAGGCAATAGCGGTGGACGCTCTAGTGACACCGTGGGTGTACCAGTCAGTTTATGTGTTCCCTCCTCTGCCTCTCATACCAAAGGTACTGAAAATAATAAGAAAACGAGGAGTAAGGACAATACTCGTGGTTCCGGATTGGCCAAGCAGAGCGTGGTACCTGGAACTTCAAGAGATGATCTCAGAGGACCCATGGCCTCTGCCGCTCAGACAGGACCTGCTGCAGCAGGGGCCCTGTCTGTTCCAAGACTTACCGCGGCTGCGTTTGACGGCATGGCGGTTGAACGCCGGATCCTAAAGGAAAAGGGCATTCCGGAGGATGTCATTCCTACGCTGATTAAAGCCAGGAAAGATGTAACTGTAAAACATTATCACCGCATATGGCGGAAATATGTTGCTTGGTGTGAGGCCAATAAGGCCCCAACAGAGGAATTTCAGCTGGGTCGATTTCTGCACTTCCTACAGGCAGGAGTGACTATGGGCCTAAAATTAGGCTCCATTAAGGTACAGATATCGGCTCTGTCGATTTTCTTCCAAAAAGAACTAGCTTCACTACCTGAAGTTCAGACATTTGTAAAAGGAGTGCTGCATATTCAGCCCCCTTTTGTGCCTCCAGTGGCACCCTGGGATCTCAACGTGGTGTTGAATTTCCTAAAATCACATTGGTTTGAGCCACTAAAGACCGTGGATCTAAAATATCTCACGTAGAAAGTGGTCATGTTATTGGCCTTGGCTTCGGCCAGGCGTGTATCAGAATTGGCGGCTTTGTCATTTAAAAGCCCTTATCTGATTTTCCATATGGATAGGGCAGAATTGAGGACTCGTCCCCAGTTTCTCCCTAAGGTGGTATCTGCTTTTCACTTGAACCAACCTATTGTAGTGCCTACGGCTACTAGCGACTTGGAGGATTCCAAGTTACTGGACGTAGTCAGGGCCTTGAAAATGTATGTTTCCAGGACGGCTGGAGTCAGGAAAACTGACTCGCTATTTATCCTGTATGCACCCAATAAACTGGGTGCTCCTGCTTCTAAGCAGACTATTGCTCGCTAGATTTGTAGCACAATTCAGCTGGCGCATTCTGCGGCTGGACTGCCGCATCCTAAATCAGTTAAAGCCCATTCTACAAGGAAGGTGGGCTCATCTTGGGCGGCTGCCCGAGGGGTCTCGGCTTTACAACTTTGCCGAGCTGCTACTTGGTCAGGGGGCAAACACGTTTGCAAAATTCTACAAATTTGATACCCTGGCTGAGGAGGACCTTGAGTTCTCTCATTCGGTGCTGCAGAGTCATCCGCACTCTCCCGCCCGTTTGGGAGCTTTGGTATAATCCCCATGGTCCTTACGGAGTTCCCAGCATCCACTAGGACGTCAGAGAAAATAAGAATTTACTCACCGGTAATTCTATTTCTCGTAGTCCGTAGTGGATGCTGGGCGCCCGTCCCAAGTGCGTATTGTCTGCAATACTTGTACATAGTTATTGTTCACTAAAGGGTTATTGTTATGAGCCATCTGTTGAGAGGCTCAGTTATGTTTCATACTGTTAACTGGATATGGTATCATGAGTTATACGGTGTGATTGGTGTGGCTGGTATGAGTCTTACCCGGCATTCAAAATCCTTCCTTATTGTGTCAGCTCTTCCGGGCACAGTATCCTAACTGAGGCTTGGAGGAGGGTCATAGTGGGAGGAGCCAGTGCACACCAGGTAGTCTAAAAGCTTTCTTTTAGTTGTGCCCAGACTCCTGCGGAGCCGCTATTCCCCATGGTCCTTACGGAGTTCCCAGCATCCACTACGGACTACGAGAAATAGAATTACCGGTGAGTAAATTCTTATTTTTTGCTTACATAAGGGTTTCGATCAGTCTCGGGCGGATGTTGTTTTGTTTCATACTGTTAACTGGCTCGTATATTCCATGTTATACTGTGTGGGCTGGTATGAATCTTGCCCTTAGATTAACAATAATCCTTTCCTCGTACTGTCAGTCTCCTCTGGGCACAGTTTCTCTAACGGAGGTCTGGAGGAGGGGCATAGAGGGAGGAGCCAGTGCACACCCATTCTAAAGTCTTTAGAGTGCCCATGTCTCCTGCAGAGCCCGTCTAGTATAGGAATGTAAGCTGTGCTATTGATTATTGAAAACCGCGTCTACATCCTTAAATATGTATCTGATTTAAGCAATAAAACACCAGTTGGTTGCAAAACCCGGACTGATCGACTGCACACTAGAAATTTGTCAACAAGGATAAAACGCTGACGGTTAAACCCTGCAGTGTAAACATACAAAAGGAATAAATGTGATCATAGGCTATTAACGTTCCGCTTACAATTATTCAAGAGTTGTAAAATAATTTGGTGGGTGTGATGAGAAAGTCACGCTGTGATTAACAACCATGCAGCATACAGACTTGCTGTCGCATGATGTAGAGAAGAAAAACAAACCATTAAATTGGTGACAGCAATTAATGAACTTTGAGCATACTGTTATAAACTCTCTAAGTGCATGAGTGGTAACAACTTTCACATCATAATGGAAGGATACTATGATCTCACTGTGATTAACAAACATGCTATTTAGAAACTAGAAACACTGACTGGTTCTTAACCCTGCGGTGTAAACTCACAGGAGAAAAATGTAAATGTGATAAATTGACACTTCACAAAACAATAAGTAGGCACGGAAAAATGGTCACACAGTGACTCAAACCATTACACATACACAGCTCAGTTTGTGATAAGAATTTATGAGAAAGATAAATGTGTTTAATCTAAGATGGGTGAGAAAGAACATCACATTATAACCAAAACTCATTGTGATCACGTTGCATTTTATCAATATATTTAGCTCAATTAGTGACACTTTGAAAAATATATTTAAAATAACAAATTTATGTCACTCTGAGGTGAATAATTACACAACACAATTAGTGACAATAGTAAGAAAATAACCGAAAACACTTAGAATTTACTGTGATATATACACAACAAGGCCTGAAATTAACCATTAAAATTGAAAACTGATCTCTCAGATGATATAACATTACTGCACTGCAAACATGGGGCCTGATTCAGGTTGGATCGCTATTTACGATTCAACTGCAAAAATTACTAAAGGAATGCGGGCGCATGCCCTTCCTGTGCATGCACCGACACTTACTGTGGGCGCCCGCAGAAAATGCGAATGCAGTCAGGCAGAGGAGTTCGCAGGGGGGCGGCAATACTATTTTTCTTAGGTGTAGACGGAGCGTTGTGGGGGCGTGTCTTCAAAAGGGGACGTGGTAGCGTGAATGGGGGTTGTGGCAGGGCATGATTGGGGCGGCTGCATACTGTCACTCGCAGCCACTGTGATCAGAAAAATGGCAGCGGGCCTGATGCAGGCGCAGCCAGCGGGAGCTTACCCCATTTTTTGCAATTAAGCAGAAATTGCTGTGTAATCGCAATTTCTGCTTGGTCAAGGTGGGGTGGGGGTGCGGCGGTCAGCATGCTGGGCGGCCTTGCCCTACAATGGGAGGCCCCAAGCATGCGATCACAAGGATTGCAAATTCTGCTACTTAGCAGAATTTGCGATCCTTACTGAATCGGGCCCATACTCTGTTCTGTCTCAAATAGCAAAAAGTAAAATTAGGAGTGAACCTCCCATACTACATACCATTACTCCGTAGACATAACTGTGTTTCTCTAACGTCCTAGTGGATGCTGGGAACTCCGAAAGGACCATGGGGAATAGCGGCTCCGCAGGAGTCTGGGCACAACTAAAAGAAAGCTTTTAGACTACCTGGTGTGCACTGGCTCCTCCCACTATGACCCTCCTCCAAGCCTCAGTTAGATTTTTGTGCCCAGCCGAGCTGGATGCACACTAGGGGCTCTCCTGAGCTCTTAGAAAGAAAGTATATTTTAGGTTTTTTATTTTACAGTGAGACCTGCTGGCAACAGGCTCACTGCAACGAGGGACTAAGGGGAGAAGAAGCGAACCTACCTGCTTGCAGCTAGCTTGGGCTTCTTAGGCTACTGGACACCATTAGCTCCAGAGGGACCGACCGCATGGAACTGGCCTTGGTGTTCGGTCCCGGAGCCGCGCCGCCGTCCCCCTTACAGAGCCAGAAGCAAGAAGAAGTCCGGAAAATCGGCGGCATGAAGACTTCTGTCTTCACCAAGGTAGCACACAGCACTGCAGCTGTGCGCCATTGCTTCTCATACACACTTCACACTCCGGTCACTGAGGGTGCAGGGCGCTGGGGGGGGCGCCCTGAGCAGCAATAAAAACACCTTGGGTGGCAAAACAATCACAATATATAGCCCCAGAGGCTATATATGTGATAATTACCCCTGCCAGAATCCTTAAAAAAGCGGGAGAATAGTCCGCGGAAAAGGGGCGGAGCTATCTCTCTCTCAGCACACTGGCGCCATTTTTCCCTCACAGTTCCGCTGGAAGGAAGCTCCCTGGCTCTCCCCTGCAGTCTACACTACAGAAAAGGGTAAAAAAGAGAGGGGGGGGGGGCACTAAATTTAGGCGCAGTAAATATTATAGCAGCTATAGGGGACATAATTCAGTTAGTCCCTGCATTATATAGCGCTCTCGTGTGTGCTGGCATACTCTCTCTCTGTCTCCCCAAAGGGCTTCTGTGGGGTCCTGTCCTCTGTTAGAGCATTCCCGGTGTGTGTGCGGTGTGTCGGTACGGCTGTGTCGACATGTTTGAGGAGGAAAATTATGTGGAGGCGGAGCAGATGCCTTTAGAAGTGATGTCACCTCCTGCGGGGTAGACACCTGAGTGGATGGTTTTATGGAAGGAATTACGTGCAAGTGTCGACTCCTTACACAAAAAATTTGACGACATGCCAAATGCGGGACAGCCAGCTTCTCAGCTCATGCCTGCCCAGGTGTCTCAAAGGCCATCAGGGGCTCTAAAAAGCCCGCTACCTCAGATGGCAGACGCAGATGTCGACACGGATACTGATACCAGTGTCGACGACGATGAGTCTAATCTAATGTCCACTAAGGCCATTCGTTGCATGATTGAGGCAATGAAAGATGTTTTACACATTTCAGATATAAACCCAGGTACCACTAAAAAGGGTATTATGTTTGGGGAGAAAAAACTACCCGTAGTTTTTCCCCCATCTGAAGAATTAAATGGTGTGTGAAGAAGCGTGGGCTTTCCCTGATAAAAGATTGATAATCTCAAAAAAATTACTAATGGCGTTCCCTTTCCCGCCAGAGGATAGGGCACGTTGGGAAACACCTCCTAGGGTGGATAAAGCGCTCACACGTTTGTCTAAAAAGGTGGCACTTCCGTCTCCGGATACGGCCGCCCTGAAGGAGCCTGCGGATAGAAAGCAGGAGGCGATCCTGAAGTCTATATATACACACACAGGCATTATACTTAGACCAGCTATTGCGTCAGCATGGATGTGCAGTGCTGCCGCTGCATGGTCAGATTCCCTGTCAGAAAATATTGACACCCTAGACAGGGACACTATTCTGCTAACCATAGAGCATATAAAAGACTCAGTCTTATACATGAGAGATGCACAGAGGGAGATCTGCCGGCTGGCATCTAAAATAAGTGCATTGTCCATTTCTGCTAGAAGAGGCTTATGGACTCGGCAGTGGACAGGGGATGCAGATTCTAAAAGGCACATGGAAGTTTTGCCTTATAAGGGTGAGGAGTTATTCGGGGATGGTCTCTCGGACCTCGTTTCCACAGCAACAGCTGGGAAGTCGGCATTTTTACCCCATGTTCCCTCACAGCCTAAAAAAGCACCGTTTTATCAGGTACAGTCCTTTCGGACCCAGAAAAACAGGCGAGGGAAAGGCGGGTCCTTTCTGTCCAGAGGCAGAGGTAGGGGAAAAAGGCTGCAACAAACAGCAGGTTCCCAGGAGCAAAAGTCCTCCCCCGCTTCTTCCAAGTCCGCCGCATGACGGTGGGGCTCCACAGGCGGAGCCAGGTACGGTGGGGGGCCGCCTCAAAAATTTCAGCGATCAGTGGGCTCGCTCACGGGTGGATCCCTGGATCTTTCAAGTAGTATCTCAGGGGTACAAGCTGGAATTCGAGGCGTCCCCCCCCCCCCCCCCCCCCCGCCGTTTCCTCAAATCTGCCTTGCCAACAACTCCCTCGAGCAGGGAGGCTGTGCTAGAGGCAATTCACAAGCTATACTCCCAGCAGGTGATAGTCAGGGTGCCCCTACTTCAACAAGGACGGGGTTACTATTCCACACTGTTTGTGGTACCGAAACCGGACGGTTCGGTGAGACCCATTTTAAATTTGAAATCCTTGAACACATACATAAAAAAATTCAAGTTCAAGATGGAATCGCTCAGGGCGGTTATTGCAAGCCTGGACGAGGGGGATTACATGGTATCCCTGGACATCAAGGATGCTTACCTGCATGTCCCCATTTATCATCCTCACCAGGAGTACCTCAGATTTGCGGTACAAAATTGCCATTACCAATTCCAGACGTTGCCGTTTGGACTGTCCACGGCACTGAGGGTGTTTACCAAGGTAATGGCGGAAATGATGATACTCCTTCGAAAAAAGGGAGTTTTAATTATCCCGTACTTGGACGATCTCCTAATAAAGGCGAGATCCAGGGAGCAGTTGTTGGTAGGAGTAGCACTGTCTCAGGAGGTGCTACACCAGCACGGTTTGATTCTGAATATTCCAAAGTCACAGCTGGTCCCGACGACACGTCTACTGTTCCTGGGAATGATTCTGGACACAGTCCAGAAAAAAGTGTTTCTCCCGGAGGAGAAAGCCACGGAGCTGTCATCTCTAGTCAGAGACCTCCTGAAACCAAAACAGGTGTCAGTGCATCACTGCACGCGAGTCCTGGGAAAGATGGTGGCTTCTTACGAAGCAATCCCTTTCGGCAGGTTCCATGCCAGAATCTTTCAGTGGGACCTATTGGACCAATGGTCCAGATCGCATCTTCAGATGCATCGGCTAATAACCCTGTCTCCAAGAACCAGGGTGTCTCTGCTGTGGTGGCTGCAGAGTGCTCATCTTCTAGAGGGCCGCAGATTCGGCATACAGGACTGGGTCCTGGTGACCACGGATGCCAGCCTTCGAGGCTGGGGGGCAGTCACACAGGGAAGAAACTTCCAAGGACTATGGTCGAGTCAGGAGACTTCCCTACACATAAATATTCTGGAACTAAGGGCCATTTACAATGCCCTAAGTCAGGCAAAACCCCTGCTTCGAAACCAGCCGGTACTGATCCAGTCAGACAACATCACGGCGGTCGCCCATGTAAACCGACAGGGCGGCACAAGGAGCAGGACGGCAATGGCAGAAGCCACAAGGATTCTCCGATGGGCGGAAAGTCACGTGCTAGCACTGTCAGCAGTGTTCATTCCGGGAGTGGACAACTGGGAAGCAGACTTCCTCAGCAGACACGACCTCCACCCGGGAGAGTGGGGACTTCATCCAGAAGTCTTCACACTGATTGTAAATCGTTGGGAACGGCCACAGGTGGACATGATGGCGTCCCGCCTAAACAAAAAACTAGAGAGATATTGCGCCAGGTCAAGGGACCCTCAGGCGATAGCGGTGGACGCTCTAGTGACACCGTGGGTGTACCAGTCAGTTTATGTGTTCCCTCCTCTGCCTCTCATACCAAAGGTATTGAGAATAATAAGAAAACGAGGAGTAAGGACAATACTCGTGGTTCCGGATTGGCCAAGAAGAGCGTGGTACCCGGAACTTCAAGAGATGATCTCAGAGGACCCATGGCCTCTGCCGCTCAGACAGGACCTGCTGCAGCAGGGGCCCTGTCTGTTCCAAGACTTACCACGGCTGCGTTTGACGGCATGGCGGTTGAACGCCGGATCCTAAAGGAAAAGGGCATTCCGGAGGATGTCATTCCTACGCTGATTAAAGCCAGGAAAGATGTAACTGTAAAACATTATCACCGCATATGGCGGAAATATGTTGCTTGGTGTGAGGCCAATAAGGCCCCAACAGAGGAATTTCAGCTGGGTCGATTTCTGCACTTCCTACAGGCAGGAGTGACTATGGGCCTGAAATTAGGCTCCATTAAGGTACAGATATCGGCTCTGTCAATTTTCTTCCAAAAAGAACTAGCTTCACTGCCTGAAGTTCAGACATTTGTAAAAGGAGTGCTGCATATTCAGCCCCCTTTTGTGCCTCCAGTGGCACCCTGGGATCTCAACGTGGTGTTGAATTTCCTAAAATCACATTGGTTTGAGCCACTAAAGACCGTGGATCTGAAATATCTCACGTGGAAAGTGGTCATGTTATTGGCCTTGGCTTCGGCCAGGCGTGTATCAGAATTGGCGGCTTTGTCATTTAAAAGCCCTTATCTGATTTTCCATATGGATAGGGCAGAATTGAGGACTCGTCCCCAGTTTCTCCCTAAGGTGGTATCAGCTTTTCACTTGAACCAACCTATTGTAGTGCCTGCGGCTACTAGCGACTTGGAGGACTCCAAGTTGCTGTACGTAGTCAGGGCCTTGAAAATGTATGTTTCCAGGACGGCTGGAGTCAGGAAAACTGACTCGCTATTTATCCTGTATGCACCCAACAAACTGGGTGCTCCTGCTTCTAAGCAGACTATTGCTCGCTGGATTTGTAGCACAATTCAGCTGGCGCATTCTGCGGCTGGACTGCCGCATCCTAAATCGGTTAAAGCCCATTCTACAAGGAAGGTGGGCTCATCTTGGGCGGCTGCCCGAGGGGTCTCGGCTTTACAACTTTGCCGAGCTGCTACTTGGTCAGGGGCAAACACGTTTGCAAAATTCTACAAATTTGATACCCTGGCTGAGGAGGACCTTGAGTTCTCTCATTCGGTGCTGCAGAGTCATCCGCACTCTCCCGCCCGTTTGGGAGCTTTGGTATAATCCCCATGGTCCTTTCGGAGTTCCCAGCATACACTAGAACGTTAGAGAAAATAAGATTTTACTCACCGGTAAATCTATTTCTCGTAGTCCGTAGTGGATGCTGGGCGCCCGTCCCAAGTGCGGATTGTCTGCAATACTTGTACATAGTTATTGTTCACTAAAGGGTTATTGTTATGAGCCATCTGTTGAGAGGCTTAGTTATGTTTCATACTGTTAACTGGATATGGTATCACGTGTTATACGGTGTGATTGGTGTGGCTGGTATGAGTCTTACCCGGGATTCAAAATCCTTCCTTATTGTGTCAGCTCTTCCGGGCACAGTGTCCTAATTGAGGCTTGGAGGAGGGTCATAGTGGGAGGAGCCAGTGCACACCAGGTAGTCTAAAAGCTTTCTTTTAGTTGTGCCAGACTCCTGCGGAGCCGCTATTCCCCATGGTCCTTTCGGAGTTCCCAGCATCCACTACGGACTACGAGAAATAGATTTACCGGTGAGTAAAATCTTATTTTTACATATACTCCAGTAATCCTACGACAAAATAGTTAACATGGCAAAATAAGTGACATATAATATAAGATTTGTAGTTAACCTTCCATGTTACTACACCTATCTACTGTGCTGTGATGTCAACTATACAACTAAATGCACCCATACCACATTAAGGTATACAATATGATTAATGACAAAAACCTCTATTTCTATATGGACAATAATCTAACATTGCTGTGAGGAAATAAGAGGTTTGTAACAATCAATATAGTTATGCCTCATTTCCCACTTCAATAAAAATATCTCTCTATATAACTATCTACACTCAATTTGTATGTATGTTTATTCATTCACCATAGCATGTCCCTGTTCACCCGCATACTGTGTTTGAATTAGCCATAATATTAGTCATATCTGCAACAGGGTACACTGTATTCCACAGGGAAAACATTGGGTGTAGAGTAGAGATGAGCGGGTTCGGTTTCTCTGAATCCGAACCCGCACGAACTTCATGTTTTTTTTCACGGGTCCGAGCGACTCGGATCTTCCCGCCTTGCTCGGTTAACCCGAGCGCGCCCGAACGTCATCATGACGCTGTCGGATTCTCGCGAGACTCGGATTCTATATAAGGAGCCGCGCGTCGCCGCCATTTTCACACGTGCATTGAGATTGATAGGGAGAGGACGTGGCTGGCGTCCTCTCCATTTAGATTAGGAGAGAGAGAGAGAGATTGACCTGAGGCTGATACTGTAGAAGAGAGTGCAGAGTTTAGTGACTGACCACAGTGACCACCAGCAGTGCAGTTGTTTTATTTAATATATCCGTTCTCTGCCTGAAAAAAACGGTACACACAGTGACTCAGTCACATACCATATCTGTGTGCACTGCTCAGCCCAGTGTGCTGCATGCCTGCATCATCTATGTATATATTATATATCTGACTGTGCTCAGCTCACACAGCTTATAATTGTGGGGGAGACTGGGGAGCACTGCAGTGCCAGTTATAGGTTATAGCAGGAGCCAGGAGTACAAGACAGTCACATACCATATCTGTGTGCACTGCTCAGCCCAGTGTGCTGCATCATCTATGTATATATTATATATCTGACTGTGCTCAGCTCACACAGCTTATAATTGTGGGGGAGACTGGGGAGCACTGCAGTGCCAGTTATAGGTTATAGCAGGAGCCAGGAGTACATATTATATTAAAATTAAACAGTGCACACTTTTGCTGCAGGAGTGCCACTGCCAGTGTGACTGACCAGTGACCTGACCACACTGACCACCAGTATAGTTAGTAGTATACTATATTGTGATTGCCTGAAAAAGTTAAACACTCGTCGTGTGACTTCACTTGTGTGGTGTTTTTTTTTTTTATTCTATAAAAAACTCATTCTGCTGACAGACAGTGTCCAGCAGGTCCGTCATTATATAATATATATACCTGTCCGGCTGCAGTAGTGATATATATATATTTTTTATATCATTATTTATCATCCAGTCGCAGCAGACACAGTACGGTAGTTCACGGCTGTAGCTACCTCTGTGTCGGCACTCGGCAGTCCATCCATAATTGTATACCACCTACCCGTGGTTTTTTTTTCTTTCTTCTTTATACATACATACTACTACATCTCTTTATCAACCAGTCTATATTAGCAGCAGACACAGTACAGTACGGTAGTTCACGGCTGTGGCTACCTCTGTGTCGGCACTCGGCAGTCCGTCCATAATTGTATACCACCTAACCGTGGTTTTTTTTTCTTTCTTCTTTATACATACATACTACGACATCTCTTTATCAACCAGTCTATATTAGCAGCAGACACAGTACAGTACGGTAGTTCACGGCTGTGGCTACCTCTGTGTCGGCACTCGGCAGTCCGTCCATAATTGTATACCACCTAACCGTGGTTTTTTTTTCTTTCTTCTTCATACATACATACTACGACATCTCTTTATCAACCAGTCTATATTAGCAGCAGACACAGTACAGTACGGTAGTTCACGGCTGTGGCTACCTCTGTGTCGGCACTCGGCAGTCCGTCCATAATTGTATACCACCTAACCGTGGTTTTTTTTTCTTTCTTCTTTATACATACATACTACGACATCTCTTTATCAACCAGTCTATATTAGCAGCAGACACAGTACAGTACGGTAGTTCACGGCTGTGGCTACCTCTGTGTCGGCACTCGGCAGTCCGTCCATAATTGTATACCACCTAACCGTGGTTTTTTTTTCTTTCTTCTTTATACATACATACTACGACATCTCTTTATCAACCAGTCTATATTAGCAGCAGACACAGTACAGTACGGTAGTTCACGGCTGTGGCTACCTCTGTGTCGGCACTCGGCAGTCCGTCCATAATTGTATACCACCTAACCGTGGTTTTTTTTTCTTTCTTCTTCATACATACATACTACGACATCTCTTTATCAACCAGTCTATATTAGCAGCAGACACAGTACAGTACGGTAGTTCACGGCTGTGGCTACCTCTGTGTCGGCACTCGGCAGTCCGTCCATAATTGTATACCACCTAACCGTGGTTTTTTTTTCTTTCTTCTTTATACATACATACTACGACATCTCTTTATCAACCAGTCTATATTAGCAGCAGACACAGTACAGTACGGTAGATCACGGCTGTGGCTACCTCTGTGTCGGCACTCGGCAGTCAGTCCATAATTGTATACCACCTAACCGTGGTTTTTTTTTCTTTCTTCTTCATACATACATACTACGACATCTCTTTATCAACCAGTCTATATTAGCAGCAGACACAGTACAGTACGGTAGTTCACGGCTGTGGCTACCTCTGTGTCGGCACTCGGCAGTCCGTCCATAATTGTATACCACCTACCCGTGGTTTTTTTTTCTTTCTTCTTCATACATACATACTACGACATCTCTTTATCAACCAGTCTATATTAGCAGCAGACACAGTACAGTACGGTAGTTCACGGCTGTGGCTACCTCTGTGTCGGCACTCGGCAGTCCGTCCATAATTGTATACCACCTAACCGTGGTTTTTTTTTCTTTCTTCTTCATACATACATACTACGACATCTCTTTATCAACCAGTCTATATTAGCAGCAGACACAGTACGGTAGTTCACGGCTGTAGCTACCTCTGTGTCGGCACTCGGCAGTCCGTCCATAATTGTATACTAGTATCCATCCATCTCCATTGTTTACCTGAGGTGCCTTTTAGTTGTGCCTATTAAAATATGGAGAACAAAAATGTTGAGGTTCCAAAATTAGGGAAAGATCAAGATCCACTTCCACCTCGTGCTGAAGCTGCTGCCACTAGTCATGGCCGAGACGATGAAATGCCAGCAACGTCGTCTGCCAAGGCCGATGCCCAATGTCATAGTACAGAGCATGTCAATTCCAAAACACCAAATATCAGTAAAAAAAGGACTCCAAAACCTAAAATAAAATTGTCGGAGGAGAAGCGTAAACTTGCCAATATGCCATTTACCACACGGAGTGGCAAGGAACGGCTGAGGCCCTGGCCTATGTTCATGGCTAGTGGTTCAGCTTCACATGAGGATGGAGGCACTCAGCCTCTCGCTAGAAAAATGAAAATACTCAAGCTGGCAAAAGCAGTAGCACCGCAAAGAACTGTGCGTTCTTCGAAATCCCAAATCCACAAGGAGAGTCCAATTGTGTCGGTTGCGATGCCTGACCTTCCCAACACTGGACGTGAAGAGCATGCGCCTTCCACCATTTGCACGCCCCCTGCAAGTGCTGGAAGGAGCACCCGCAGTCCAGTTCCTGATAGTCAGATTGAAGATGTCAGTGTTGAAGTACACCAGGATGAGGAGGATATGGGTGTTGCTGGCGCTGGGGAGGAAATTGACCAGGAGGATTCTGATGGTGAGGTGGTTTGTTTAAGTCAGGCACCCGGGGAGACACCTGTTGTCCGTGGGAGGAATATGGCCGTTGACATGCCTGGTGAAAATACCAAAAAAATCAGCTCTTCGGTGTGGAACTATTTCAACAGAAATGCGGACAACAGGTGTCAAGCCGTGTGTTCCCTTTGTCAAGCTGTAATAAGTAGGGGTAAGGACGTTAACCACCTCGGAACATCCTCCCTTATACGTCACCTGCAGCGCATTCATAATAAGTCAGTGACAAGTTCAAAAACTTTGGGTGACAGCGGAAGCAGTCCACTGACCAGTAAATCCCTTCCTCTTGTAACCAAGCTCACGCAAACCACCCCACCAACTCCCTCAGTGTCAATTTCCTCCTTCCCCAGGAATGCCAATAGTCCTGCAGGCAATGTCACTGGCAATTCTAACGAGTCCTCTCCTGCCTGGGATTCCTCCGATGCATCCTTGCGTGTAACGCCTACTGCTGCTGGCGCTGCTGTTGTTGCTGCTGGGAGTCGATGGTCATCCCAGAGGGGAAGTCGTAAGCCCACTTGTACTACTTCCAGTAAGCAATTGACTGTTCAACAGTCCTTTGCGAGGAAGATGAAATATCACAGCAGTCATCCTGCTGCAAAGCGGATAACTGAGGCCTTGACAACTATGTTGGTGTTAGACGTGCGTCCGGTATCCGCCGTTAGTTCACAGGGAACTAGACAATTTATTGAGGCAGTGTGCCCCCGTTACCAAATACCATCTAGGTTCCACTTCTCTAGGCAGGCGATACCGAGAATGTACACGGACGTCAGAAAAAGACTCACCAGTGTCCTAAAAAATGCAGTTGTACCCAATGTCCACTTAACCACGGACATGTGGACAAGTGGAGCAGGGCAGGGTCAGGACTATATGACTGTGACAGCCCACTGGGTAGATGTATGGACTCCCGCCGCAAGAACAGCAGCGGCGGCACCAGTAGCAGCATCTCGCAAACGCCAACTCTTTCCTAGGCAGGCTACGCTTTGTATCACCGGTTTCCAGAATACGCACACAGCTGAAAACCTCTTACGGCAACTGAGGAAGATCATCGCGGAATGGCTTACCCCAATTGGACTCTCCTGTGGATTTGTGGCATCGGACAACGCCAGCAATATTGTGTGTGCATTAAATATGGGCAAATTCCAGCACGTCCCATGTTTTGCACATACCTTGAATTTGGTGGTGCAGAATTATTTAAAAAACTACAGGGGCGTGCAAGAGATGCTGTCGGTGGCCAGAAAAATTGCGGGACACTTTCGGCGTACAGGCACCACGTACAGAAGACTGGAGCACCACCAAAAACTACTGAACCTGCCCTGCCATCATCTGAAGCAAGAAGTGGTAACGAGGTGGAATTCAACCCTCTATATGCTTCAGAGGTTGGAGGAGCAGCAAAAGGCCATTCAAGCCTATACAATTGAGCACGATATAGGAGGTGGAATGCACCTGTCTCAAGCGCAGTGGAGAATGATTTCAACGTTGTGCAAGGTTCTGATGCCCTTTGAACTTGCCACACGTGAAGTCAGTTCAGACACTGCCAGCCTGAGTCAGGTCATTCCCCTCATCAGGCTTTTGCAGAAGAAGCTGGAGACATTGAAGGAGGAGCTAACACGGAGCGATTCCGCTAGGCATGTGGGACTTGTGGATGGAGCCCTTAATTCGCTTAACAAGGATTCACGGGTGGTCAATCTGTTGAAATCAGAGCACTACATTTTGGCCACCGTGCTCGATCCTAGATTTAAAGCCTACCTTGGATCTCTCTTTCCGGCAGACACAAGTCTGCTGGGGTTGAAAGACCTGCTGGTGAGAAAATTGTCAAGTCAAGCGGAACGCGACCTGTCAACATCTCCTCCTTCACATTCTCCCGCAACTGGGGGTGCGAGGAAAAGGCTCAGAATTCCGAGCCCACCCGCTGGCGGTGATGCAGGGCAGTCTGGAGCGACTGCTGATGCTGACATCTGGTCCGGACTGAAGGACCTGACAACGATTACGGACATGTCGTCTACTGTCACTGCATATGATTCTCTCCCCATTGAAAGAATGGTGGAGGATTATATGAGTGACCGCATCCAAGTAGGCACGTCACACAGTCCATACTTATACTGGCAGGAAAAAGAGGCAATTTGGAGGCCATTGCACAAACTGGCTTTATTCTACCTAAGTTGCCCTCCCACAAGTGTGTACTCCGAAAGAGTGTTTAGTGCCGCCGCTCACCTTGTCAGCAATCGGCGTACGAGGTTACATCCAGAAAATGTGGAGAAGATGATGTTCATTAAAATGAATTATAATCAATTCCTCCGCGGAGACATTGACCAGCAGCAATTGCCTCCACAAAGTACACAGGGAGCTGAGATGGTGGATTCCAGTGGGGACGAATTGATAATCTGTGAGGAGGGGGATGTACACGGTGATATATCGGAGGGTGATGATGAGGTGGACATCTTGCCTCTGTAGAGCCAGTTTGTGCAAGGAGAGATTAATTGCTTCTTTTTTGGGGGGGGTCCAAACCAACCCGTCATATCAGTCACAGTCGTGTGGCAGACCCTGTCACTGAAATGATGGGTTGGTTAAAGTGTGCATGTCCTGTTTTGTTTATACAACATAAGGGTGGGTGGGAGGGCCCAAGGACAATTCCATCTTGCACCTCTTTTTTCTTTTATTTTTCTTTGCGTCATGTGCTGTTTGGGGAGGGTTTTTTGGAAGGGACATCCTGCGTGACACTGCAGTGCCACTCCTAAATGGGCCCGGTGTTTGTGTCGGCCACTAGGGTCGCTAATCTTACTCACACAGTCAGCTACCTCATTGCGCCTCTTTTTTTCTTTGCGTCATGTGCTGATTGGGGAGGGTTTTTTGGAAGGGACATCCTGCGTGACACTGCAGTGCCACTCCTAAATGGGCCCGGTGTTTGTGTCGGCCACTAGGGTCGCTAATCTTACTCACACAGTCAGCTACCTCATTGCGCCTCTTTTTTTCTTTGCGTCATGTGCTGATTGGGGAGGGTTTTTTGGAAGGGACATCCTGCGTGACACTGCAGTGCCACTCCTAAATGGGCCCGGTGTTTGTGTCGGCCACTAGGGTCGCTTATCTTACTCACACAGTCAGCTACCTCATTGTGCCTCTTTTTTTCTTTGCGTCATGTGCTGATTGGGGAGGGTTTTTTGGAAGGGACATCCTGCGTGACACTGCAGTGCCACTCCTAGATGGGCCAGGTGTTTGTGTCAGCCACTAGTGTCGCTTAGCTTAGTCATCCAGCGACCTTGGTGCAAATTTTAGGACTAAAAATAATATTGTGAGGTGTGAGGTATTCAGAATAGACTGAAAATGAGTGGAAATTATGGTTTTTGAGGTTAATAATAATATGGGATCAAAATGACCCCCAAATTCTATGATTTAAGCTGTTTTTTAGTGTTTTTTTAAAAAAACACCCGAATCCAAAACACACCCGAATCCGACAAAAAAAATTCGGTGAGGTTTTGCCAAAACGCGGTCGAACCCAAAACACGGCCGCGGAACCGAAACCAAAACACAAAACCCGAAAAATTTCAGGCGCTCATCTCTAGTGTAGAGTGGATCTTTATCCAGAGAGGCACCAACAGGCTAAAACTTTAGGTTGTCCCAGGATGCATCGTGGGGCCTCCTCTATAACCCCACCTCCAGGCACTGTGATCTCCGTTTCGAGTTTGTGCTTGTAGAAGCAGGTAACTAAGAGGAGGGCTGCGCTGGGCAGCCCTAAAGAAAAGCTTTTTCAGAAGACCTCAAGGGATGCAGCACTGATATGTCAGGGTGACATTCAGCGCTGCGACTCCGTCTCCTCCCAAGCGGCGTTGCATACTCCCGAGGCCTGTTCCCGGGTACTTGCGGCGGAGAGGCTGTGGCTCTAGGCACACGGTCACAGACACTCTCCTGGTTCGTGTGGCTACTACAGGGAGCAGGGACCCCACTATATCCGCCAGGGCATAAAAGTCACCGAGCAGCGACCCCACTATATCCGCCAGGGCATAAAAGTACACGTCGGCTGTACTAACGCCCCTGTTGATAAGGCTCCGTAGTACCGGTGGTGAGGCCCAGCATAGGGGAGGCAGCGCTTGACCTGTAGCTCCACCCCGGCCCAGGGCGCCATCAACTGCAGATTTTCCCACCCTGGAGCTTCCTCACACTCTCCCTCACTCCCTGACTGAGACGCTGGGCGTCATCTTAGCGCATAGCTGCGGCTGGTCTCCGGGACTGCAGGGCAAGGTCTCCCTTGTAAAACTGCCTGCATACAGCGCTGTGATTTTACAAACAGTTGAGTATTCTACATGTCTTTATATAGACCGCATTATTCAGTGTATTGTACTGTGTACTCAGTCACATAATACCGGATTTATTTGCAGGTGTTGTGTACTGGGGACTCAGTCACATACAAACGGATTTATTCGCAGGTATTATATCTGCTGGCTTCATCGTACTAATTCGCTCTGTGTTGCATTTGTGTACAATGTCTAACAGGGAGGGCAGTAAATCTGTGGATGCTCTTGCATCCTGCAGAGCATGTGCCAAGGATTTACGAGACGGGGAAGCTGTGTATGATGGTCTGTGTACTGCGTGCCATAAACCCATTAGCCAGTCCGCAGCTCCTGTAATCAATCAGGAGCCACCGTGGGCCGCTTTCTCAAACCTACTAGGAACTCTGGTGGAACGCCTAATGCCCCTGTGGGACCACCTGTGCCATTACAGCCTCAAATTGTCCCTATGGTGAATGCGCCTTGGGCGGATAATTTGTCTAATCAGTTACAGTAGTTGACTCAAACTTTGGTTAAACAGAAATCTACCCCAGGTCACTCCCATGTATCTGGGTCATCTAAGCAGGCTGCTTCCTCTTCTCAATCCACAAATCTCTCAGATGTTTCATCTGAAAAGGAGGGTACTGTCCTGTCAGACACTGAATCTGGTATTTTTGACGAGGACTCTAAATTACAAATCGATGTTCCTGCTTTGTTGGGTGCTATTAAGCAAATCCTACAAATAACTGATCATGCGGATTCCACTACTCTCACTAAGAAAACGGATATGTTTAAAAGGCAGAAGGTGGTTAAACATCTGTTGCCCCATCTGTTGACCTTTTGGTAGACATCAGGCAGGAACCCTGGGCTAAACCATGGAAAAAGTTCCCTCTCTCTAAAATGGCCTTGGATCGCAATCCTTTCCCTGCAGTTATGTAATAAGTGGGAAAAATTTACCGCCGGTGGATTCTCATGTCACCCGCGTAGTGGTGTCATCCACTCTGCCTGTCACTTCTGTCACTTCACTGAAATAACCGACAGATAAACGTGTTGAGGGATGCCTGCAATCTATTTACTCCCTTACAGGTGCTGTACATAGACCCACTATTGCTGCCTCCTGGGCTGCTAAAGGTATCGAAGCATAGGTTCAGGCAATAGAGGAAGAGCTGCCCGAAGATATATCTGATAATGCCAGACAGTACCTGTCTCACATTACCGCCGCTGTTACATACAGGAAGCGTCCTCTGAGGCGGGTGTGCTAGCAGCCAAGGTGTCGACTACGTCTGTCCTGGCTCGCCATATTCTGTGGTTGAGGTCATGGAAGGTGGACCTGGACTCCAAAAAGACCTTGGAGGTACTTCCTTTTGAGGGAGACATCTTATTTGGAGAAGACCTAAATAATATTCTGTCTGAACTGGCGGCTAAGACGGCCTTCCTCCCAAATACTAATCCTTCTGCACAGATGGCAAAAGGTACCACTTTTCGTTCCTTTTGGCCTCAAGGGAAAGCAAAGGGTAAGGCATACCTGAGACAATCTCGTGCTTCTAAAACCACTAAGCCCAAGACGAAGCAGTCCTGGGCTGCCCGTCAGCCAGCTTCTGAACAAGACAAGCCTACCGCATGATGGGGCGGGCCTCCCACTGGGGGACCCCAGGGTGGGAGGCCAACTTATGTGGTTCACCCAGGTCTGGTTAAAGACCACTTCAGACGCATGGGTGCGAGAAGTTATCTCTCACGGGTACGCAGTCTCGTTCAAGAGATGTCCCCCTCACCAGTATTGCACCACAGTTATTCCCTCGGATCCGTTAAAGGGGCAAGCTCTGCAACATGTGGTGAGTTCTCTCCTGGATACAGAAGTGGTAGTGCCGCTACCCCTGTCTCAGAGAGGCAGTGGTTATTACTCGACCCTGTTTCTAGTCCCGAAACCCAATGGGTCCTTCTGGCCTATTCTCAATCTGAAATCACTAAACAAGTTTGTGAGTGTCCAAGTTCCGTATGGAAACACTGCGCTCAATTGTACTGGCCATGGAACCCGGAGACTATATGGTATCCCTGGATATACAGGATGCGTACCTGCATATTCCTATTGCCAAGTCCCATCAACAGTATCTGTGGTTTGCTATTGGCAATTTACACTATCAGTTCCAGGCTCTGCCATTTGGATTGGTTATGGCGTCTCAGATATTCACCAAGTTTATGGCAGTAATGACAGCACATCTCCGTCGCCAGGGAGTCAGGATCCTACTGTATCTGGACGATTTGCTGATCCTGGCAAACTCCCCATGATGTCCTCATCAGTCATCTACAACTGACGGTAAGCTTCCTACAAGCCCACGGGTGGCTTATCAATTGGAAGAAATCCTCGCTGGACCCAGCTCAGAGCATGGGGCACCTGGGAACACTCCTAGACGCACACAGTCGACGTCTGTTCCAGTCTCCATAGAAAGTCCTGAAACTTCAGGACAGAATAAGATACTTTCTTTCCTGCAACAGTGTGTCGATACACTCGGCGATGCAAGTACTTACTTGGCCTAATGGTGTTGATATTCGGCATGATGGAGTACGCTCAATTTTTTCCCCGCCCTCTACAGAGGTTAATCCTCTCCCTCATCGGATCAGGTGTCACATGATCACGTTGACTCCGGAGGTTCGGCTGTCTCTGACCAGGTGGCTCCAGGACCAGCAACTGACCAGGGGACGTCCCTTCTTGATCCCCGGCTGGGTCCTGTTGACAACAGATGCCAGTCTGCGGGGATCAGGTGCGGTGTTGGAGCAACACTCTTTCCAGGGTCGCTGGACCCGGGAAGAATCGCTCCTTCCGATAAACATTCTGGAGTTGCGGGCAGTGTTCAAAGCATTAACTCTTGCCCAGCCTTTAATCCAGAACAGGCCTGTTCAAGTAAGGTCAGACAATGCCACCACAGTGGCATTCATAAATCATCAATGCGGCACTCGACGTCGCATGGCCATGAGGGAAGTGTCAAAAATCCTTTGTTGGGTGGAACGCCATCTGCCAGCAATATCAGCAGTGTTCCTTCCAGGCATCCTAAACTGGGAAGCAGACTTCCTCAGTCGTCAGGACGTGCATGCCGGAGAGTGGAGTTTTCATCCAGAAGTCTTTCAACTCCTAGTGGACACATGGGGCCTACAAGATGTGGACCTGACACAATCACAAAGTTCCGGTCTTGGATCAAGGACCAGGGATACTCAAGCAGTGTTCGTGGATGCACTAGCCATTCCATGGAACTTTTGGCTGCCTTACGTGTTCCGTCCAGTGTCACTTCTGACCAGGGGCCTGCGGAAGTTCAAGCAAGAAGGAGGAATACTACTTCTAGTTGTGCCGGCGTGGCCCAGACTGCATTGGTTCTCAGACCTGCAGGGTCTATCGACAGAGTGCCCCCTTCTACTTCCTCAACGACCAGACCTCCTCGTAAAGGGCTCTTGTCTCTATCCAGACCTGGCCAGACTGGCTCTGACGGCGTGGCTCTTGAAGCATCACTCCTGAGGGCCAGTGGATTCTCTGAGACTGTCATCTATTTGTCCTGTATGATCCCAAGAAAATTGGGTGTCCTGCTTCTAAGCAGACGATCTCTCGCTGGATTAGGTTCACTATCCAGCACGCTTATTCTACGGCAGGACTGCCGTGTCCAAAATCTGTTAAGGCCCACTCTACTCATAAGGTGGGGTCTTCCTGGGCGGCTGCCCAGGGTGTCTCGGCAGTACAACTTTGCCGAGCTGCAACTTGGTCTGGGTCGAACACGTTTGCAAAGTTTTACAAATTCGATACCTTGGCCTCTGAAGTTCAGTCAATCAGTTCTGCAGGAGCCTCCGTGCTCTCCCTCCCATTCTGGGAGCTTTGGTACATCCCCATGGTACTAATGTGGACCCCAGCATCCTCTAGGACGTAAGAGAAAATAGGATTTTGGTACCTACCGGTAAATCCTTTTCTCGTAGTTCATAGAGGATGCTGGGCGCCCACCCAGCGCTTCGTTTTCCTGCAAATGTTATTTGATTCAGTACAACTTTGTTGTTGTTGAGTACTGCATTGTTACTTGGTAAGTAATGTTTCAGCTGTTGCTGAGTAGTTCAAGCAAGTTGGCTTGATGTGCCTTGTATGTGTAAGCTGGTATGAATCTCGCCACTATCTTTGTTAAATCCTTCACTCGAAGTATGTTGTCTCCTCGGGCACAGTTTCTAGACTGAGTCTGGTAGGAGGGCCACAGAGGGAGGAGCCAGCCCACACTCTCAAACTCTTAAGTGCCAATGGCTCCTGGTGGACCCGTCTATACCCCATGGTACTAATGTGGATCCCAGCATCCTCCTATGGACTACGATAAAAAGATTTACCAGTAGGTACCAAAATCCTATTATTGGAAGAATAATTGTGTCATAGGTGATCCACCTGTTTAATTTTACATTTACGGTTTTATGATAATTACATATCTTTAATAATAATAAAAGTTTTAATAAAATAAAAGGGCATATAGCCCGCAATCCAATCGCAGATTCTGTATGAAAGAATATGATATTTTAATAAATATTTGACCATTTCATGCATGAATTATGATAACCTTTTGCAAGATTCAAAAAAAAAATAATTTTTAGTCTTAAGGGCTTATAAAAACACAAAAAGGGTTTCGTTCTGTTTCTAAACTAGAGTGGACAACATGCATTTGCAACATAAAACAGTATTTTAAGCATGAAAGTTTCTTTTGTTTTTTTGGGGGGTTTTTTTACGCAAAGTTAAGGTAAAAATAAAAAACTAATATGATGGAGAAAATAAAATATTTAGTATCGTTCCAATTTGTTCTTATGTTGCTTACTATATTTTTTTCTCCATAAACAAAAAAAATCTGCTAAGCTGAAAACAATACTTGTTTTATCACCAGAAACGAAGATAGCCTCTGTATTTATGACACAAATATTTTCATTTACTTCTAACTTGGCTTCATACCTAGAAAGTTAGCAAATATTATGAACTGTATTGGACTGCTTTTAACGCTTGGTTTGAAAGTGAGAAGCACCTTGGACACAAAGGTTCAAGACACTGCATGCAGATATTCTTAGTTTTACGTACATTGGTGCACTTGTTAGCTTGATTTACATCCGTAAGCTTTGGCCAGTGATTTCCCACACCGAACCTGATTTCAGAGGGTGCCTTTGACACAACCATACGCTTCAATGCAGATGATGTCTTACTCTGTCTTCCTGCTAGACTTTTTCAGTGGGGTGCCACACCATGTCCAATTTTAAAACTACAAAATGTGCCCTGCCCTTATGCCAGCTCCCCACTGGAACCTCTTGCTACCCCACTGCGTCCCAAAAGTTGTGATTACTGTTCATCCCCAGTGAATAGATGCCGTGCCCGTGAATAGATGAAGTGTGGGGAGAGCTTGGGGGGCAGGCCAGCATGTCTGTTAGTGCTGGGCAATCCCCACAAAGAGTGACAATTAAGGACGTGGCACGAGGCCACACACCCTCCCCAAGTGTCCACTCCTCCTCATAAGTGCCCTATCTCACCATTGGCACCCTGCCCACTGTTCACTTTTAGAGTAATCACTATCCCTATTTGACGTTGCTCAATAGAGCTGGCGTTGATCAATGCTCGAGCAATGGATGCTTTGAAATCCATCTGATTCTTGTCATTGAATCCAGACATCTGGGGGAAATTTCACCATGGGGTATAGTGTGGGTTGAGGAGCTACCACTTAATAGGTTCATTTTTTTCTAGTATAAAAGCTCCTCCCCTCAAACATCTTACTTCGTTTAAAATTAAGTGCTAAAGGAGTGGGTTGGCACGAAGTTAGCTAGCATGTTTTTTTTATTTGAGTTTTATTTTTCGTTTTATATTTTTTACCTGCACTCAAATTGTTATCTACAAAGGCCAGCGGCAGTGGCCCGGTGGTTGCAGCTTAGGGCTGCTGTGTAGCTATTGTGCGGGGCTTGGAGGCAGATTGTGTGCACCTACAGGCCACACATTTGATGGACTGTTGAAAGGTGTATGCAGGGACTGTCCTGCTGTGCGTCCTGTAACAGAGGCACACTGAGGTCGGGACACACTGTGAGGACACTGGCTTCGGAAGACTTCCCATCAGTGGAGGTCCAGAAGCAGAGACTGCGGCCAGAGCAAATGCATTCCAGGAGACACTGCTGGGACATTAAGAGAGCAGCTCTGGGGGAGTTTGGCGCGCACTCTATGCAAGCACAGCTGCTGGTCATTACAGATGGCCGTTGGCTGGCAGTAGAAAGTGGATCTGGATCAGGCCACCCTGCCTAGTGAAAGGGGGGGCTTGCTGGATCTATGGCAATGCTGGCTCTTCTTACCTTACCGAAAGGTTAATAGTAGTGAGTGGAGGTACCCAGGGCCTACCCTTAACTAAAAGGGTAAAGCACTAAAATAATGCTGACCATCAGACAGCCTGGAGGAGAAGCAGCACATGGTACAATCCAACACCTGAAAGGAGGATAAGTTAATGACTTACATTACTCTCAGGGACTTCACATTGCTTTATACGTCTGGGATAATTATCCAACCAGTTTTGTTATTTCTATTCAGATGTTATGCCTCTTGGATTGGGATTTAGTTGTATGTGAGAATATAGTTTGATGCTTTTTAAGAAGAAGGGTGTTTGGTCTCTGTTAACCACTTAACTGACTATTTTTTCCCAAAAAAACCAATCCGAAATTGTTGATTTAAAAAAAAAATATATATATATTTTTTCAAACATCAAAACATTGATCGGGAACATCGCGACCATCGGAAACCTCGTGACCATCGTGGCTTTCATTTTGAAAGCCGGGACAGCCTCAAGGTACATGGGGGTTGGGGGAGGGGGCTTTGGAGGGTTCATTTACACTCCACAGCGACTGCTATTGTCTGCAGCCGCTGGATGGGGTAGGGTCCTGCCGTACTGACCGATCAGCAGTGATTGGCAGCACGGCAATCAGTAGGGGAGAGTGCAGGGAGGCAGAGGGACCTTCCGGTCCCTCTGACAGCAGCAGCAGAGGAAGTTTCCCTTCCCTGCCGCTGCTAACACTGTTTATCTGACTGGTCGCATCCTGTGCGACCAGGTCAGATAAAACACTTGCAGGCATGGTTGCATCTGATGCGACCATGCCAGACAAGTGGTTAATGTGTACATCCTCTGCTGTCGTTGTGCTCTATTGTGTTCCATTGTGTGGTTGGACACTTGTATAAAGTGAGCTTACATATATTGTTTACCAGACAGAAGTCTTTCCTTATTTGAAGTATATTTTGTACATGGTTGATATGATGTTATGCTGATATATGGTTATAGAAATATTTCTATAATGTGGTGAGTTTGTGTTGTGGGGGTTATCCAGGTGTGTTAGCAAACCAAAGAAACACACTAATGGGCAAAACCATGTTGCACTGTAATGTGCAGAGAGAGTTAGATTTGGGTGGGTTATATTGTTTCTGTGCAGGGTAAATACTGGCTGCTTTATTTTTACACTGCAATTTAGATTTCAGTTTGAATAAACCCCACCCAAATCTAACTGTCTCTGCACGTTACATCTGCCCCACCTGCAGTGCCCTTGGTTTTGTCCATCTGTGTGCATTTTTGTTTTATTAACAAACCTGAATAAGGCCCTGTGTCTTTGCTTGATTATTGTCGTTGGTGATGTATCTTTTTACTATTTGTTTCCTGCAGAATATACTTGTGTCAGTGTAGGCATCAGACCCTAATGTGTTTGCTGTAGTGTGAACCTAAATCACTTTTTAAGTATATGAAATAATGTGTGCTTAAGTTTCTACTGCTTTGATTGAAAGTGCTTGATTATGTTCATTGGGACTTAGTGCAAAGTTATTTTTATTTGCATTGTTTAGGTAGTTGTCTTCTGTCTTGCTAGTGAGACAATCCCATACTTACAAACATTTCATATTTTTCCCAGAGTTACATATTACTGCTGGGGAAGATTACTGCATTATTAGGCCCAATTTTCCATCCCTTCCCTCTGCGGCCCTTACCACAAATGATGGGGATGCCAAGATGACCCAGTTCTATGAGAAACACATGAATGTGACCCCACCCTCCACAGCCAGCACTTTTCATTGGACAGTGGATGGTAAAGGGGAGCGAGGCCTACTTATCTGAGAATTCCCCATATGTTCAGGAACAGTCTAAGCCTACATGGAGTAACTGAACGCTTTATACTTTAATTTCTATTTTGTTCTCTATCACCCTTCTGTAGGAGGATGCCATGTTAGATGGATGGTTATTCTCTAACTTAGAAGGCAAACCATGACTCAAAGGCTTAAGTTGTACAATTGCTATGTCCGAACTTGTGGTGTTATATAGAGAGAGAGAGAGAGAGGACCAGTGATTTCACAGCCAATCAATTGACTGCACTCTATTATAAGGCCTGTATTGTCATCAGGGCATTAGAGATATATGCTGGTGAAGGATTCGTCTGGCCGAATCTGTGCGGCATCAACCGTTCTTTATGGCATCGGAACGCTCACAAAAGTGTTTGCTACTCCATAGCACTTGTGTGCAAATAGGCCGGCCAAAAAGTGTGCTACGGGGTGCTGTTGCCAGTGTATAAATGCGGCAATGGCTCAGTTCACCAACAATTGAATACCTCCATAGGAGGATTTAACGCTATAGTTGAAGGGCAAGTTATCATGGAGCATTCCGTTCATGGGTCATATGGAGGTTGTACAATGCTTTCAATGTGTATTTGGTAAAAGGTTGTTGAAAATAATGTTCGGGTATATAGCCACGAGTAGTCCTACGAGCACCATTTCAATGTTACTCTGAACATTTTAGTATTAAAATGTCTGATTTTAAATGCAAGACAAACAATTGCATACATCTGCATCCAGGGTCTATCCAATGTTTGTAGTCTGTATACCGAGAATGTTTTATTGGTTTTTATGCAGAGGTGCCATTCTACTATGACAATTACAAGAGAGGATAGCAAGTTATTAAAGACCAAGTAAAGACGCTATTTAATATCAATACATATCGGGAATGACTATCCATCCATTCTGCTAAATATTAGTGGGTTCACTCTTGAATAAGGAGGCAACGCTGATCTGCCTGGAGAGTGGTTTTCTTCTTTTTATATTGTAACAATACATAATTAAATGTGAAGTAAAACCGCTATATTAAGATATATCAAAGGCTATGTATTGCTGACCTGAATTATATACAATACATTCACAAGACAAAGAAAGAAAAGTACATTTCTGTAGCAAATTTCCATCTGTTATCTTTACTCTCTGATCATTGATTAGTTATTGTTAGTAGAGGCATTTGTAAAGCCAGCACACGCACATTTGGTTAAAGGCTGCAGTTGGGAAATTTACAAGTAATATGTGGGATATAAACCCTTTGCCAATTTCTACTAATGTTTGTTTGTAGGTAGGGGCATATACTAAACATACGTTTGAAGTGGTACAACCTATTTATACTTTATGTGTAATGGCTGTTGTCTAGTACGCTTAGGGGGGAGATATCTTTCAGTGTATCTAGGAAAGAAGTAGCGCCCATACCAACTAACCAGCTTTTGAGGTGGTATTTATCAAATGTGTTCCATAAAATGATAGGTTGAGGCAGTTATCGGCAATTTCTCACCTTGTCCACACTCTTCACTGCTTCATACGTCCTGCTGTTTGGCCATTCCTTGAAAATGAGTAAAAATGTTGCATACATAAAGGTCCATACACATTAGACTATGTCGCACTGTGAGCGACGTCGTCTACTGTTTCCCCCTCCCGGGCCGGCCGGTCGGTGGCCGACTGTACACACTGAGCGATATGACCGCTCATATCGCTCAGTGATGTCACGCCACCGTCAGCCCTGTATGCAGGTCGTGGACGACAGTCCAGATCCTGCATGCATGCCCTACCGACAGCGACGATCGTTGGCGACCCATGTCGTTGCTGGCGGCATACACACTTGCCGATAAAATGAGCGACGTCACTCAGGGAGGGGGAAAATGAGCGACATCGCTCATTTTATCGGCAAGTGTGTATGGGCCTTTACACTGTAAAAAAGAAAAATCTGTAGCTGTATATATTTGTATTTGTTTTTGTTTATGATTCTTTATTTTAAATGGTCAATCAAAACATAAACACAGAAAAAAGGGCAATAAGAGCCCAATACAGACTCAATTTTAAAAACAGTAATAAGCAAAATGAAATAAAAAAGTAAAATGGGTAATGGTAGCGCGAGGAGAATACAGGTGCATTCCAAAAACAAAAAAACGGCAACATAGGAGTTGGAAACAAAGAAGTAAAGAGGAAACATCAGTCTATAGAAAATGGTGGTGGACTTGGCACGTACGCAGAACGTGTCCAGTGCAATCCCTAATGGTCCCCCTTATCCACAGCATGATTGACAACTGGGACCGTTTCACTTTTGGAACATGCAATTTTGGTGTTTAGTAATGTGCTTGCAATCATGTAAATAGGGATGGTTATTGCTGTACTCTTCCAGTATATACCAGATATTGCTGCTTTATTTATGTGCAATATTTATATAGTACAAGCCACTGGCCTCCAAAGTCGCCATATGCAAATAAACAAATGTGTTTTTCTAAGCATCAATTTTGGAGTGCTGTGACTAGTGTTCACCCTTTATAAAGTTTTACTTCAGCACCTATCTGGACGTTGATAATGCTGATTTTGATTACCTTATAACCTTCACTATATGGGTAAGAGACTCAGTACGCAATTGGCGTATGGGGTACCGTAAGGGTACGCGCTTAGCGTAGCATACGCTCGGCCGTGATCGAGACGCACATGCGGCACGCTCGCTCACAGCTTAATGCGTGGTGTCGAGCACGCTATAGGCGGGCGACTACCGTAATGCTACGCTACCAGCGTAGCGGACGCTCGAGACCACGAGGAGATCACGAGCGGCGCAGACGCTCACAAGATGACAATCAGTAAACCTTGAATGTAACACACAGAAAGGATACTCTTATACTGTAAACCTTGTACTGAAACACTGTAGCGATATAACGCTGCTTAACCTTGTTAATACTAAAGCTGTTTGAGCGATCGAGACGCTCCTATTACCCACTGCAATGTAATGAACACACGATACCGTGCTAAGGTTCCAACACCTTTACTAACAAGCTTTTAAGTTATATCGAAAAAGGTAAAACAGGTCACAAGTCATACACTACAAACTAACATATAATTCTAACAGAATATCTAGACAAAAATATACAATAACTTTACAATCTTATACTATAACAGAGAGAGAGAGAGAATATGGCCAATACAAGCAAAGAGAGAGATGATTACAGAGAATTACTTACACACACTGGGAATGATCGCTGCGCTGCTTTCTGGTACCAGCTCCAAGTTAGTCAATATGAAAACCGTTTGTGGAGTGAGAGTGAGCTGGCTGATCTTATATACACTGCATACAGTATACTACAAAGGGACCTATAATCTCATTGTTCATTGGACACAGGAATGTCTCCTCGCATCATAACAAAAGGTCATAGGTTAGTTTGAACAGGTGGGCTGTGACTATTACAAACTGCTCAGGTGGGAGGGAATCGCCGGATTCCCGCCGCATGGATAATGAACTGCAAATATAAGAAATGTTCAGAAACTACTAATGGCCATAACTATATGCAGGAGCGATTAATCTTTACCTAACCAACACCGGATTGTTGCTATTAAAATACTCTTCGGTTAGGTACCAAACACATCTGCTCAAAACCCTGTCTGGCCCTTCGTACAACAAAAAGAGGAATTCCTTTGTCCAGGGACCAACTACACTAACCAAACTTACTGTTACTATTAAGGGGAACATTATCTATTGAACCTGCTATATGGATTTATTAAGTAGCGATTGTGTCGCTTGCTAGACGCACACAAACTCTACCGTAAATGCACATATCATGCGTTCAAACGCACGGCCGAGGCGCCATCACGCGGCTGCGAGTATCCGCACGCACGGGAGAGAATGTGCACGTGCAGCAGGCACGCGCATGAGGTGAATATATGGCAACGTGTAGCATGATATTTTTCTGACTTTGACAGTCCACCCTTTGGCAGTCATCAATAACTGCCACTTCCTAAAACAGTTCAAAAAGAGAAAAATATATGTCATGTATAAATACATTTCTATGATTGGGTAAGGGAGAAGAGAGGAAGGTGGGAAAAAGGTATGAGCTAGTGAGATAGTAGAAGCATGTGTGTATGAATCCATGTTTGAGGGGTTATGTATCATCGTGCCGTACGTGTTTTAAATTAAGCTTCGAGGTATTGCGAAGTATACATTAGAATTCCTTCTTATCCCGTATTACGGGTCTGTGGATGGGCTGTCAAACTTTACCGAGCTCTTTTCGGCTTTTTGTTGTAACAAAATGGGGGAGCACATTTTAGTTGATGATACATGATTGGGGGGATATGTGAGTGCTGATATCTGTGCCTATATTCCCTATCAACTATGTGTGTCGTTACCTAGAGGTTGTAGAGGTGAAAATAAGAAGTGTCGTTACGGGGTAGAGATACCATTATGTGAGGTTAATTTACATTCCGCCGATTGAAGTCTTGTCTGAAGTCTGGTCTCGATGTACATGTTGCCTGATGTCTCTTTGGGCTTTTGCTATAATGCGAGCAAAGCCGTTTCAATGTCCATAAAATTTTAAATCACTAAAGTTCTGGGCTAGCGTTTTCATTAAAGTCACTAGGGATATTGGGGGCCGGCAACATAGTCCATAAAAAAATCTTTGTATAAATGTGGTCTTCAAATCCTTCTTCCAAGCGAGTCTTTGTACCTTGGAGAAAAACAAAGGAGAAACGGGTGAAAGAAACGGATCGTGGAATCACATTTTATCACAGCGTGGTCTCAATGGTTGGGTCGTAAATCAAATCAATTTTGTTATACGATAGTCATTACTTCAGGCGGTACCTTTCCAATATAACATAATCCCTCTGAGTTTGGGGCAAGCCACTCATACGCCTTTCTCCCGCATATGAAATATGCATCATCGGGGAGAACATATGGGACTGAATATGTCAAAACCATGTTACACATTTTCCATGTGAACTCTCCTAACCCTAATTCTCCCATCTGTCTAGTACACGTATCCGGTTGTATGATATGTGCACAGTATCCTGGTGATACTTCTCCAACTCTCATTGTCCTACTTCCTAGTGTATACCTATATCGGAAATATTTTCCACTGTGGCGTATAAGCTCTGTATCTGTAGGCATTCTATCGGCTCTGTATGAAAAGGTCATGGTTTTGTTATTCCATGACACTTCCCAATTTCCCGGCTTTCGGGGATTGGAAATGTTAAAACACACTATGGACCTATCCACATGATATTGGTGGAGCTTCAAACTAGGAGGACTAGAGATATTAAACCTCTTGTCCACCGGCCTCCCACCACTTAACTCAAGTACCTCCCCTATCGTTAATGGGAATGGTACTAGTCCTGATTTGCTATGACCTTGAGGTACTTGAGAGCATACCCAACAGTCTGTCTGATTTAACACTTTACCCACTAAGGAGTGATAGTCACTCAATGGATGCCGGTCCATGTGGACATTAAAACTGGACTGACGTTTCTTGATGCACCCATCCTCAACTAAGTTATCACAATGCCTACAGATGCAATTTTCTTCAGCTAACAATCCTTCACGATTCCTTCTATGGTCAATGCTACCAGATCGTTTTCTGATACTCGCCTTTGCTTGGTGATTATGTTGTTCTTGGAAATCTACGCCTCCATCTCTGTCATCACAACCTTTCTGGATCCTTTCTCGACCTCACTGGTACTCTCACCGAAACAGACTGCTCTGGTCAACATCAGGGTCAACATGAAAACACGGATCACAGTCTCTTGAGGCGAGTCCATCTTACAGGAGGAGAAAGGAGAAATTTGTAATGGGGGTACAGAAAAACAGTTTGAGGGGGAGAGAAACTTGTTACGATAATTAGTTCTCTAGTCTTGTTGTTCTTCTTGTTCTGTTGTCATCTCAAAGGTCTTCTAAACATTCTGGTGATACAATATTCTTTCTAGCTCAGTGCTCTTTCTGTAAGGAGAATAAATCTTGCATTACCATTTATCCAACTGATGTGTGACATACCATCTGTAAAGTATGAGAACATGAGAAAGAAGAAAAAAAAAAAAAAGAGAGAGAGAGAACAATTCATATATATATGTTACATAAACCAACAATAAACAACAGGAAAAAAAAACATTTTTTTCAGGGGAAAAAAACATTGTCAGATCTTCCGTTCACCATCAGGCTGTCACATCTACATGTCCAATGGTATCTTTGCATAGTCTCTCCCACCAGTATATCCATACTCCACCCTTTGTATCTGGCCAGGATACATCGATGCTGGTAGGTCATACTGGGGTTTGGTAGACTTCTGAAAAGGTCAGGTAGTCAGGTGATGTTGGAGCTGTTGTGGTGAACGTCAGAGATGGGGAAAAAGAAACATTTTACAGATACATTACAAATTTTACCCGGTCATTCCTGTGTCTTCAAGGAATGACCTCCCAATTTATTAACACTTACCTCAGGCTTTATCAAGGTTAATGATCAACTTTCCTAATCATAAATTATATGTGTGGACCAAAATTTGACATGTGTGATACCTGATTATACTTCCGAGTGTCGTAACTCTGCTCGTGTTCTTGTCTAGGGGGTCTGACTTTATGTGGGCTGTTGCAGTTACTGGCATAATGCCCTTCTCTTTTACAAAGATAACAAATCCTTGGTTTCCTCCATGTGCCAATGGCCTGGGGTTTTGGTTGATTTGATGCCTCCTCTAATGCTTGGATGCTCATCACCATCAACCGCTCTTCCTGTGTTACCCTGGTTCTTTGACTATTATGGTCATGTCGTTGTCTAGGGGGTGTATATATCTTGTGTGTGTTTTTAGACCTACAATCTCGTGCAACATGACCTTCCCTTAAGCAGTTGTAACACCTTCTTACTTTTGACCTATTCACAGGGGTTTGTGGCTTGCTTTTAATGTTCCGGTCATGATTAATAGCGGACTCTTTCAAATCGGCCACTGAGATATCTCTCCAGTTAGGTAGAGAGGCTTGTATACTCGTTCTTAATACTTCCTTTAAACCATTTATTAACACATAAACTGCTACTTTCCTGTAGTGTACATTTGTTTTAATATCTTCTATACCAGTGTATCTAGCCATTTCCTGCAGTGCCCGATGAAAGTAATTAGAAGTGATTTCCCCCTCTCTTTGTCTTATGGAGAAGATTTCTTCCCATTCCACATCGGATGGGAAATATACTCCTAACTGTTGATTGATCTGCTTGATATTCTCCTGATTGTGTTCCTCCGTACAAGGTACTTTGGTGTCTAATTCACAATCAGTAATAAATTTCGCAGAGTCAACATTGGAGGGCAGACATGCCCTCAGCACTGCCCTCCAACCTTTGTTGGTGGGTTCTGCAGAATTACCTAACTCTCTAATGTACTTCTGACATGCGGCTAGATTTCTCCTGGGATCAGGGAATTCAGACATAATTGTCATCAATTCCATCCTGGACCAGGGACATTGCATAGCAATGTCTCTGATGGGAGTGACCTTGTGACTATTAGTCCTTTCATTGGGGATTGTGTTCACCCTGACAGGATTTTGTTCCATTATGCTATTTTGTGTTAACTCTTCGGTGTAAGAGTCATTTGTCTGTGAGTAACATACAATACCGTACTTACCTGTTGACACGACCTCACCTGACCCTCCGTTAGGGGGTTTGATTATTGCCTTTACCGAATTGGTCGTGTCCACCTGGACGTCTTGTGTGATGGCTGCTGGAAAAGATGCCGACATCGTGCTAGGTTCACTTTCTTGCTGGTAATCCTGAGGGAAGTTTAACATGGGGTGCAACTTGCATGGGTTAATAGTTGTACATTTAACAGTATTACAATTATTCTTGTTACATTTATTACAATTGTTCTTATCATCTATAATACAGTTGCTAAGTGCATGTTTATCAAACACCAGTGTGCCATTCTCTGTAACCACCCTCTCTCTCGCTGCCATATTTTTCTTACCAAAGTGAGAATCAGCTGTATAAGCTAATCCTCCTTGTATTTCACCTTCTTGTTGCCATAATTGTAAACAATCATAATATTTGATCCGTCTCTTTGCAGATTTAATGAGACATATCCTTCTCCTTAGATTCTGTAACACCTCGGAACTAAAACTGCCTACCCGTGGGAACTTTTCCCCATCGTGCACAGTCATTCTTTCCCAGTCATCGCACAAAACTTCTGTGTGTGACCTTGCCGACCCGATTGGTCGGTTTACTAAATCAACCCGAACCGAGGTTGATCGCCCCCTACCTGAACAACTGGCCCCCATATTTGCAGGTGTTGCTTTCACTACCTCTGATCTTCAAATCAGGGTCTTCAGCAAACCCTTACAAAAACCAAGATGTCCGGGGTAGGCCGGCGGCGGAAGTTTACCGAGTACTCCACTCACTCGCCCACGTCGACCAATACGCCCACACACTGCTCTAGCGCTGGCGTACTCGACCTAGGGCCCCTGCGACCTGAACCTCTATTTACTGGAACATGTGGGTGTGATCCGAAGAGCACTTAACCCTTTCCAGTAACTATTGGTTGTTTGATAGTTCCCAAGTGACCAGCGAACTTCCCTTAAAATAAAAAAAATTACACAAATCACGTTAGAATGTACAAATAGCGTTTATGACCCCTCTAGCGTACGCAAATGGTACTGGGTCAAGTTACTAACTAATACACACAATTACGTGCGGTACAATCGTTCTGCACATAAGCAACTAATCTTATGTGCGGAGCAACCAGTGGAATCGAAAATTGTGGCTGCGAATTCCTTCAGCCTGAGCTTAATGGCCTATATGGGTACCGCACCAACCCTTTCTGGTGTTGTGCTCTTTTACTCTTTATCTATAGCGGACTTCTTAGTCTGCTGTACCTGGCTACAGTAGACCTCCTGGTCCGCTATACTCTAATGCTCTTTTTTAAATGTTTAACAAGGGATGCCTCCCAAGCCACCATGCAGTCACTTACACGTATGTACCTTCACGAGAACTCGATGATTTCCTTTGGTTCAACCCCAAAAATTAGAAACTTATATATATGTATACACATTCTTTCACCTCATGTACTCTTTACTTTCGTTTCTGCGCAGAAATCCCTTTCATTCAGTATCGCAGGCTAATCCCGAGGAGTTACAACTAGAGAAGGATCTATTAGCTTAAAATTTTGGAGACTGAGATCGTTTTGCGCTATTTTTGCGTTGCCTCCTTATCGCCTAATTAAAACAATACTATCGTGTGATTTGTATTATGTGGGCGTACCCAGACGCTCCGTTGCGTAATATACGCTCCGTGCGTCGGCCCTTGCGTCGCATACACTAATCCCGCCCTTTGTTAGAGACACGTGTACGCCAGCCAGGTATATCCACAGAAATACAATTTAACACGTTTATATCAATGTAGATGATCTTTAACTGTAATCATCTACTGAACACCACACCAAACTTCCTTGTATCTTAGGCAAGCCGTGCGCGTGTGTTACAAATTACTCCTTAACGTATTATCTTTACTCTTTAACTACCAATAGCAACAAATCTTTCTCAGCACGTTATCAATTGTGAAATGGCAACAAGGAAAGTGATATGTGAAAATACACAAATGAAAAGAAACAGAAATAAACAGTTTTAAAAGACACTAGCGTATTGTTCTTACCTCCGGTTCCGGATTCCACCATCACTCCTTCAACGTAGCGAAACAGACGCTTATCTAGCCAGCACTACTGTATCCCAATACGAAGGGATACTGCCTTCCCGCCCTTGCTGACAGATAACGTTTGTTTTCGTTAGTGCGGATATGTGGAGGACGGACGAGCCCTCAATTGATAATGCTGATTTTGATTACCTTATAACCTTCACTATATGGGTAAGAGACTCAGTACGCAATTGGCGTATGGGGTACCGTAAGGGTACGCGCTTAGCGTAGCATACGCTCGGCCGTGATCGAGACGCACATGCGGCACGCTCGCTCACAGCTTAATGCGTGGTGTCGAGCACGCTATAGGCGGGTGACTACCGTAATGCTACGCTACGAGCGTAGCGGACGCTCGAGACCACGAGGAGATCACGAGCGGCGCAGACGCTCACAAGATGACAATCAGTAAACCTTGAATGTAACACACAGAATGGATACTCTTATACTGTAAACCTTGTACTGAAACACTGTAGCGATATAACGCTGCTTAACCTTGTTAATACTAAAGCTGTTTGAGCGATCGAGACGCTCCTATTACCCACTGCAATGTAATGAACACACGATACCGTGCTAAGGTTCCAACACCTTTACTAACAAGCTTTTAAGTTATATCGAAAAAGGTAAAACAGGTCACAAGTCATACACTACAAACTAACATATAATTCTAACAGAATATCTAGACAAAAATATACAATAACTTTACAATCTTATACTATAACAGAGAGAGAGAGAATATGGCCAATACAAGCAAAGAGCGAGATGATTACAGAGAATTACTTACACACACTGGGAATGATTGCTGCGCTGCTTTCTGGTACCAGCTCCAAGTTAGTCAATATGAAAACCGTTTGTGGAGTGAGAGTGAGCTGCCCAGGCTGGCTGATCTTATATACACTGCATACAGTATACTACAAAGGGACCTATAATCTCATTGTTCATTGGACACAGTAATGTCTCCTCGCATCATAACAAAAGGTCATAGGTTAGTTTGAACAGGTGGGCTGTGACTATTACAAACTGCTCAGGTGGGAGGGAATCGCCGGATTCCCGCCGCATGGATAATGAACTGCAAATATAAGAAATGTCCAGAAACTACTAATGGCCATAACTATATGCAGGAGCGATTAATCTTTACCTAACCAACACCGGATTGTTGCTATTAAAATACTCTTCGGTTAGGTACCAAACACATCTGCTCAAAACCCTGTCTGGCCCTTCGTACAACAAAAAGAGAAATTCCTTTGTCCAGGGACCAACTACACTAACCAAACTTACTGTTACTATTAAGGGGAACATTATCTATTAAACCTGCTATATGGATTTATTAAGTAGCGATTGTGTCGCTCGCTAGACGCACACAAACTCTACCGTAAATGCACATACCATGCGTTCAAGCGCACGGCCGAGGCGCCATCATGCGGCTGCGAGTATCCGCACGCACGGGAGAGAATGTGCACGTGCAGCAGGCACGCGCATGAGGTGAATATATGGCAACGTGTAGCATGATATTTTTCTGACTTTGACAACGAGACCTTTATATGGGGTGACCACCATTTGCAGCAAGTATATACAGGTTGAGTATCCCTTATCCAAAATGCTAGGGACCAGAGGTATTTTGGATATCGGATTTTTCCGTATTTTGGAATAATTAGATACCATAATGAGATCTTATGATGATGGGACCTAAATCTAAGCACAGAATGCATTTATGTTACATATACACCTTATACACACAGCCTGAAGGTAATTTTAGCCAATATTTTTTATAACTTTGTGCATTAAACAATGTGTGTACATACACACATTTAATTTATGTTTCATATATACCTTATATACACAGCCTGAAGGTCATTTAATACAATATTATTAATAACTGTGTATTAAACAAAGTTTGTGTACATTGAGCCATCAAAAAACAAAGGTTTCACTATCTCATTCTCACTCAAAAAAGTCCGTATTTCGGAATATTCCGTATTTCGGAATATTTGGATATGGGATACTCAACCTGTACTATGTATGTATACTGCTCCCCCACCCCCAATCCACCACTCTCCTCAACTTTGAGTTAAGGGGAAATTGTATTGTTGTATAAATAAACCTTGTCTCGACTCCCGCATATGACACACATTCTACATCTAAAGTTTGTCTCTCATTTGTGTAATTTCCCTTATTAGTCATGAATCCTTACTAATGACATGATTGTTATTTTAGGCTGTATACTGGGAAGTAATAAAGCGAGACCATTATTATGACTTGGCAATTTTTTTTTTAGTTTCAGTATGCTCACCAGTTTCTTTGTTCCCAAATGTTGCTGGGAGACTTGTTCTACTGTATGTTCATACTTGGATATATCTATGTGTGTATGTATGTAGATGTGTGTGTATGTATATATATATATATATATATATGTGTGTGTGTGTATATATATATATATATATATATATATATATAGTATTGCAAAGTATAGAGTGGCACTCCCAGTAAGCGTATATACAACTTGCTCCGGTGCCCTGCATCAGTCAGAGCTGAGAAATGTAGATGCAAAAAATTGCTGGCACTCTCAGAGGCTTGTAAAAACGACACAGATACTGTAGTTGTAGGTCTACAGTATCTGTGTCGTTTTTCCAAGCCTCTGAGAGTGCCAGCAATTTTTTGCATCTATATATATATATATATATATATATATATATATATATGATTTTTATTATGTGATATTTAGGGAAATATGACTGTATGCACAGTGCTCTTCCCTACGAAGGCAAACTGTGTCAGTCCATCTTTGGAATTACACATGCCAGCATGCACAAACACTGATGGGACTTCAATTTATGCTGTGGCACATAATGGGCAGTTAGTGTGTGCACATTAGCAGGGGGTGTGACATTGATTTTTATTATGTGACATTTAGGGTAATCTGACTGTATGGCTGACATGATAATATGTCTGCATGCTCAATGCTCTGCCCTCAGTAGTAACTCCAGCTGCAGTGAAACTACACATCCCTTCATGCCCTGCCTTTGTTTCAGCATGCCCTAACAGCAAATCTGTGATGGGGTGTGCTGGTATTAGTAGTTTCACAGCAGCTGGAGTGCCAATGGTCATATTTTGAAATGACAGTGTGGCCAATATGACAGGCTCACTGTTTGCACGGAATCTGGTCTCTAGGTCGACCACTATTGATCGACAGGGTCTCTAAGTCGACAGGTCAACAAGAGTTTTTCACAATTTTTTTCCCTTTTTTGACCTTTTTCATACTTAACGATCCACGCGGACTACGATTGGGAATAGTAACCTGTGCCGAGCGCCTGTGCACTAATTGGGGTTCCCGGTCACTGTACAGAGAAATCGACACAATTTATTTAAAAAAAAACTCATGTCCACCTCTTGACCTGTCGACCTACACCATGTCGACCTAGAGACCCTGTCGGCCTAGTTTCTGTCGACCTAGTTACTGTCGACTTTGCATAGCATACCCATTTGCACATGAGCAGCGCACTTCTCTTAGTGGGGCACTATCTTGTAGATTTTTCCATTATGACTGGTCACCATTATTTTATATGTCTACATTTATTTTATCATTGTCAGTAGTTTGTATCTGCATCTTAACTGTCGACCTAATGACCCTCGTGTCATGTCGATCTCATAATTGTCTATATTTTCACTTTAGTTTTGTCTACATCCTGGCAAAATAAGTCTGGCTGTAAAATTATATCCTTGTGATCTTTACTGGTGCAGACCATA
The DNA here is from genome assembly GCF_028390025.1 of Pseudophryne corroboree. NCBI lineage: Eukaryota > Metazoa > Chordata > Amphibia > Anura > Myobatrachidae > Pseudophryne > Pseudophryne corroboree. The sequence goes on from NC_086446.1 coordinate 277,547,438, forward strand.
GCTGTTATACAGCGTTGGTTTAAGGTACATCGCTAATGGTCCATAAGTCGCACAAGCCATATCAACCAATATTATTTGTAAGAGGAGTACTATGGATGATTATTGACTGCATATATTTTGTGTGACATATTGTAACGAGATATATTCCAGATTTAGATGTTACTCACTTGGGAATAAGTGGACACTCCTCCTCAGACAGCTGCCATTATCATGAATACCAGAACACTAGTAAAAATTATCGCAAATGCTATAATTCAGTATCCTACTAGTGACAATAAGTTATCGATAAGTCTCAATAGGGTTAATCGCGCATTTCTCTTTACCATTTCTCAGCAGGTGATAAGTAGTGCAAAATCCCTATTTTAAGGTAAAGATGTCTGGATTTAGGGGCTAAACTTCAGGTTGGATTGCAATTCTGCTTTTGCACCGTGGGTGCATGCGTAGGTCCCGTCCTGTGCATGTGCCCGCATTTACTGCTGTTGACTCGCAGTAATTACGAACGCCTCTGCCTGACTGACAGCTGAGGCGTTCATGAGGGGGGTGGCAATAAAGCGTGGCAGGGAAATGGGGGGGTGTCGGTGAAAATGAGGGGCGTGTCATCAGCGTTTTAGGGGTGGCTGTATGTCATAACACGCAGCCGCTCCGATCTTAAAAATGGCGACTGGCCTCCTGCTGTCGCAGCCAGGCTGCGCCGGCAGTATCTACAATACTGTGATCACACAGAAATTGCGATCACGCCGCAATTTCACCGTGATCGCAGTGGTTGGGTGGGAGACAGCTTGCTGGACGGCCCATGTCCTGCTATGGGCGGACCCCAGCATGCGAGTTAAGTGCTTACTGAATTAAGCCCACGGTTCAGAACCCATAGGACACCCCCCTGAATGACTATTTAGGCACTTAGATGTTTTTAATTTTTAATTGGCCAATAATGACAGGTGCTTTTATGAGTGGAACAAGTGTTTTTAGACTTGCAGGTGAGAGTAATCTGTCAGTTTCCACTTTTTTTTTCAGGTCCCCTAAAATGAGTCAAATATATATTTATACACATTTTTATATACCCCAAATTTAAGGAGAGCACTTATTTTGCAGGAAAAAAAATGTACTTTCTAACATTTTACCACATTTAAAAAAAAATGCATATAACAGCCATTTAACCTAATTTAATGACACCAAGTAGTTTTATCATGGCCACTAATAGACTTATGTAATGTTTTCCTATATTATTTTGGCTTTTTGGGGGTACAGGCAGAATTCCCCATTTTCTCCTATACTTATATCTGCTTTTATTATTAATCCAGTTATCGCCATTTAGAATAGGATAGGTGCGATAAATGGGAGCACGCAGGCTGCGATAAGTGGATTATTCAGTAGATAGGTGCGATAACATTACACGTGATCGCGTTATCGCTGCTAATTTGATTCCCTACATTGTATCAAAGGACAAGTAGAAAGTGTTGTTTGGAACTTGATATGAATACACAGGACTTTGGGTTGTATATATCAAGTCCCTTAAAAAAATAATCTGCATTTTAATTATCTGATCTATATAGCAATAGTCTAATGCAAGAGATTTCACAGAAAGTACATGCAAAGAGGATTCTTTGTCACTTACCATTGAATCCAGGCTGTGGGACACTGGACCATATGATTGCAGGTTGGGCTGGAGTTTGGCCATTAAACTACTGTAAATAAAATGTAGGCTCCCCCTCCCTAGCAGTTTTGTCTTATGCCAGTACTTCTCTTAATGGAGTCTGGTAAGGAGTAGCAGTAATCCAATGAAATTGTTTGAACAATCAAATAATTCCATAGGAAAAACACAGTCAAGAACCTAAACCTTGCATGACTGAGAGTGAGGAAGGGAACACAGTGTTCCACAGCCTGCTCCAGAGAAAAGGATTCAACAGTAATACAACCAAAAATACTCTCTTCTCTTTCAGCAAGGCTGGTGGAACACTGAACCATGGGAAGTTCAACAGCTGTCCCCAGGGGAGGGAATTGGTAGTGATTGGGTCAGACTGCAGAACGTAGCAGAGAATGATGACCTGCACAAATCAGAATGTGGAGATATGTGTCTCTGATATCCAGTGAGGCCAAAAATGTGTTGCCCTTAATGCTGTGGATCAAGTAGATTTCATTAAAAAAAAAAATTGTATAATCAGTTTTTATTAAGGTTTTTCAAAGACATTAACAAAGAAAAGAAAAACACAAATACAATTACAAATATAGAAACACCGATACAAGTAAAGCTAATACTCACAAATCTGATTGTACAAATGCCTGATGAAGAGATAGCAAACCAGCAGAAAAGGGTGAAACCATCAAAGGCAATATATACCGAGTGGGCAGGTGGATAGAGCTTAACATCCGAAGAGCAAGAGAAACTCTAATGAAATATCGCAGGGAGACCTTGCTATGCCTGCGAAAGGGCTGCAATGTACATCAACAGTAAAAGGTGTTCTTAAACATAAGGAACATAAAGACTAAAAGAGAAGCAGAATAGGAAAGCCGGTAGGCATCAGGGATAGAAGCAAGAAGAAGTAGGAAGGAAGAAAAAGAGAAAAAGGGGAGTAAGAGAAGTAAGAGGTACCACTTAGCGAGCTATGAGAAACAGGGATATTAACTACTATCCAAGGGAGTGGCTAAGTAGGCCTGGGAAGCCTTGTATTCTAGCCAAGGGGACCATGTGGAATCAAATTCACGAGACTTGCCTATCGATGAGAGGAACAGGTCCTCCATTCTCATGAAGTAATCTAGTTTAGTGAACCACGAAGTGTCTTATTTGTAGGAACTTCCAAAAGTCCTGCTGGGGGATGTCCCACTTCGCCCTCAAGTCTGAGAACTGTTTGACTCCAGTCGGTGATACCATCTGACCGACCCTGAACAGTCCTGTTACAGCCCATCGCGAGAAGTGGGCGGGGTTGACACCCGGAGCAAAATCAGGGTTTGCCAGAAAGGATGTCAAGGGGCCGAATTTAAAAGAGATGTAGGGAAGTTCCCGTAGCGATTTCCAGGTGGCTAGCGTGGGAGTTATAGTAGGATGAGGCAGGAGCAACTTAGGGGAGGAGGGTAGTCAAGGGAATATTTCCGGGAATTGCTGCACGTACATGCCCTCTACTTCCACCCATTGTTTAAGTTCGCAATTTCTCGTCCAGTCTATAATTCTACTCAAAAGAATGGCATGGTAATAATGTTTTATATCAGGAAGTTTGAGGCCGCCATTCTCAATTGATTTAGTCAATTGGGAGTGCTTAAGTCTAGGTCTCCTCCTCTGCCAGACAAACTGCTGGATCAATAGTGAAATAGATTGGAACCAGGACTCTGGTATGCGAATCGGGAGGGCCTGCATTACATACAATAATTTAGGAAGGGTATTCATCTTAACTGTATTTATCCTTCCAAACCAGGATAGATATTTCATATTCCATCTAGAGTAGTCATTCCGAATCGTTTGTAAAAGAGGCAAATAATTCAACAGGAACAAATTGGGACTCGTTAGCGGACAACTTAACACCGAGGTAAGTTATGTGAGAAGATTGCCGTGAGAAAGGGAAAGAACGTTTAAGGTCCGTAACGGACTCTGCAGGGGTGGATATTTTAAGAGCGCTAGATTTAGAATAATTAATTTTGAAATTGGAAAGCTGTCCAAAGAGGTCAAGTTCTTTCATTAGGCGCGGCAAGGAGACAGTGGGGTGGGATACTCTGTCTAAGAGGTCGTCGGCAAATAGGGTTAACTTATACTCTCCGTCTCCTACGGTAAAACCCCTGATGTCGTGATTAGCATGTATAGCTCTAGCCAGCGCTTCAATACATTGCACAAAGATCAATGGAGATAATGGGCAACCTTGCCTAGTGCGGTTGCGTATGGTGAATGGGTCAGATAAGGTGCCATTTACGCGAACCTTTGCTGTCGGAGTCATAGAGGGCCAGTATCCAAGTAAGTGCATTTGGACCTAAGCCTATATGCTCCAAAATTGATTTAATAAATTTCCAACTGACCCTATCAAATGCCTTTTCGGTGTCAGTAGAGAGTAGAATAGTAGGGGTAGAACTATGGGATGCTAAATGGATGAGGTTGAGGATTTTAGTTGTGTTGTCTTTAGCCTCTCGGCCAACAACAAAACCAACCTGATCGTTGTGAACTAAGAGAGGGATCAGAGCATTTAATCTATTTGCCAGAATCTTCACGTAGCGTTTGAGATCCACAGTTCCGTATTTTTTGGAGTCAAAGGTGGGGGTCTGTATCTGAGGGGTCACTCTCTAGGTTGTACAGCAAGGCATAAAATCGTGCAAAGCAAGTCCCAATCTCAGGTGATTTGTATTTGGGGATTCCTTTGGCATCCTTCACCGAACTAATAAACGAAGCAGAGTGTTGGGCACATATAGCTTGAGCCAGGACTCGGCCAGGTTTATTGCCCCATTGATAATATTTCTGTTTACATTTACGGATGGAGTGAATTATATTATCAGACAGGAGTTTATTCAGCTGTGAGCTGGCTTCCGACAATTCCACAAGGGTCTCATCCGACAATGATACCTTGTGAGAGGTCTCGAGGGCATGAATCTTAAGTAGAAGACCTGAGATCAGAGACTGCTTTTGTTTCTTCTTATATGTGCCTAATTGTATCAGCTTGCCACGGAGTACACATTTATGTGCTTCCCACACAGGTGGGAGACATCGCCTGTAACATTTGTGGCAATATAATCATCCAGAGCCTTATCTAAGGCATCCTTACAAAGTGCGTCGTAGAGAAGGGACTCGTTGAGTCTCCAGGTCCGTTGTTTATGGGGCCCGTGAGGGAGGTTTAAAGTCAGTCACTGGAGCGTGGTCCGACCAGGTGATAGAGCCAATAGTGGCATCTATGAGAAGCGGGAGGTGTCTGTGGCTAAGGAACAAGTAATCAATACGGGAATAAACCCGGTGAGGGTGTGAATAAAAGGACTAGTCACGTCCTGAGGAATTGAAGGTCCTCCAGGAGTCAGCTAGTTGTTGTGTGTGAAGCAGGTGTTTGACACGGCGATATTTGGATGCAACAAATCTAGAGGTTTGAGATGATGTGTCAGTGCTGGGGTCTAATGTCCAATTGAATTCCCCACCTTTAACAGTGACACCCTGCAATAGAGAGTCTAACCTCGGGAGATGGGACTTGAAGAAAGACAATTGGTTCGGGGCATAAATCACTGCAAAAGTGAACAATTGCTCAAAGATTTTACAAGTCAAGAGAAGGAGCCTACCCGGCACCACCCTGTGTATGGAAACGTCAGAAACGCGTAAATCCCTGGAGAAAAGAATAGCCACTCCCTTGGATTTGCTACCTGGGGTATTACAGTAGTATGCTGTGGGGAAGTAGCGACTGGTAAGAGAAGGGTTACGAATTCCAACCTTAAAATGGGTCTCCTGCACTAATGCAACATCTGCTCTTTCAGAACTCAGTAGACGTAGAAGGCTAGATCTCTTCTCCGGCGTGTTGAGACCACGCGCGTTGAGGGACAGCACTTTAATCTTCCCCAGGGTACTCATGGTGGAGTGAAATAGAGCGAATTCCCATAAATCTGAAAGTGGAGGGAAAGAAAAGGGGGAAGAAGGAAGAGCAAGCGTGAAAAAGAGACAAAGAATCAAGAAATACAAGAACAATGTAATAACATCAGCAAAAGACCCTCAGGAAAGAGACTGAACCGTATCACCTTCAGCCTCCCTACCAGCATAGAGCCAAGGGCGGGTGTAATGGGGGAGCGGGATTGAACCGCAACAGGAACCATGGTGAAAAAACATGTTTGGAACGGACACACAAAAAAAAGGAAAAAGGAAAAAATCCTGCAATAAGAGGAATAGTCGGTGGGTGACGAGGGCAGCAGAAAAATCCACAACCCTCACCACCAACCGGCCAGTATAAGCAAACAAATTAACAGCTAGGAATTTAACAAAAGGCATATGCGAGAACTCTTGTAAAGGAAAAAAATACCCTCCAACACTGCATTAGCAATAGGAGTCCCTAGAAAAAAAAGCAGGAACAACAATGCCATACAGAAGGGTCCTTCGTTGCAAATCAGTCTTGGAGGGAGAAGCATTTGACTGGGCTCTTTTATTGGCGGCTCGAACCTCGTGCCATGATTGTGAGCTAGGAGCCCGTTTAGGGAGAGGAACATCAGGGAGAGGGAACTCCCAATCCGGAATGTCTAACGGAGGCAGACCTAGTGAAGAGCAGAACGAGGAGAGATCTGCGTGGGAAGATAGGGTGAACCATTTTCCGGAGGAACAGGCTTGGAGGTTAAAAGGGAAACCCCAGCGATAACGTAGCTGACGTTTCCGTAGTTCGTCTGTTAGGGGTTTCAAGGATTTCCGTTGCTGGATTGTGTGCCAGTAAAGATCTTGATAGAGGCTTATAGCAGAGCCGTTGAAGTCGATACCGTCCAGTTGATGGGCTTTGGACATAATTTCCCCTTTCTGGGCGAAATAATGGACCCGGCAAATGACGTCACGGGGCTGGTCAGTGGAGGGCTCTGTGGGCTCTGTCAAAAGTGGTAACGTTGTCTGAATCCTTATTCAAGAGTTCATTAAATATCTTGGTCAGGGCGTCCACTAGCCCAGATTGGGGAACTTCCTCCGGGAGACCACGGACGCGGATGTTATTCCTTCTGCCTCTGTTGTCGATATCCGTCATTCTGGACTGTAAGGCACGGATTTCTTTGGATTGAGCAAGGATGGAGTCTCTCAACAAGGGACATACAGGAGACATTAGCCTCTTGGTCTTCCTCCAGATTCACTAAGCGATCAGACCGGTGTGAGATTTCGCTTTTAGTGGAGGCGAGCTCATTCCTGATAGTGTCTTGAAGGTCTTGCTTAGTAGGGAGGGACCTCATGAAGGTCAGGATTTCCCGGAGATCACGGCCGCCCGCCGTCGCAGGGTCAGCCATATCGTCAGCCAGATTTGAGATAGAGGAAGCAGAGGGAGATGTCGGGGGACGTGGGGAGGAATGGTTCTCGATCTGTGGGGAGGTCGTTGGATGACGGAAAGGCCTCTGGTCCGCTTGAGACCTTGTGACTTTTTGAGGTTGGTTGTTGCTCCGTCTAGAGGATTTCGAGGTACGCCCCATACTCCGGGGGGTCAGCAAGGAGGATGTTTGCAATTAGCTCAGGATGGGTCAGGATCAAGATGATACATACAACAGCATAGCTCCTGGGGAGCGGTCACTCCCCGTGGCCTGGTCTCAGGTGGCCATCAGGTGGCCCGAGTAAAATAGTGGAGAACGAGAGCTCAGGACGGTGCAATACAGTACGGAACAGTAACGCTGGCAGCTTGTGGCAAAGCTACGGGAAGCACTGAGAGGGGACGGGGCGCAAATCAATGTAGGGGGGAAACGAGGGAGGCAGGGAGCCTCTATAAAAGGGAAGGGATTGGGGCGTGGCCTCGCTGGCATCGAGGGAGGTCAGGATTGTGAAGAGCTCCAGCCAGCAGCTTTTTAAAAGAGACCCCCTGGCCCAAATCTGAGGGCTTCTGTATAATTACACAGCCCCTAAGCCCTGCTGAACCACCCTGCATCCAGAGGTCGAAGCTGCGGAATCGGGGGGGCCCTGCGCTGCCCCCTGCGGATTGCGGCCTACCTCTGTCCCTGAAGCCGGGGCCTCGATTTTGGGGTGAGGACGGGGGACCGCCGGGCCCGGAGCGGCGGTTACACGGACTTTCCCCTCCACCTAAGCAGCTCTCCGGAAGGCCGGACACCCTGCCCAGCAAACCCCTAAAGCCCCAGAGAGGACCGGAGACCGGGCGGCCTGCGGGAAACAGTGGCCGGGACACACAGAACGGACGGACGGCGGCCATCTTGTGGTTGGCGCCGCCTAAAACCCCATCACCTGCGCTGCCTCGCCGATCCCCCGGCCACCACGGGCGCCTGACACCCGCCCCCCGCCTCACATACCCCCGTTTGACAGCTCCCCCACCCCGCTGACGGTGGATGGCGACCAGGAGAGCTCCGGAGGGACCTGGTCTCATCGACTGGCGGCGGCCATCTTGAGGTTGGCGAGGCACCCATAGCTGGAGATAGGCTGTAATATGAGCTCCCTCTGGTGGTTGCTTCTGGTTTTACAGCTGCTACACATCTATCCCTATAATCCTGCCTGCCCACAGGTCTCCTCTCTGACAACCGGAGGGGAATCATCATCATCATTGTATATCATCTTGAAATGACCGATGTGGAGGGGCGTGGCTTGGCAGCAGACCTGCCTTGGGATCAAATTTTATATTAATCACACTGCTCCCTGGCGACCTGGGGTATATTCTCCTGTATAACAGAGATCTGCAACAGCTGGTGAGGTTTGTGGAACCGACAGGTGTACCCTGCAGATATAAGAAGTGAGGCCTGGGGGGCGTGGCCTGGCACAGGAGAAGAGCAGTCGCAGCCTGGAGGAGCTCCTGCTTTAAAACATCAAAAATCCCCTCCAGGACCGTCAAGACCCGCTCCTATTCATTACCCCCACTCACTAACCCTCCCCTCAACACCCCGCTCTCATCAGACCCGGACCGCGGAATCGGGGAGCAACGTGGACGCTCCCGCAGATTGCGGCCCAGTCACAGAGCAAAAGCCGGGGCCTCAATTTCGGCGGCTCTCGCGCCGGAAGCCTGAGGACTCAGCCGACACCTGCCTCCCTGTCAGATCTCCCTCAACACCCCGCTCTCACCAGACCCGGACTGCGGAATCGGGGCGGCGGCTGCTGATAGCGAAAATCAAGCCTATTGCAACTCTTATCCATACTTCTGACAACCTCCTCAACATCGGTCAGGAGATACCCATTCCCCCCTCACCTTGATCTCTGCTTTAGTGAGCTAGATGCCATATTTGATGAGCACCTGCAACGCACTAAATGAAGACCAGCAATAAATAACCACCTAGCACATGAGACCCACTACATCATTTACTACCTAAGCACCTAGTGTTTCTAGCCTTAACCTCCCCCTCTGGGCGACCCTGCATGGAAAAATTCTTGATACCTCTATCCGTAATGCCCGCAGGGACTGATCAACAAACCCGAGAGGACACCCCGGAAATAGACTCATCGGACTCTGATCACTCTACTACACGCTCACTTTCCAGAAGCTCCCGCAAATCTAAACCGCCTGCCAAACAACCCAAGATGAAGCACAAAGACCTACTGGCGGTACTAGGCCCTCTTCTCGATGAAAAACTAGCGGGCATGAAGGAAGCTATCGAATCATCATCAACTCTATTAACCCAACACTCCACTCGCCTGGATGAGGCAGAGCAAAGGATCTCGGCCCTAGAGGATGACCTGACTGAAGCTCAAAGATCCTTACAGGCGAAACAACTCGAAGTCGCGGATCTCTCGGATAAGCTCGATGACCTGGAAAATCGTAGCAGAAGAAATAACCTACGAGTCATCGGTATCCCCGAATCCGTAAAAGGCCACGAGCTCTTAGATCTCCTCTCGCTAGCCATCCCAGAACAACTGTCCATGAACCTCAAGGGATCCCCCCTGATCATTGAAAGAGCACACAGATTAGGCCCGGAACGGAAAAACACATCAGGCCGCCCACGTCCGGTCATCATGAGGATCTTAAATTACGCAGATAAAACGAGACTCCTAGACCAATACCGAAAAACAGCCAATCTGACGATCAACAGAGAACGCCTTCTCATCTTTCAGGACTTCTCAGCTGTAGTGGCGGCGAAACGCAAAGAGTTTGCCCCCATATGCAGACACCTCTTTGAGGCAAAGATCAAATTCGCACTACTATACCCAGCGCGCCTCAGAGTTTTTGAAGACGGACGTCCGAAGTTCTTTGAAGATCCAGACGAAGCTAGGCTACACTTCGCCCTTCCTTCCACTTGATCACCATGTGACTCTTTTTGATTATGGCTAAACACTATCCGAACCTTCTTTTCGGGTCTCAAATGCAGAATATAAGGAGTGCGAATATCCCGCACTCATGTATATTTTCTGTTGTTTAGGTTTCCATAGTTGGAAACTACTTATGTTATTATTTTTATGTTTTGTCAGTTGTGCCTGCCTGAGTCGGAGCCCCCTCCCCCCACTGGGAAACTCCCCCCCCGTTCGCTGGGTCGGGGTGGGACCCCATCTTATCCTTCCAACCTTTCTAATGATATTTTTCCCGATGGGAGTGGGATAATATGCCCTCCGACTCCCACTCACAAACTCCCATAGACGTAGATCCAGTGGCCACACTACTCCACATGGTATCTTGGAACGTAGAGGGCCTTAATCACCCGGTCAAACGGAAAAAAGTGCTGGCTCATTTGAAACGTTTGTCTCCCCAGATTGTAAGATTGTATTTTTACAAGAGACACACTGGTTGGATGATCCTAGACACACCCTCCGTGCCCCGTGGATAGGGAGTTGCATATCTTCTCCCTATCACGCGAAATCTAGGGGTGTGGCGATTTTAATCCATGCCAACCTACAACACTCAATCCTCAGAAAACAGCTTGACCCAGAGGGCAGATTTTTATTATTAGATATAAACATACAAAACACGACATACACTCTCCTTAACGTATATGCACCAAATACCTCACCAGATTCTTTTTTTGCAGATCTGCTATCGACCCTTATAACCTGGGGAGGCCAAAACTTGATAGTTGGCGGAGATTTTAACACGGTCGTCGACCCATCCATGGACAGATCCAGGGTAAGTGCTACTACCTCTACTCCCCACACCCACTTGCTCTCCTCCTTCTGTACCCAACTAAACCTCCTAGACCCGTGGAGAATACTCCACCCCACCCAAAAAGACTATTCCTTTTATTCCCACCCCCATTCATCCCACTCCAGAATCGACTACATCTTTACCGGCACCAATCTCCTACCCAAAATCACCTATACATCTATCGAGAATATTATCATCTCGGACCACGCCCCTATATCTCTCCGTCTCCAACTGGGATTACCACAACGCACCGCCTTGAGATGGCGATTTCCAGCCTACCTCCGCCAGTCTACTGATTTTATGCTTCACCTCAAACAGTCCTGGCATAACTACACCTCAGACAATAACGATAAACAATTAGATTCACCAATCTTTTGGGGGGCGGCAAAGGCCGTCCTTAGGGGACACATCATGTCCTATACACACGCCAAACGGAAAAAATTTTCCTCCCAACTACACGCCCTGAGCTCCACTCTCACCTCAACATACCGCAGCTACACACAACACAACACCCCCGCCCACAAAGAGGCGTACCTCTCAGCCAAGCTTGTATATGATACATTTCTCACGGAACGGGCTCAGCTCTCCCATGACTATCAGCGGAATAGACTCCACAGATGGGGTAACAAATCAGGCAAATTATTAGCAAATTTAATCAAAGGACCCAAATCCCGTAACTGGGTCAACGCGATCATGCATGCGGACAAACTGACCACCACTCCTGACCTCATTTGTTCAGAATTTAGAAATTTCTACCAATCTTTATATACCAAAGGCCCTGATGATCCTACTGCCAACCAATCATTTTTGAAGGAAGCAGACCTCCCCATTTTGACCCAAGAGGAGAGGGACTCCCTAGATAAACCGATAACAGTGGAGGAGGTGGTGGAGGTCATTAAGACCCTACCAAACAACAAAAGCCCCGGCCCAGATGGATACGGAGCGGAATTTTACAAAATATTAAGAGACGAACTCGCCCCTACCCTCACATCACTCTATAACCATATTCTCACCTCTAAACAGATCCCCATTAGATTTAACGAAGCCACAATTATTGTCATACCAAAACCAGGCAAAGACCCCTCCCTGCCTGGGTCCTACAGACCGATCTCACTCCTTAATCAAGACTTTAAAGTCCTCACCAAACTGATGGCCAATCGACTACAGCTATGCCTCTCCCGTATTATATCGCCAGCGCAGATGGGATTTCTTAAACATAGACAATCAGTGCGAGGCATCAGAGTGGCGCTGGCAGCCATTACTCACTCCCACACCAATAATATCACAGACCACATCCTAATCAACCTGGACGCTGAAAAAGCTTTCGACAAGATCGCCTGGCCTCACTTAACAAGAGTTCTACTCTACCAGCGATTTGGCGAGACGTTTCGGGGACTGGTTGACTCTCTCTACATTAATCCATCTGCGCAGGTGATAGTTAACAATACCCCCTCCCCACCCTTTCTCCTAGAGAGAGGAACTAGACAGGGTTGCCCCCTTTCCCCCCTCCTCTTCAACATCGCCCTAGAACCCCTTATACGATATATCACCAACTTACCCACCTTTCGTGGTATAAAAATTGGCAACAGGGAAATTAAACTTATGGCGTTTGCAGACGACATCCTTATACTTACCTCCAACCCACGACAGTCGATAACAGCACTACAAGAAGCTATTGACCGCTTTTCCTCTTTTGCAGGCTTCACCGTCAATTTCGACAAGTCGGTAGCATTGGCCATATTTCCCCAGATTACTAAAGACTGGGATACCCCCTTCCCATTCCGATGGGCTAGCACCCACATCACATATCTAGGCATCATACTACCCGCTGACCCCACCCATCTATACACCGACAACATCCACCCAATTCTCATTAAGATCCAGACAGAACTTACGCTATGGCAAACACTACCCTTGAATCTCTTGGGACGCTGTAATCTAGTCAAGATGGTTAGTTTCCCCAGACTGCTCTACGTTCTGCAGATGTTGCCCATCATACTCTCAAAAGCTGATGTATCTCATCTCAATTCCTCGATCTCGAAATTTATCTGGGCCAATAAACGACCCAGGATAAGTCTTTTTAAGTTAACCCAAACAATACAAAATGGAGGGGTGAATCTGCCGAGCGTGGAGCAGTACAACCATGCTTGTCTCCTCCGATTCGCAGTGGACTGGATCCACGGAACATCTACCTTTACCGACTCACTAGTCGACTCCCAATTCTGTGCCCCCCTATCCCTCAGCTACATCCTCCATGCAAACAAATCGGAAATATCTAACCTCCATTTGGATAACCCTCTATTAACCTCTACTATTGTAGCGTGGAGACTCTCCCGCAGATCTCTTAAGCTACACCACACCTACTCACTCTTTCTCCCTTTGGTCGGAAATACACAATTCCAAAATGGTCAGGCCCACATCCCCTTTACCAATTGGCACGCCTCAGGTATCACATGTATAGGAAACCTCCTCGACTCCAACAAAAGAATACTCACCTTCACGGAGGTGTCAACCAAATATGGAATTAGCCTCCGCCATCGCTTTTATTTCTACCAAATATCACACTACATACGATCGACCCTCTCACATCTTACTGCCCCAGACCTGGTTAACTCTCTGGACGCACTTTTGCGCTCAGGGACCTGCTCCATCTCAGCAATATATACCCGCATACGCACGGAACACATACCTACTACAGACCTCACACAAATACAAACATGGTCCACCCAAATCCCGTCAATGTCCCCGGAGAACATAGTGGATAGCTTTGCGAGCTCCCTCAAACTTATCCCTGCCAGCCTCTATCAAGAAATGGCATACAAAATACTACACAGAGCCTACATATCACCAAGGAGGAGCCATTTGATGGGCTTGTCCGACTCGGCTAAATGCTTAAAATGCTCTTCATTAATAGCAGATCTTATGCACTGCTTCTGGCACTGCAGCCACATCCAAAAATTTTAGACAGAACTACACACCTACGGAACTGCCGAGTTGGGCTTGCGCTTCCGATGTACTGCCTCTTGGGCGCTATTCGGGTATGTCCGTGACCAAAACGATATTCCCTCTCGAGACACGAAACTAATTATGATCCTCTCAGCGGTGGGCAGGAAGGCCATATTACAACAATGGATATCCAATACCCCTCCCACACTACCTCTAGCTACCGCTAGACTACTATTCCTATTCACAATGGACTGGCTGGAGACTTCCCTTAACAAAGAAATATTAACCCCCACCCTGTTTCACTGCTGGAGACGATTTATCAACACACTACCCACTTCGACAAAAACAGCCATCAAACAAAGCTTTCACTGCACCACCTGGTACGGACACCAAGTTCTAGCAGATGACCCCCCCATCGCTCTTCCATAACTACACCCTAGCCCCCTCTCCGCTTCCCTACCTTTTACTCTTCTCTTGTTTTCTTGCTTTCTATTCCCTCTCATCGTCTCAACTCTGATTGCCCGCACCTGACCCTTAAGTTCTTACATCTACCTCCTCCTACTCCCTAACACTGGATATCTATCGTCTATCTCTTCTTATCACACTGTTGATGTCTCCGTGGATGGGTCGGCGGCCCCCGGGTCCTGGCAGGTACGATTAATAATGTTAATAATGTTGTTAATACTGTTAGTGTTTTTATTGTTTTAGGATTTAGCGATCCCCAAAGGGGGAGACGCATTAATATGCTTTACTGCTAGGCAAAGAATCTACTAATTAGCAGGAACACATTAACTGTTCCATCATATTTTATGTTTACTAACTTTGCTATTTGATTACACAATACTATGATATAACATATATCTAAACGTATCGATGTAAAAAGTGAAAATATGAGGTTCTCTGTTCTAGGCTTCGGATTCTATTTTTTCTTTCTTTTCACACACAACGGTTCCGGGTGGCTAATGTGGCCCCAGGTACAGTTGAATTATATGTCATTATATGTCATCATCTGTTATGATTCAACATGCCTTTTTGACCTCAATAAAAAATATTTTGGAAAAAAAAAAGGGAAGGGATTCGGCAGCTGGGTGTAAGAATGGGCAGCCCGAGTATGATTCATCAGGGGGGTGGGCCGGTGTAACTCGACCCTAGGAGGCCGCCCGGCCTGGCATGGCATGGGGCAGGTCAAAAGGACACCCGCAAATCCAGCCTGCGCAGTCCCAGATTGGGGCTGTTACAGTGCCCAGGGTAAGCAGTATGCAGTGCTATATTCGACCATGGGCCGTAGCTGGAAGGCCCTTGGTCAGACGGTTCTCGCCCCAGGGGGCGGGGAGAGGCTGTGCGGGGTGCGTTGGTGATAACGGGGCGTCAGGGGGAGCTCCCAGGGGCATGGGAGTGCAGCCCCAGAGGACCGCTTAACATGGCCAGGGGGGCCATGGCTGATCCAGCGGTCCGTCCGTAGCAGGTGAGAGTGCTCACTAACAATTAGGTCGTGAGGGGAGAACACCTCGAGCAGGCTGGGGCGGCGGGAGAGGTTCACCTCATCACCGGGGGGCACTTCCGCCGGGCGTCTGCTGCTTCCCCCTCCGTCTCCTGCATGCAAAGATGGCCACCGCCGGGACTCCGGAACTCCCGGCCAGGCTCCGGCTGGGTCCCGAGTCTCCCCCTCCGCTAGGTCAGTGTCAGCGGTGCAGACGGACTGAGCCCAAGGCGGGGGTAAGGTGCAGGAATCTCCATCAGGCGTCCCGGGGGAGCTCACCACGCGGCTGGGGCACGTTCACAAATCAAGGCTCCGGCTTGAAGGCAGCGAGTAGGCCGCAATCCGCGGGAGCCAGAAAACCGTCTCCCCGACTCCGCAGCACTGACTCACTACTAGCCCAGCTGTTTAATGCTGCAGAACTGGGCAGGTTACACAGGTAACAGGCGTGGAGAGGCTATTTAAAGCAATGAAAACTCCCAGGTCCCTGGGAGCTCATGCAAGGTGCTGCCTGCCAGATCAGCCTCCAGGCCATGCCCCCTCTTCATTCAAAATGTATCTACCTACAACCTTTGGTTCAAGGTGTGAAGATTTCCATTCTAGCGGAGGAACATCCTGTCCAATTCTGGAGAAATTCCCACTGGAATTCCCGCGAATGGAACCTGGCATACTGAATGGTAAGTGGAGATCATCTTGCCCAACAGCTTCATGCACAACAGAATCGACGGACAAGGCACTGACTGTACTATCGTGACCAAGTCCTGCAGAGTCCGTGCTTTGGACTCCGGCAAGAAATCTCACTGAAGAGGGGTCGAAGATCACCCCCAGCCAGAACCTGAAGGCATTGACAAGGCATAAGGTGAGACTTCTCGAAATTCAGGACCCAGCTGTGATCCTGAAGTACTTGAATCGTGCGAACTAGGTGCTATTGTAACTGTGAAGCTGAAACTGCTTTCACAAGCAGATTGTCCAAATAAGGTATGACCGCAATACCTTCTTTGATCAGTAAGCTCGCCATCACCAACTTTATCTTGAAAACTTGCAGAGCCGTTGCTATTCCGAATGGTAGGGCCTGAAATATCTACAGTAAGGGCTCCATAGCAGCCCTCCTAAAACCTGCCCTTCTCCATGAGCCACCTAAAGAATTCTACCATGATGAGGTTGCAGGGTGGAGGAACTTGCATTTTTAAAGTTACAGTAGTTTAAGTGCGAATTCCAGCCCAACCTGCAATACCGTGGTCCAGTGTTTTACCAGCCTTGTTGAAAGAGAACGGCTAATTAGTGCTTCAGAATGATAGCTTGCAATAGTGTGGACTTTTAATTGCAATTGTAAGAAGAATTCTATGATTATACAACGGTGTACCTGGCTTAATATGTTAGTCCATGCTGTTAGGTGGCATATTGTCTATGACTATTACTGCTGTGCAGGTGTGTTTTCCATTAAATCTGATCTTTTTAACAGCATTGTGTGATATGGTGTCTCATATCCTGGGTAGTTGCTGAACTGTGAGGTCGTGACCGGGGTATTTTGCTGACCAAAATGTTGTCCTGTTTTCAACATGCTATACTTTTTTGCCGTAAAACTCATGGGAGGCCTTCAGTTGCCCCATTTTTCTTTATTCTGAACAGGGTAATGGAATGGTCCCGCACGACTGACATTAAACAATGGGTGCTTATGAAAATCGCCACCGTAGCTTCACCAATACGCCATTGTCCTTGGCTTTCAAGACTCCCTGTTGCTCTTCATCCCACTGTTAGCCCTACCCTAACACGATGGAGCAGATTACGGGCCCTTCCATATGTGTCTTCAAAATTCTCTCCCTTCACCCCACTATTTCATAATCCAGCTGGGGGTCAACGGTAGGGGGTTTGAGGCATGGTCATTGAAAGAGATCTCACGTGTCGGCCAGCTGGTGGAGAATGGGGACAATACTCCTTTTTCCTACTTTACAGTTGAAATGGAGTCTTCTATCCTCGGAAATTTGGAGGTACTTTCAGTTGAAGCACTTTGTAGTGGGGAGCAAGGTTCGTCCTGACACCACTAGACCCACGACTATATTTGAGAGTACGTATCTCGATTCATCCTGTCCAGCGCATTTTTTGTCCAAATGCTACAAACTCCTGATTGAACATAAGTTCTCGGCCCTTCCTAAATACACTAGTGAATGGGGTAAGGACTTGACGGTTGAGCTGACGAAGGAGGACTGGACTCGTTGTTTTCAAGCCACCTTTGTCAGCCCGAGTAGTTACTCTGTACTCAAGATGCACTTCAAAGTTTTGACGCGTTGGTATAGATGCCGCCTGACGCTTGCCAAAATGTTCCCTGGTGTACCGAACTTGTGCTGGCGCTGTAACACTGAAACGGCCTCCCCGCCCCATATCTGGTGGGATTGTCAATCGCTTCGCCCCTTTTGGAACAATGTAATCTCTTATATCTAAACTGATTGCGGGACCTGAGTTTTCCTCTGATCCTGCTTTCTGGCTCCTTAATCTAGTTATCGGCCCTTTGATAGCATATAAAAAATCCTTTTAGAAATTTCTCAATAGCGCTGCTAAGGTGGTAATCCCTGTTCGTTGGCGTTACATTGCCCCTCCCTCGGTGAAAGAGTGGCTTACTAGGATAGACATGTATATGTCAATGGAGGAATTACGGGTGACACCTGAAAACCAACAGGGGTTTACAGCTACTTGGTTTCCTTGGCTAGACTTCAAGTCCTCACAGACATACTTACTGCATACGTAATGTGTACAAGTCTCACACACTGGGTTTTCCTCTGGTAACTTATTGATTTTCCAATGATACGAGGAGAATCTTCTCCCTGTCGGTTTAACTTGATAAATCGATATTCAGCACAACGCCCTCCGCTCCTACCTCCCTCTTGTCCTTCTTTCCTGTTCTTTCTGCTCTCTTCTCCTGTTCTCTCTCTTTCTTTTTTTCTTTTTTGGTTTAAACAATTTGTAGCAGATTTACTAATGATCAGGCAGGATTTGTAATGCGTTCAACAGGTTGATTGATCTATGGATTATTGGATACTAACGTATGTTTGATATATCCTTACTTGATATTTTCTGCTGTTTCTTAGGTGTACTGTGTCCTTCTGACATGCCTGCTCATATATTTGTATGTCTCTGATGTTTTCGGTGTTAAAATCTAATAAACATTTATTTGGCTAGCCATCTATCTCCACCCATGGGGCCAACATATGTCAGGGATCTTGGCAGGTCATGTAGTCCACTGAGCGTGTCCGGTCAAACAGTATGGTTGCTAACGTCCCCACAATGTCAGGTAGACACGCAGATGCATACAACAAATCATCAATTAAGTGGATAGTATGCCAATTCTACTTATTCCTTATCCTCACTAGTTGATCTTCTGGAGGCATCCAAAATTGCTGGACTGGTGATCAACCAATGGTTCCTCGAACATTTGCTGTACAAAGTTAATGTTATGAGCTGCAGTGAATTTCAGCTTATACAATCATTATAATACTACGGAGGAAATCAAATAACTGCGGTAACTTGCCACGGGTGAAAAAGGGAGGTAGCCTCGGGGTTTAACATCCATGGCTATTGAATTGACTCCCTTTTTCACCTGACAGCCTTGTTAACGCCTCCTTAGATTAGTTTATTTAATGGGCATTTACAGCGGTTAACACACAGAATCCGTGAAAAGTTCACGAACCTGTGTGTTCACAGGGTCGCAGTAACCCGTTGGTTATTTAGGGGGGAAGGGGGGTTGCCTCTTCATAAACAAATCCCTGATAAGTGCTGCCGGCAAGGGCAAATTAAATATCCCCAGGGAATCAATTAGCCTGTGGGAAATTACTGCCGCTAAATGAATTCCTCCTTAAGTCTGATATGTAGCCTTGGAGAGAAATAAAGTATCATCCTATCAGCTTCTGTCATTTTTCTAGCACAGCCTGTAAACTGACAGGAGCTGATTGGTTGTAACTTTATCTCTCTCCACTGTATTGCTCTCCAAGGCTTAATACAGCTCCCCCAAAATGAGTAAGTTTTTAAGATGTTTGTGTTTATAAGTAGAACATGTTGACAAAGACACTAAAGAAAGATAATCTCTCAGAGATTAGTTAGAGAATGATCATTTGAATAAACTGCAATAAGCATTTTTCT